>NC_136787.1:15737611-16337611 GCF_947034865.1 Barbatula barbatula | reverse complement strand
CTACAATCAAATTATCAAAGATTCATCCATTTGACATGGCATCCGCTGTAATGTTTAAAGGTGTAATACTAACAATTATTATTGACAAACACAATAAACAACTGCAGGCTGGTCACGATGGTTGGGCACCCTGTCCATTACTAGGAAATTCACTTGATGTGTGGTCACATGAGATATTGGTTTATCTGCAATTCTAGACTATTGAAAGTATCCAAATGATGTGCTTTGGGCCTTTTGCAGAGTGACTTCATAACTGTCGATTTCAATTGGTTCTGTGTGCGCATATCTGTGAAGTCAAAGCACGATTAGTAACGCAGCGGCCCGCTGGAGCTAATCTCTGTGGATCACTTTAGACATTGACTCACTGTGCGTCATTCGCAGTGGGAAGTTTTCTAATGAGAGCAGCGGAGCAGCCCGGGGATCTGCAGAGAAAGCAGATGCAAACCACAGAACCTGGCAAAACCGCCGTGGCAGGAGAAGCTTCATAAAGTTAGAGTGAGAAAGGTGTTAGACTGAACAGATGGACTTGTTTTTCGCTGTCTTGACAGTGAAGATTACCAATTTTGGATTCACTAGTCAAGCTGAAATAGAAACTTTGCCGGCTGCATGTATTGCGTGTTTAAACAGGTTTCATTAATGCTAATCTAAAGTTGTTTAAGGATGCTTAAAGGAAAAATTTAAGTCTTCATTTACTCATCCTCAAGCTGTTCCAAATCTGTATACATTTCTTTGTTCTGATGAACCAAACAGTCCTTGGCCACCACTGACTAACATTGTAGGAAAATGCTTTTTACATTTCTTTGTTCTGTTGAAAACAAAAGAAGATATTTTGAAGACTTTTTTGCAGTAAAGCTATTCTGGGGCACTTTTGACTACCATTGACATTTTTCCAACTGGTGGTCAATGGTGGCCGAGAATTGTTTGGTTACGAGCATTTTTCCAAAATATCTTCATATATCTTCATCAGAACAAAGAAATGTATACTCTGACGGTGAGTAAATGATGACAGAATTTTCATTTTTTGGGCAAACTGTCCCTTTAAAGAAACAGAACTATGTCATCTGCTAACAAATAATGCTTGATCTGTTCAACGTTTTTTTACATTTGTTTTAGGGGTCCTAGCTGAGTAAACGTATGTTATTCTTTGAAACTATTTTACTTTAAAATGTCAAAATACTTTCTTTTCAGAAAGGAAACTACAACGTTATCATATAAAACTCAATATCAAATTAAAAACCCGAAATGTTTCGCTCGTAGATCAAAACAAATGTCACACGTGCCAAGTGTCCAAATCTATTTTTGGGAGCATGCGGATGTTTTAATTGAACTAATATTATCTGCTAAGTTATAATCTACCACTATAAAAGACAAATTGCGTTCTACAACGTTCAAAGCACTTTACCTTGATCTTATTTTCAGATGCCAGCAGGAGGGTTGGGATGAAACGGAATATTAAGAGGCAGCCAGCAGATAAAACCGAAACCCTGATGGAACAAAAGATATGTGCACATTAAAAAAAATGCCTTGAAAATAAAACAACCTTGAAAGTAAACACAGCAAATATTTGCAAAGGCCGTTCTGATAAACCTAAGCCAAGTCACAACACGGCGAACCGTCGAGCAGCAGATTTACCCTTACGAGACGATGCGAAAACAGCAGCAGACAGGGAACTAAATTGAGTCTTTAAAGCCACAGCATGGATGCTCGTGTTAGGGGATGAATGAGACCGTGGCCCTGGGCCCTGAAATGAGAGACCCCCACTGACGTCCCACTAATGGTATGTGGCCTATTCATTAGGCTCATTAAAAAATGAGTTTGGACCCTTTGATATTCATCCGCTCTGTCCATTAATTTCAAAACTGTTCTCCGTCTAACAAGCAAACAAACCGTATGAGAATTACTTCCAGCATTGCCAGTGACAGCTTTCAGGGCCGAAATCAATTATTATGTTTATTGAAACATGCAGGGCCCACGACTCACACTACAGGTGAGACTTCGAGGGGTTTTGCTGAAATGCCTTTTAATCCAGAGAGAGAAAATGTAATCTCATTTTATTTTCATCGACAGTCGTAGCACATTTCAAAATGCAAAATCAGAAAAAATACATAAAAGCCACATATGATCAGACGAATAAAGACATGAGGCGTTTCTAAACAGTTCACCTGCTGACAAGCAAACCGACTTCCATCTCTTGACATCCTTGATCTCAGCCTGTCTCTTCAATACAATCATTTCACAGATGCTGAAAAAATCCTTACCCGTCTCATACGTGTGTGAGCGCGTGTGTGTAATGACGGTGGCGGCGTGCTGATGTTCTCTTTGTGCAGGAGAGTATTAGAGAGCTTAATGAGGTAAAACCATGGCTCTTTTTTATACCCCGACTATTATTCAAACACAGCCTATTAACTTGATGAATTGCGATAATTAATGGATATTTCTCTATGTGGCTTTTGTGCTGTCAGGTGTGCAGTGGATATTTAACTGTTTATTTCTCAGGTTTTGCCGAGTGGGCTCCTGGAGGACCCGGCGAGAGCGCAATTTACAGATATTTATTTCCATTCTCATAAGCAGCGCTATGAATCCATACTCCGGCTCATGATTTAATTATGAGTCACACATTTGAATGAATAAAGTTTGGTATTAGCCAGCTGGCAGCTGACCAGCAGGGTTCAGCTAGTGATAAGTCGTGTGGTTTTCTGAGAGCGAGAGGTCCTGCTGGAAGCTCAGCCGACCTAGAACTACAGAGACGTTCGCCGGAGCCTTTTGTCTCCTCAGGCGTTGACCTCGGTGCCACTGCGAATACAAAGAAGGCGCCTTTTAGCGGTGCCGCTGGACCCTACGGGGTCGTTCGGCGAATGCGTGCCTTTTCTATTGTTTTAAGTACGTTTCTATGCGCTTTTCTCTCTGACGATTGGTATTGTTAACCATGTTGCTATGTTGAGCCAAATGTAAATATTTTAATATATGCTTTAAAAAAAGTAACAAGAATGAACAGCACAATGTTTCAGGTTATTTTGCTTGCGGTCACAGAAAGCCCAAGGGACTCGGTAAAGAGAATCTGATGTCGTTTTTAATAATCAGATGGGGTTTCTTTGTTTAAAGTTAGGGGTTGACTATTAAAGACTACATCCTCCGACAAGCCCAACACAATCTCATGGTAATTTTAGGAGGTGGCACATATGGGTTGGGGATTCATTATTGTTTTTTTTTCTAATAATCGCACATTTTTGTATAGATTATATATAATAATTCACATAAATTAGCCAGCTTGTGAAACTCCCATGAGTTTAGGCTTATTATAACCCCATAATATAAAATACTATGTACTTGAAATACCTGTATGTGTATATTTATTATATAGAGAGAGAGAGAAGTCTGTCTGTCTGTCTGTCTATCTGTCGGTCTGTAGGTCTGTCTATTTATGTATCTGTCTATGTACCGTCTGTATGTCTGGATATTTTTGTGTCTGTCTGTGTATCTGTGTGTCTGTCTGTTTGTCTATTTATGTATCTGTCCATGTTTCTATCTACCGTCTATCTATCTATCTATCTATCTATCTATCTATCTATCTATCTATCTATCTATCTATCTATCTATCTATCTATCTATCTATCTATCTATCTATCTATCCATCCATCCATCCATCCATCCATCCATCCATCCATCCATCCATCCATCCATCCATCCATCCATCCATCCATCCATCCATCCATCCATCCATCTATCTATCTATCTATCTATCTGTCTATCATCCATCTTTCTATGTGTCTATCATCTGTCTTTCTATGTGTCTGTCTGTCTATGTATCTTTCCATCCGTCTGTCTGTCTATTTCTGTATCTGTCTAGTTACCGTCTATCTATGTATCTGGCTTTCTTTGTGTCTGCGTGTCTATGTAACTGTCTCTCTATATATCCATCCGTATGTCTGTCTATGTATCTTTCCATCCGTCTGTCTGTCTATCTATGTATCTGTCAATCTGTGTACCATCTATCTATGTATCTGGCTTTCTTTGTGCAAGTCTATCTATGTACCAACAGTATATGTCTGTCTGTCTATCTATCCATCTTCGTTTAAGGGTATGCTAATCTGTTTTGTGAGATGACCCTACAGCAGGGAGCATATTTCTTCATATTTGTTTTATGCCCGAATCAGCCTGAAAATAACTAGATGTAATGGTAATTTCCAGATCTGCGTGCTGTCCTCTCCATTTGGGGACTCTTCTCGGAGCGTGTCTTGGATGCGTGCGGTGTGACACACGCATTAGTTCAGAATGAAACAACTAGATCATGTCAGTGCCGCAACTTCAAGCTGTTCGCCAGAGAGCCTTTATCTGCTAGTGCTGCTGAGCAAATACTGATCAGAGGACGATAAGTACGGCAGAGCTATAAACTCAACCCATTAAAGAGTTGGACTGCATTAGGCCAGGGGTCTTTGGATTATTATTCAAAATGACCAATTATTTGGAGAGGTGGTCATCACGTTTCTCGCAGGCCTTGCTTGAGTCAGCTGGATGAGGAAACACAGCATTAAGACGGGAACATTATCCTCTCGAATCGTTCCGATGCAATCCACCATCATTATCCGTCATCTTACAGATCCATTCACCTGCAAATTATACGAAAACAGCACAAGCAACATGAAATTAACTAGCAAGAGGGAGAGAGATTACTCCCATTCATGTTTGTAAAACATCGGAATGACGGAATCCCATCGGCTTTATGAATGCATGCCTGATGTATAGAGACACTGAGCTAATGCACGACCCCGATGCCCACAACCAATAAAAAAACACAGAGGCTTCATGGTCTCACACAAATCAGTGGCAAACAAATAAACTGCCATCAACAGCGTGTGTGTGTTTGTGAGATGTACTGAAAATAATGAATTTGTAAAGCTCATTCCTTCGCCTCAATTAAAAGAGAGCAAGCGCAGACGATAGTACAACAGGTAATCACACATTTCCATTTGCACTTTCATTTTCCCCAGTTTCATTCTTCATTAAACTGCAGTTGATTTGTTTTCCTTCTTTCCACGTCTGATTGATAGAGTGTATCATTTCACAATCTGTCTTTGTTATCGTGACATCTCTCCTCCGTGCAAATGATCCGGGCCCCTGTGCGCAGGAGCCGATGAAAATGAGCCCATCTGTCACGGCCTGCCAGGCCTTTACTGACACCTAGTGGAAGACAACTAATCCAGGTTACGTTGCTAACTACAGAAGGTCTTACATTTACATGTTTTCTACTATTACAGAGAGGAGAGTTGGGTAAAAGGGCCACAAACCGGAGTCAAGCTCGTGTTATCTGTACAAGCATATACACATTATCTATTACACAAAAACAAAATGCTGTTTCGTACATTTTATAAATGTAATGAAATACGTCCTAAAAGGCGGAAACAATAAACTCAATAACCGAGTATTATTTTGGTATAATACCAAAAACGTTCAGGTTGGCAAAGATCAGGCCACCAGCTGCTCCTTTCAGTTTCATATTAGTTCATAACTGATCCAAACTATGAGAAAATATTCAAAGCCTCTTTGAAGATGCGCACAACTTCAGTAAAAGATCCAGAACTGTGATTCGGCTTCTCTGGCAAATGCATTTTTTTATCGTTTTTGATAACGTGCTTGCCTTTGAAATTCCTTCAAAGGTGTCCTCAGAGAAAGATAGAAGGAAAATGTATTTATGTTTATGCGTTTTCTGTTATCACTGTTTGTGTTTTCATGTGTCCGTGCTTATTCAACTTCTCACTTTTCCTCTGGTCTGTTATTACAAACACTGATCTGAGCATCTTAATATCACAGATGTCTGTTCTTCAGCCCGAAGGTTCATCTCACGTCTCGATTCGTGATCTCGTTCTAGCATCTCACTGGCGTGCCCTTGAGCGTTTGACCTTACTCTGGCATGGTGATTCGTCTCCTGCGAGTTGATTTGTGTGAAACGCATTTGCAATATGGTAAGCAATTAGCGATTAGCACAGACCTCTTGCTACCACATCAACCTCTACAAACTCAAGCTGGCAGTGTCATGCGGCTTACGTGCCGTAACAGATTGTGAGATGATGTTCTTGAGTGTTCAAGCACAAATGAAAACCAGCACTGTGTCTGAAATGGCAAACTGGCAGTATAGAACATTTCGCAAGATGTAAACACTGGTCCATTTGTTTAGATCTTACATAATGTACATAAATACATATTTAAAGTATTTGTTTAACATTTAGATTCAGTTATGAATGTTCTGTTGCTTTTATTCTGTTCAAAAGTTAAACAAAATAGAAACAGGAAGATCTACTGGTCCAGCTTTGGACCAACGTTGTTTACATTTTATGAACTGTTCAATATGTTTCATACCTGCTGATCTATATATAGTATAGATATATAGTATGGATGTAGGCGATTCTGGACACAGGGCAAGACATTTTTACCTGGACAATTTACTCAATGTGTACTAACTGTACAAAAACATGGCTGCATATTTTGTTATTATCCATCTAAAAGTTTGAAAAGCTTTAACTGAATTTATGTTTCTCAAAATATGTTTCTTTCTCAATATATGAAGTCTTTCCAGCTTTGCAGACAAAAGTTATATCTCTGCACATGAAAAAATGATTGCGCTGAAAATGCACTGAAAATAGATGTTTGTATACACACAGTATACATTTCTTTATCAAAATAAAACAATACATTTTCATTTTTGAAGGACCAAGCAGTGCCTAGACTGAAACTGTTTTCACAACTGCGTCTCCTATATACACAATTTCCACAGTTATATTTACAACATATTGAAATATTTACATTTAGAGTTTGTAGTTTCATAGTTTTGAAAGCTAATGTAAAATAATGTCTAAATGTGGTACCACCTGAGCCAAATGTAACTCAAAAACGCTGTTCTGTTTAGTCCATTTTGTTATGAATATCATCAGAAAGGGTTCATCTTTACCTACGTCACAATGTAAAGGTGAGCCCTTGTTTCTGACACGAACAACGTCAGAAGACGGACACTTGATCCCTGGTTATCGCTCAAGACGTCTTTTGGATACACTATGAATAAAATAATGAGGGGTCAGAGTCACCCAAGATATCCACACGTGACTATCTGCTGCTTATTTAAAACATGGTTTTATCACTGAAAATCTTCTATATCTCTTAAAATAAAAGTATTTGATACATTTTTTCACAAAACTTACAAGCATCAACAACATGCCGTATCATAGATCTTGACATGAATTTTTTTTTTTAACTGTAATTTATGACATGTCCCTTGCTGTGTTCCTTCCAAATCCTAAAATCCCCACGTTCAGTGATGTCTCATACAATAAGACTTCTTTAAATGAACAAATTAAGCGAATTCATGTAAATTGGGACACTTGAAAGACATCTTAACGTCGAAAAGCGTTTCAATTTACCTCACTCTGTATATTTAAGGCGCTGTAACCAGTCACCATTTCTAATTATATTTAATATAACATAATTGCCGTAACTATTAAAAAAATTAACTAAAATTGTCCCACTGTGTGATAAATACTACTGACGCATAAAATATAATGATGCATAAAATCAGAGTGGAGACATGTGGCCACAAATATCAACTTACCATCACTTGCGTTCAAGTTGTTTTCATGTTTGATTAATTCATAAAGGCTTTGCAGTATTTTTAAGTATTTAAGGTTGAGGTTATTGTGCCCAGAACCACAGCCAGACCTCATACAAGACTTTTCTTTTGTTCGGCAAAAATGAAGCACACCACAGGTAAGAAGGTCTTCATATCTGCCTGAACACAGAATCTCTAATAATTAGAAATAAATGATGTAGCTTAAACTAATTAGTATGTTCAGTAATTAGTCGTTTGCTCCGAATTATTTATGGCTGACTTGTTAGAAGTGTAAAAAGTTGATACAAAAGGTAGGCTATATTTATATTCTGTAGCAATATAGAAAAATACAATGTTTGTACCTTCTAATGACCTTTTTCTCTTTGTCTCTTATCCGTTCTGAAGTTCTTCAGGTTTGTGTGGGGTTTGTGCTCTGCTCCCTGCAGGCCATGATCGTACCGGCTCTGGACTGCTCAGGTCAGGGTCTTGAAGGAGCTTCCTGTACCATCTCAGTGGAGAAGCTTCTGGACAGAGCCGTTCAACACGCCGAGCTCATCTACCGCATCTCAGCGGAGTCCAAGATGATGTTTGTGAGTGACACATACTGATATCAACCTGCTCAGCTAAAATGATAAAACGAGTGTTTGAAGTTTAAAGTCGCAGTTTCAAATAATAAGCGCGATTTTGTTCCTGAATGTTTCAGGAGGAGATGTTCATACCTTTATCAGTAATGAACCCACATGTTTACGGAGGGACCATGTGTGCACCCAGAACCGTAGCAGTTCCAGCGAGCAAAAGTGAAATCCAACAGATCTCTGTGAGTTCATGGGAACTCGACTGCATTGAGAAGAAAATAGAATAATGTTCTTGAGCGGTTCACCCTCGTGTCTTTGAAACCTGAACGACTTCTTTTCCTCTGTGGGGACACTCGTCTCTTTTATAGGAGAATGTTTTATGCATTGAAAGGGAATGTTGACCACAGCTCTTGAGGTTGATTTTCAATCCAAGAATTTTGACCGTGACAATTTAAAATATCAATCTGAAAAACAAAGTTGCAAGTGTTTACAAGACTTGGACGAAAGTGCAAAAATCACATGGACTAATAAATCTTTATAGCTCACGTTCTCACTTACGTTATATCTGGTTAAACATGAGGGTAGATGAGGAGCAAATTTCCATTTCTGGAAAGTACTGCAAAAATACAAATATGATTTTTCTCCCTCCAGGACAAATGGCTTCTACGCTCTGTATTGATTCTGATTCAGTCCTGGATCGATCCACTGGCGGATCTACAGGTGTCTCTGGAAAATTACGACAATGCCCCAAGTGTTCTGCTCAACAGGACCAAATGGCTGCACACTAAACTCATGAGTCTAGAGCAGGGTGTATTAATTCTTATTAAGCAGGTGAGATTGCATGTTTGAACAGCATCAGCATTCATTTATTTGATCATGATTTAAAACACTTGAACTGTACTGGCTTCACTATTTAAGTCATTCTCTCTCTCTCTCTCTCTCTCTCTCTCTCTCTCTCTCTCTCTCTCTCTCTCTCTCTCTCTCTCTCTCTCTGTGTCAGATCCTGGGAGAAGGTGGTTTGCTGTTGGATGGTCCCGAAAAAACGGCTGATCTCTTGGTCTCTCCTGACATCTTTGAGTCCGTGAGGACAGACTACAGTGTGCTCTGCTGCTTCAGGAAAGTAGCTCACAAGATAGAAATTTTTCTCAAACTGCTGAAATGCCGACAGACAGACAAGCAGAACTGCTCCGTTTTCTAAAACGAAATCTTGACACCAAACTTCTCCTGCCAAATTATTTTAACCGATACTATGCCGCAGCTATTTCTGTTCACACAATAATATCTGTTTGCATATGCACGCTTATTTATTCATGAATTAAAACGTTTCATTTGAAATTGAGTGGGGTTTTCTTTTATACATCAGCAAAACTTGGTGCAACTGTGTGTCCATTGCCGAATGTGATTTTTTAAATAAAATGCATATTTAGAAGAAGGTTCCAAGGCATCTAAGGCATCCTGAACTCCTGAAGAATTTTTGTGTTCATTTAGACAAATATAAGAAAGCATTTTGTAGAGGTCTTGGAATCAACAAGCAGGTGGAATGACAATTATAAAGATGTCATATCCACAAAATCTTTGTACTCGAGTTCCACCCCCGTGCTATACCCCCAGAACAAGAGCTGTCAAACTGTTTTGAGCGTGCTTTAACAAAGTAGCGATTCATCTTGGACCGATCACAGGAAATTACACCGCAAGACTTCATTCACACTATCCTACAGTGAAGTCTTCTAAAGAGGACATCAAAGTTTTTTGCCCAATTATCATTAAAAAAGGAGAAAATGAATCTTATATCCCGAACCCGGTCTAACGCGCTCTTTCAGAGAGACAGTTCATTTGTAAAAAAGCAAGCAGCCGAGTTTTATCACGCCCCGATGCGAGGGAACATAGCTGTGATAAAACACAAGGGGACTTTGGCCCTGTCCACAGGAACAGGGGTATTTTCAAAACCGCATTTTTTCTGTGCGGTTCGGCCGTTTGTCCACACACAAACGGAGTGGGCCCGATTCACATTTCGTGTCTAAATGTAGGGGGCAAGCAAATAGGGGGCAACAAGTTGAAAATAGTTCAACTTTTCGTGAGGAGAGAAAGCTCACATGAAATGTGATCAGTGAACTCGGTCACTGATATATACATTTTATATAAATATAATATATATTACAGTTTTTCTCCATTGGTTTGGCTCATTTCTTGAAACAGAAATTACATTCTTAAAATTCTAAGATCATTTGGCAAAACAGTCTTACAGTTCAGCACAACACTATAGCTCACTTGCAAAAGCTAACATCTCTCCCAAAACTGTTCACTCATGCTTCAAAACTAAATTCCTTTCCCATATAAACAGTCAGTGCCACGAAAATGACAAAGATCCTTCTCAATTGCTTTGGCTCATTTCTTGAAACAGACCAGACGTTCTCAAAACTCTTAATGCGTTTGCCAAAATAGTGTGGATGGTTCAGCACAACACCATGGTTTACCTGCAAAAGCTCATATCTCTCCCAAAACAGTTCACTCATGTGTCAAAACTAAATATCTTTCTCATTTAAACAGTCAGTTCCCCCAAAATGCTTCGTCCCTTTGGCATTGTGTAAGCACTGCAAGTCAGAATGTTTAGATGTTTTGTCACTATGGCAGAGGACCATTGAAATATCCCTCATGTCCACCTTTCATTCTTAGCCCCGTCCTTCATTGACAATGGTTACTGTACTCATATTGTAGGTGAGGCCCTACAAGACCTCTCTCATTTTCAGGGATCAAATAAAAATGAAGGCGGTCCAAGAAAAGAAGGAGCTTCTGTGTATTGTATGGGCCAGGACTGGGGATGTGAGTGGCCACACCATTCTGAGACATGACAGCACACATAGTTGTATTGCCCCACTCGCTAGCCTGGGACATCCACCGTGGCCCGGTGGCCAATAATATTACAGCCACGTCTTCGGCCCTTGGCACTGAGATTCGAACCGGCAACTACAGGGGGTATTTGACAGAAAGGGGAGGGGGGAAATCATCAATGACTAGGGTTACTGAGATGTAAATCAAATATTTTCATACCTGGATACACAAATCACGTAATACTGAAGCGAAAAAAGTTTGGGAACCACTGCTTTGGATCACCAGTAACTGACTTACATGTACGTACTGGTACAGCAGCTCTTTCACTCTATCAGAATTCCTCTCAAATGGTACCCTGTAAATTTGCTTCATTGTCATCTGATGCTTCTTCAATATACGGTCTATTGTGAAGATGCTTATAAAGTTGACATTTTGGAATATGGCATTGTCTTGTAGGATTGCAGTGTCTCATTATGATGGCATTATTTGCCATCACCATGTTACAGATCTCTTGTTCATTGAGAAGTTTTTCTCTGCCACCTGTGCAAGGTTGTCGTGGAAAACTGTGTTTTTCCAATGTTTTTCTTGTCATTTTTAGTATCATAACATACCATTGAGGTAAGATATTACTGTAGGCCTATCACACACAAACACACACACAAACACACACACAAACACACACTGTAGAGCGAGGCACATTAGGCTGAACTCGGCGACCTGCCTCCGCCATTGTGAGGCCATGGTTGATGACATGGTCTATAATTGTGGCCCGAATTTCATCCGGGACAGCATGGTTTCTTCGTGCTCCTCTGCCTCTTCCCCCTATTCCATCACCACACACCCTTACTACTCCTCTTCCTCCTCTTCCTCCTCTTCTTCCTCTTCTTCCTCTTCTTCCTCTTCTTCCTCTTCTTCGTCTTCTTCCTCTTCTTCCTACTCTTCCTCCTCCTCTTCCTCCTCTTCCTCCTCGAGCAGGCAGTTGCCCTTGTTCATTTACTTGGCCAGGTGCCTCCATGTTCAGAAATTGTATTGGTTCTGCATGTCAAGCTCTTTATATACATGTTTGGCAGCATTTACAGTCATGGACATCACCTGTCAGGTAACTAAACATACTGTTTAATTGGTCATCTGAGATGTGTGAATCTCCTCCTTCGTTAGTCAAGTTCTAGTTTCACCTGACTGTCAATTGCTGTAATAAATTTATAAAATGTTCCAAGGGATTCATATATGGTATTCATGGTATTATGGTCTTGACTCATTTTGACAATTAAACAGACTATTGTGCATGTGATGACTTATACAATGAAATGACGCTGAAACGTTTTGGAGCGAACAACCATTAGACTGTGAATCGACAATCAGTTTAGATCAACAAGATCAATTCACTTGGGAATTGTGCTAAATGTAGGCTACCTGTACGTAATCATTTGCAAAGATGTAGCGAGACATTGACACATGTATTTAGACATTTGCAATTTGATCAAATGAATGAGAAATTCCATTCTGTTGTAAACAATTGCCAAGTTGTTTGGAGGTTTGTCCATGTTGTTTTAAGAATGTAATTTCTGTTTCAAGAAATGAGCCAAACCAATGGAGAAAAACTGTAATATAAACTGTTATATAATATTTTCACTCCGGTTTCAGAGTTGTGTGTAGAGGGTGAAACTGGAGATTTTGCGTATAATGTTCTTTGTCTATGTCAGATTCCAGGCTTCTGATTGGCCAACACGGCTTTATGGTTAGGGTTATATCGCCACCTGTTTGGCATGCAGACAGAATCTTACAAAATGCTGCTTTAGAATTAGAATTTTTAAGTTTTATTTAATGAACACTACATATATTAATTTATAGTCTGTGTACGTGTGTGTGTGTGTGTGTCTTCTGTGTTTTTTCTTTTTTGGTTTTAATTGTATAACCTTATATGTTTTGCTTATAGTCAATATGTTTCTTGTATAGCTGCTTTGTAACAATGCAAATTGTAAAAAGCCACACTATATAAATAAAGTTATTTATTGCTCCCCTTACTCTTTGTAAGTCGCTTTGGATAAAAGTGTCTGCTAAATGACTAACTGTAAATGTAAAGTTGACTTGACAATAAATCCGTGGTCAACCGTTAGGCTGAATCGCAACGGTAAGCTTATAAATATGATAATAAGATGAGGTGTCTGGCACAACTGGTGGATCTGTAACTGTTGGTGAAGCAGGGTTAGTGTATAATGAACAATGATTTCAAATGCGCAGTTATCACGTTGATCATTCCATTCGCCATTTAGTTGAAAGATTTTATAAAATAGCACACTTTTTAGTGATGATTTTTGTGAAAAATGTAATATTATTTATACACTGAAATTATATTTATCTTTGTTGAAAGCTGTTCCTGCTGGTTTTATCAGTTGATTAAAGGTTCATTGTCTTTTATTTTTCTGTGATACCAAGGTTAGGTAATCTTATCATCTCTGGTGTTAAATTTACAGGGCAGAGCTGTCAAAATAAGGGTTTAAGAACATTATTAAATACACAGACGATTAGGCGACATTATCCATAAATGCATATTCTTTAATAACCGCCCACTTTCTTACTTTTTCATAAAGATTGAATGATCTTCTTCAAATCTCACGCATCATGAAAAAGCCCTCAATCCATGTTATCTTTTGAAGGTATTTTATTGTGATTAAGCCCCTTTACTGTATTGTATTTCTGTATTTATTATTCATTTTTTGTATTTATTTATTTTATATCTAATTTATGTTTAATTCTTTATATTTGTTCTGCTGCTATTTGGACTTCTTGGAATGTTATTAGGATCTTTCTTGTTGTTTACTTGGTATTTTGTATCATCTTTGCAAACAAATAAATACATATATTTTTAAGTATAAAACATTTACTTTAATGTTATTTTGAAAAGCATGACAGCATAATAAATATCTCTATAAGTGTCACCAAGATATAAGGCTCACAGATAACAGGAAAAAAACTATGCAGAAACAATTCAATATAGTACAACAGACAGCAACTTAAACTTGTGTTTCAACATTTCCTTCCTATAAATGTGTGCTTCATTGACATTTCTATCTCGCTAACCATAGAAAGTTTGGGTAAAAAATATAGATTACATAAAATACAGACAAAATTGAGTAGTGTTTTGCCACCTTGTCTTCTAAAACTGATGCTATATATTTTCTAATTAAATATATTCCTAAAACCATATATTGGTCAAATCTGAGAGCTTTCTAAAATTATTCACTGGTTAGTAAATAAAGATTTAAATAACTGACATGTAGACGCAAAGCTTTCTAGATTTTGGCTTTCTGCACCTATTAAATGTCATGGCCCCACTAAAAGCCATTTGGTTCATATTGCTTTTATAGGTCAATCCTTTCGATCGTCACAGTGAAATGTTTGTGACATTTTTAGTCTCTTAATACAAATTTTGTTATCAAAAGCATAATTTAGAAACATAATAGATAAGGGAGTCCATATGCTGTTATGCTTCCCTCTAATCTAATTTGGTTTCCATTCTAATCCTCCTATGTGCACTCAGCAGGCTCCAATCAAAGAGCACTTAAAGAACTTACACTAATGACGTTTCCAAAACTGTTCTCCAATGATTTAAGTGTTTTATGAAACAGAATAAAAAGAAAGGTAGAACTTTAAACAGACTAGGTAATATAAATGCATTAAGTCTGTGATATTACCAGACATTTCACATGTGCAGGAAACACAAAGAAGTCACATCAGACCCAGTTTGGTGTTTTAACTAAATGAAGGTCACTTTTCTGAGATAGAAAGCCTTTCCTTACTTTAACCACAAGCATGAAAAATGACAGATTCGATCTCTTTAATATCTCTTCTCAGTTATTAATCTGAGACATGAGAGATACAATGGAGAGCAATTGGAAACTTTTCCTTATATGTCACCTGCACCTCAGAAATCTTACAAATGTCTCTATAAGAGTTTCAAAAGACATCTCAACAATGTCGCAAACCAAGCTCAGATTGGCCAAATCTGCATTTAAAAACCAGAATTATTGAAGATCAAACCATTCTCATCATATTTACCCAAATCTATCTTTCACAGATCAGAATGGTTTAAAGTGACACGCAGGGATGTTTAACTGACACAAGCCTTGCTCAGTCCCCTTTCTCACCACAATCTTGAAGGTCAATAACATCAAATGCCACATTATCAATGCCTTCATGTGTGTGCTGATGGAGGATGAGTTCCTTATTATGTTGATTTTGGAAACAAGAAGCGCAGTTTGGCGTATCTGCTGGCTCCGTTTTGGAGAAGTTGGAAAGGTCGACTCGGTACTTTCCACCTTTGGTGCGAGAAATGACGGGCAGGAACCCGTAACCCCACTGGATTTCCTGTGGAAGGTAGGAGGTCCTCACCTGACAGGACAAGCTGGTGGATTCGGCCGTACCCTCCAAGAAGACCACCAACTCAAAGTCCTGCTGTTGAAGAACATCTGCAGCCATTTCTGAAAACGGACTGAACTTGTCGATCACATGGTACAGTGTAAGAGGACAAACAAAGAAGAGATTGTCCTTCCCGGCATCCATCAAGAAGTCAACGTTCACCTGGTCTAATATGATGGTGTCGCCCTCTGGAGTGATGGTGGTCCGCAGGAGCTTCCCATAAATCTGGCTGCCAATAAGAAGGGTCTTTCTCAGGTTGGCAACTCGTATCTGGAGGCACAGATTTCTCTTCCACAGACTGATGACTGCTGTTTCGCTGAAGGTGACTGTTTTCGCTCTTCTTTTTGGAAGAGAGATCTTTGCGAGAATGAGTCCACACATGAAGCAGTTTATTATAGCGCCCATGAGGGACTGGATGATTAACAGGGCGACCGTGCCCGGGCAGTGACCCGTGAGAGCACGACCTCCATAACCAATGGTTGTCTGGGTCTCTAGAGAGTACAGGAAGGCAGTAGTGAGACTGTTTATGTTTTCTATGCATTTCATCTGGTAAGAGTCTGATGAACTCTGGACTAAGTCTCCGTTACTTTTAGCAAGTGAATACCAGAGTAAACCGAAAATGAACCAGCTTCCGGTGAAGGCTGCTACGAAGAAAACAATCACAAAGCACCATCGGATTTCAACAAACGTGGTCCAGAAGTCCATGAGGAAAGCAAAGTGGTTGTGATATTGAGGGCTCCCAAATTTAATGTTGCAATGGCCATCCTTGGTAACCAGACGTGCCCTTCGAATTTTACGCTCCACCAGGTGATTGTGAATCCGCTTCTGTATGAACTGGAACATATTTCAGCTTGCAGAAGAAAAACAAAATGTTGCACATGATCACTTTTTCAACATTTATAATTATTGTTATTAATCATTTGTATTCAATATACCTAAACGTACACTTTTTTTAAAAAATTATATAACTTCAATTGAAAAAATCTGATAAAAACATTCAGTTTTTTATTTATTATTATGATACAAAACAATATCTTAAAAAAAAGATATATATATATATATATGTAAGTGCACTTTTAATTTGCTATTTTGGAGAAAATTTGTCCACTTTTTAGTGTATAAATGTGAACTTTTAAGTGTCATAATTTTAGACTTGGACTGACAACTACCAGATGGTTCAGAAAAATACATGAAGTATATTTCTGAAAAGTACATTGACACTAGACTAAAAGTAAACTTTATTTTAAGTTCAAATGAAGCACCATGGCACACTTCAATAAACTTATTTTTTGCTAAGGAATACACAAAACAATTCATACTTAAATTTATTTTATATAAAAATAAAACTAACTAGGATCATAATTTCACATGTGACACAAATAATATTAAAACACTCTAAGACTCTAACACTCTAAGTCTTTGTAAGAAATAATTGTCTAAGGCTTCAGTAGAGAAAGCACATTAAAATTGAATGCAGCTCAAAAATCTAAACCCCTGGAGGTAAATACATTGAATTTACTGCTACATAAAAAGCTTAATCCTACCCAAACAAAGTAAATCACACCAATAACAACAGGTTGCGTTCCTTGACTATAATTGTGAAAAAAAGTTTTACTTTCCATACCTGCAAACTGAAAACCTCCAACAAACTTCAGCGGCGGTAAAAATTCAGGCCATGAAGTTTTCCTTCGAAACACGCAAGCGTCAGGGTGCTCCTAAAATCCTCAATGAAATGTTCTAATCCCAGGCGCATGCCACAGTTTACACTCTAAAAAGCAACAGACAGCTTAAATGTTTCCAAAACTAATCATATGTAGTTCTCACACATCGACATGCCAATGCAAACCACAAAGCAATTGCATTGAACGTTTGCTTTGCAATAACAACTCAAAAGTCAACCGCACATTTTCCATACAGCTGCATAAGACCCCACATGAAAAGAGAAAAACTTCAGTAAAAGAGCACCTCGCTGGCTGTGACCATGGAAACGCAAAAGCTTTGCTGAGAACAACATGGTTGAATCGCATTGCCCTGGTCCCCTCGGCCCCCCCGACACCATACATCTCTGCATTTGCATTTCAATGGAATGATCAGAAAAGTATACGCCTTCCTTTCTTCCACAGCTTTCTTCTTAAAATCACTAGATTGGATTGAATTTTGATTCAAGAATGATGACATCATGTCATCACACAGATGAGATGTCAGGAGAAACTGAAAGTGGATAGCCGAACAAATATAATATGTTCCCACACCAACTTCCTCTGAAACAAAAACCAAACCTCAGATTAGAAAATGGTGTCAAACCACACATCTACCTGACCGCATCACAGTGATCATTTTAGGTATATGAACTGAAAGTCTAGTTCAGATCCCAATCGGTCGTGGGTCACTTTATCAGGTCAGTGAATGATCATCTGCAGTGAGACATCATGGTTAACATCATGGTCCACCTGATGACTTTAAAAGCAGCCATGGATCGTAAGGCTTCATTCAATTTGATATAGTGATTGCATTAATATATTGGAATCAAACTAAGTTCTAAATGGAGGGTCAAACTGGCTGTTGGCCAAGGCCACTGTGGCCGGTGGCCAAACAAGTTCTCACCCGGAGTCAGTTTCCCTCCGGCATATTGAACTGTAGCGTAATTCATAAATGGATCAAAGTCATGTTGGAGAACTTCATTACAGCTTAATCAATGCGCTCGAAATGTAATGGCACTTTTTATGCTATTAAAGTTTTATTGAACTGTTTTCTGTGTTGTAGAACAGAACAGGTTGATCTATGGCCATTGAGAGATGCAAGCTCGCGTCTGAAAACTAAGTGCAATTGCGTTATTGTTCCGGAGAGCCTCAATGAGACCATTTATAAACTCTTAGTGTTTTCAATTCTACTCTAAAATTGTCGTCTAAATATTCAAACACATGACAGGAGTTAAGTAATGACAACCTAATTAAATGACATATTCAATGGGAAGGAAAGTGAAACTAAAGGCAAACAACCATGAATGAGAATAGATACATTTCCTATAATTTCCTCTGTATGTTGCTACGCGTTTAATTAATTATGTAAAATTGGTTTGTTTCTTTTCTAAATAAAAAAAAATAAGCAACAGGGAAGTAATTTCACTGTTGTGTGCCGTTCTAGTCAATCAAATGCAGATCTTTTCAAAAGGACCCTAAAAGCGGAATTAAACAGAGAGGGTTTCTCTTTTATATGAATTTTCACCATAGTCAAGTGCAAAATGTGTAACCACATTTTTAGGTTATGAATTTAGGTTATGCCCACAGCATGAAGAAAAGTCTGCAATTTAAAAAACGAATCAATACTTTAATACAATTACATTTTTTATAAAATCGACCTTACAAAACTTTAAAACAACTTTGAGATCTTATTTCTCAGAGCAGATGCAACTACATGGCATTTTTTATAACAAAAGAAAGAGATCCATGGTCCGTTTAGAGCTTTCCAGCCTCTTTGAACTTGAGGAGCAGACTGTCATCAGCACGCAGAGGGAAAGTCATGCTGCGGTTGTGATAGTAACTAGAATCTGCCTGCAAGTTCTGGATGACATCCGAAAGCAGGTGAGCCCGTTCCACTCCACAGCCTGGAGCTTCGTAGTCCACTGAGGTGAAGTGGATGTGGAGGTGATAGTACGAGGGCTGATAATGCAAATACACCCGCAGTTTGCTGGAGGGGACACCGAATCGCTTCTGAATGGTGTCCTGTGAATACAGACGAGATCAGAACTTGATTCATTCAGCAATACCAAAACCCTTGCACAAATGAATTCATTAAACAAGTAAACAGCGAAGAAGAAATACACCGTCCCTTTAATTTAAATACTCAGATCCACAGTGACACCTGCTGGACAACAAAATAATTTGACGTGTCTAGAACAAACTAGTCAACTGGCAGTGGACCTAAACTGTCTGAATGTACTTTGTTAACAGTACAGTATGATCTATATCCTCACCTCTCCTTTGCTGCGAATGTTTGCGAGTAATGGCAGGTGCTCTGATGTAAGATCCCTCAAACTTTTGACGTCCCTCCGGTGGACGATGGCAAGCAGATACAAGTCTTCTATCTGGAGAGAGAAAATAGTTACTTAACTGGCCTTTTATTCACCATTAAACAGAACATCACCACAAATTCCTTAAAACCACCTGCTTTTGATCCCATTTAAAATCAGGTAATAGGAAAAAACCAGTATCGGGGTCTGGATCTTCAAAAACAATCCGATCCGCCTCTGCTTTCTTCTCCAAGATGTTGTACACCCACTGAAATCAAAATGAGACTGTGGGTTTAGTTATAAACCTAAAATAAAACAGTTAAGAGCTAAATGTATTTGCTTTAAACCTTCAAGTACAACAGGAGGTGAAGTCTCTCGCCTGTAAACTGAAGCTCTGCTCGCTGATGTACGGCAAGGTGATGGTCCGATAATCCTCCCCCGATTCTTCAACAAGAAATGTCTCCTGATGCAAGTATTTCTTGACATGCTTCTCTGTCGCAGGGCACACCACTGTCGTCTTGATTTCTGTTATGAACAATTTTATATGGAAATAAGCGATCTCTTATAAAAACAGAAACCAAATTGATGTCTCTCCCCAAGGCCCAAAACACACCACAAAGGTTTTAATTGAGAAGAGCTTATGATCCATAAAGGTATTTCTAATGAAAACCATTTAAACTTCTATCGTTTTAGTGTTAGTTTGGTGAAATGATGTCTTGTTTTATATGTTGTGATCGTACGGTTCAGGTGGGCAGGTGCATGTAGCCGGTATGTGCTGTACACATCATTCCTCATCTCCAGTTTGAGTTCACTGCTCTTTAGTAACTCGGGTAGTGTGTCCTGTCTGATGGGGGTCTTCTCCAAAATCACAACAGCATCCTGATCCTTCACCTATAATGAAAACCTACGTTCAATTTAACTGTGAATATGAAATAATAATGCATGCACTCAAATAATATGACAATACTATTAAATCCAATCCGTGCAAACGATCTGAACACTCTCCGAACGCACCTTTCCATGAATAAAGATGTTTTTCTCCCGCGCAGAGTCCCGCAGAATTCGGGTGATCTCAAAACCTGCCACGGGACTTACGGATAAAAATTCCCCGGTATCTTTGCACTCATTGTCGGTGTCCGTTTTGAGTTTTTTCGCAGGGGTGCCGTTCCCGAAGTCCGCCATTATTCACCCAGCTGAATAAACCAATCAGAAGAATTTACACCGAGATTCGGTAAACTGCGCATGTGCGGTCGAGTGCGTCTTGATTGGCTAGTTTAGGAGAGTCGGGGCTTAAAAACAGACTCTCATTGGCTGATGGCGCCTTGGAGTTAAATGACACATGTTTTGTAACATTAGCGAAACTGACGTTACAAAACACAAAGACGGAGCTCAAGTTATCCTTAAACTCGTAAGTATTGTTGTTATTTATTTCATGTATTAAAAGATTGTTTAGTTTTATAGCAAAAATGTCCGAGAATGTGACGGGAAAGGCTTTAAATGATCAGAAGGACAGACATGCATGCACGCACAATGCGGAATAAGACATGTTGTGCTGTCAACTCCGCTTTATAAAGAACAAAACAATGTTGTCATATTTATGACTTTAATATTATAATAATGGTTCCTTTGATATGGAACAAAATACAATATTTGTCCTTTTGTCATATATCCGTTAGATATTCATCTATGTTTTGACTATTGTGACAGTGTTTATTTACTGTGTAAATTAATGTTTATACACATTGACAACATTCAAATGTTGTTAGTTTTTCTTGCCCTTTTGTATTGTTAACGTGCTGATATTAATTATGTATTATAAAACAAACCGATATTTTGTTTATATTTTCTTTGCCTTTTTAATTCCAGCCCTGCATCTGCACGTCACAGGTGACCATGAGCCATAACTGCATTCACTGGTTCCGCAAGGGTTTGCGCTTGCATGACAATCCTGCTCTTATCGCTGCCTTGAAGGACTGTAGACACATCTACCCACTCTTCCTGCTGGACCCCTTCTACCCCGACAACACCAGAATCGGCATTAACCGAAGGAGATTTCTGATCGAAGCCCTCGAAGACCTCAATTCCAGTCTGAGGAAACTCAACTCCAGGTAACAGAAAATATTTTTATTACAGGAAACAACTGAAGATGGGTCATTTTGATGTAGAGGTTACCTAAGGTCACAATTTTCATGGGAGAAAGCCACAGGACGGGTGTTTCCTGTGGTATTTTTAGTTGATATTTGATTTCGTTCATTGTTCCATCAGGCTCTTTGTTCTCAGAGGGTCACCCACAGAGATCCTCCCACAGCTCTTTGAGAAATGGAAGATCACGCGCTTGACTTTTGAAGTTGATACTGAACCGTACAGTCAGAGCAGAGACAAAGAGGTCATGAAGTTAGCCGAGGAACGCGGTGTGGAAGTTATTTCAAAGATTTCCCACACCCTCTACAACATTGACAGGTGGTGTATTTTAATGTGTAAAACCTATCCCGCTGGTTAAATGGAAAACACTCACACGCATTTTCAAACAGGATTATCGACGAGAACAACGGAAAGCCTCCGTTGACTTACGTTCGGTTCCAGACTGTGGTCCGAAACATCGGGTCACCTAAAAAACCTGTTCCTGCTCCAACCGAAGAGGACATGAAGGGTAGATCGTGTTCCAAAGACACCATGATATAAAAAAGTTGGATTGTTGCTAATGTCTTGTATGTGTACCGTGTCTCTCTGTCGAAGATGTGTTCACGCCATTTTCTAAGAACCATGAGGAGGAGTTTGGGATTCCAACTCTAAAAGATCTTGGGCTGGACACATCATGTTTAGGACCAGATCTGTTTCCAGGGGGTGAGACCGAAGCTCTGCGCAGGCTGGATGAGCACATGCAGAGAACGGTAGATACCCCATAATGCAGACATTTGTTTGTGCTATGGATAAATCCTCAGATAACAGAAGAAGCTAAGATATTTAATAAATTGCAGGGTTGGGTTTGCAGCTTTGAAAAACCACAGACGTCCCCCAACGCTTTAACTCCCAGCACCACCGTCCTGAGTCCCTACGTCCGATTTGGCTGTTTATCTGCACGCACATTCTGGTGGAGGCTCACAGATGTGTACAGAGGGGTATGACAGACGTCTTGTACATTACATTCTGCGATCCAATACATGCTGCAGTTTGTAAGGAGTAAAAGATCCAGCCTGGTGTGGTTTTTAACATACGGCACCTGTTGCAGAAAAAGCACTCTGATCCTCCAGTGTCTCTGCATGGACAACTGCTCTGGAGAGAGTTCTTCTACACGGCAGCTGTCGGGATTCCAAACTTCAACAAGATGGACGGCAACCCTCACTGCGTCCAGGTGGACTGGGACGATAATCTTGAGCACCTGGCAGCATGGAGTGAGGTAATGGGATTGGATTTATAATTGAGCAAATTTTTTTTGTAACATAAAAAAACTGAGAATTTGTTTTTGAGAATTAAAGATGTTTGTAAATTCAGGCCCGCACAGGGTTTCCTTTCATTGATGCCATCATGACACAGCTGCGACAGGAGGGATGGATCCATCACCTGGCGCGGCATGCAGTTGCATGTTTCCTGACTCGAGGAGACTTGTGGATAAGTTGGGAGGAGGGCCAGAAGGTGTGTGCCAAAGACCAAGGAATAAGAATATGTATCTTCTAATACTGTGGATTTGTCTGGTGTGTTTCAGGTGTTTGAAGAGTTACTGCTGGATGCTGATTGGTCGTTAAATGCCGGAAACTGGCAGTGGCTCTCAGCCAGTGCGTTTTTTCATCAGTACTTCAGAGTTTACTCTCCTATCGCCTTTGGAAAGAAAACCGATAAATATGGAGATTACATAAAGTAATTTTCTGTTTCAGATTCCGTTTTGGTATTAAGTTTTTAAATGGTGTGGGTGCAAGCCTTTGTAAGTTTGAACCTTGTGACGAAAATCAGCTTTGGATGGAAGTGTCAACTAATTTGCTTCCAACATGCATTACTAAATGCTGTCTCAATTGTTTTGCGTCATCCAGGAAATATCTTCCAGTGCTGAAGAAATTTCCAGCCGAGTACATATATGAACCCTGGAAGGCTCCTCGGAGCATTCAGGAAAGAGCAGGGTGCATTGTGGGAAAAGATTATCCTCGTCCGATCGTGGAGCATGAGGTCGTACATAAAAAGAATATTCAAAGAATGAAGGCAGCATATGCTAAGCGCTCTCTCGAAGATCAGGATGACAAAACAATCACAAAAGGTCATTTTGATTGGTTTATATTATATTTAACTTGAGCCAAATAGATATTAAGGTTTTGATTTGTGTTCTCTCCATCCAGGTAAAAAACGCAAAGCGAATGAACGTATTAAGGACATGTTCGAAAAGAAGGCAAAAATATAACATCACCACGGACTGAATTGATTTCATTATTTTTGGGTCAAATATTGTCCTTCTGTACTCCTCTTTATAACATTGATGCATACTGTTTAAAGACTGGCATTTTGTTTTTAATAATCAATAGTGGTTTGTTTTTATTGTACTGCATTACTGAAAGCTGGTTATATAAAAAGTATGTAATTTTTTTCAAGGTGGAAGCAAATAGTTAAAGTAAATACGTGCAGTTTAAATAGTATTTTGTTAAAAAGTGAATAGTTTGGATCCCTGTAAAAT
Organism: Barbatula barbatula; assembly: GCF_947034865.1. NCBI lineage: Eukaryota > Metazoa > Chordata > Actinopteri > Cypriniformes > Nemacheilidae > Barbatula > Barbatula barbatula. Next base: position 16,313,528 of record NC_136787.1, on the reverse strand, counting down.
ATACAGTACAACTATCTTTTATATCATTATATAGCATTTGAAAAGTGAAAATTCAAGTGTACTCGCAGTACCAAAATAAAATACTGCAGATTTTAGTGTCATTATTTAACAGATACACATTCAGTTTCATCCAATGCAAGTTCACGGTTATCTTTGGTATTCCATTCCTAACAATAATGTAAATATCTAAAACGTATTGCAAATAAAAACCTGAATAACTCCTCGTTTACTGTGATTTATGCACTGAATGCCATTGCATATATGAACATTACAAAATAGCAGCAAATATTGCAAAATAATTCCCTGACCTTTAACTCTGTCTCATTTGTTGTACAGTATGATGAAATCACAGCAATGATTAGAACTCCATAATGCAAGTGTCTGTAAAACACATCGATGACATGATCATATCAAATGGTACCATCCTTCAGACACATAACTGTCGTCTTGAATGTTTCTCTGCTCCTCACACAATGTTTCTTTCCAGTATTGGTTCCTGCAGCAGAATCCGTTTAACATCAAAGGCACTGAGGTCGATGGTCTGAAAGCCTCCGTCCACAATCAGCTCGGCCACGGCACGGCCGACTGCAGGGGACTGCTGTAGACCATGACCACTGAAGCCTGTCGCAAAGTACATGTTGGTCACCAGCGGGTGCAGTCCTACAATGCCGTTCTGGTCAAAGGAGTTGTAGTCGTAAAAACCGGCCCAGGCGCTTGAAACCTGACAAAAATCCATAAATGTGAGACGGAGTGTAACAAAAAGGATTTATTGGAGCTGAGAGGCTGGATACACTAAATCTTTATGGTTTCTCCACTGAACATGTATTTTTTATGTTAAGCCCTCACTTCTGGTATTCTTACGGATCATATAAAGGCAATTCGCCTTTAAAAGTCAAAAACAGCCCTTTTAAATGATAGATTTCACCTTTAGACTCTCAAATGCTGGTAAACGGTGGGCCAGTCGAGGCCAGACTTTCTTGTGAAAGAACTCGTGGTCCACATCAAGGTTACTGATATCTGGTTCTTCTGCCTAGAAAAAGTACAGAATGAACACAACAAAATGCATTCGAGATCACATCTGTTTAAAACTGGCCCATACTTCCTCTGGTGACATTCCTGCGATGTAATTTCCACCAAGTCCCTCTCGTCTGCAGTAAACCCCTGAATAGTCGATCAGAAATGGAGTCTCCAAGCCTGGTCCATCAGGACAATGTACCACATAAACAAATCTGAAAAAGAGGATTTGCAGTCAGTATGATATAAAGTCAATCATTTATACAGGAAAAACAAAATGTGTGTACAATAACCTCTTTCTAGGCTCCACAGGGAATGGAATCCCAGATAATGACTGTTGCGGGCCAAAACCGATGTCGAGCATCTCTGCGATCTTTCCTGAGTTTGCACCTGCCGCGTTTACTACAACTGCACACTCCACTGGTTGATACTCCAAACTGTTGGGCATTTGTATCTAAAACATCACACAAGATCAGTTTACTACTACTAATAATAATAATACTCTGCAGTTTAACTTTAGAGCTGACTGAAAATACATTTGTTTGAGGTTTTTGAAAAAGGTATACAGACTTACATTAACATATTTGATCCGTTTTACATTAAAAATGTCTCCGTCTGTAGTTTCCGCTGTGCTTGTGGAGCATCGAAATCCTGAAATAACATTCATGAAAAATGTGACAGTAACAGTTACATTAAGCAATAGTTACAACAGTAAAACACAGTAGAATGGTTATACAAATCTGCTTAATAATTTCGGTCAATTTGAACACTTCATTTCTAAATGCAAACCTGTGACTTCTCCAAAGCACTGATAGACTCCCATAGACGTGACCTTTCGTCTGAGAGCATTCAGGAGAGACCAGGGATCAAACCAGCCCTCATTTTCTAACCCTGGATGAAGATAAAATACATCACTTAGTAATGAATTTACAGAAAGTGTGTGAGATGCACTGACAGACAGTCACTAACCGAGTGAGGCCAGAGCGACACCGTCTGTGTTTATCCAGGGGAATTGCTCTTTCAGCTGTGATGGTGACAGGAGGGCAACCTTAGCACCAACTTCTCTAAAAATGTAATGAGGAATGTAAAAAACATGATCCTTGTTTATTAAATCTTTAACTTTGTATTGGGTACAACAGAAATGCAATATTGATTTCTTGGCAAAACCTAACAATAATGTTGTGTTAGTCTACAGTAGTTTATGCATGACATCAACTTACTATGCTGTTGAAGTATTGTTAATTATTTGTTCATGGTCATTTTAGCATTTACTAATAGATTTTTAAAATCAAATCTGTTAACCTTAATGCATGCTAAACTAGCATAAACAATTGTATTGACATTGACTAATATAATGGAAGATTAATAAATGCTGACAAATGAACTATTGATAGTTTGATAGATAATGTATTTACTTTACAACAGTAGTGCAACCTATTTCTTTAACAGACTATACATACAATCATCAAGAAATGTGGCTTATAAAATAAAATTGGAATATTCATATTTGTATTCATTTTTTATCTATTTGTTTTTCATTCAATTATAAAATTTGGTATATTCATGTTTTGTATTGCTTTTTAATTTTGTTTATTTGTTTTTCATTCATTTATCAAATGTGGGACGTCTAAAAGAGCTCTTGCCGTAAACATCAATTTGGCTTGAAACGGTTTTAATATTTTACTTATGGATAATGATTATTTGTAGTAAAAACCTCTTGCATAAGATTGACTTACCTTTGAGTCCTGTAATTCTCCTCCATGATATGAGCTGACTTGTCACTGGCAAGGAAGAGATATCCTGAATGATTAAACTGTAGATCAACAGGATCTTCATTTAACATTCCCAGATGATCCTGTGGGATTTTAACAGACACAAGACACATGTACGTCACCACAACTACCTAAACTATTACAACCGAGCAATAATGTAGTTCTTTGCAGGTTAACAAATCTATTCTACGTGATTGTAATTAGCTGGCCTATAATATTTTTTGACGAATCATAGAGTCGGGACAAATATGCAACAATACATTGATGTTCTTCAAGAAATCAGCAGAAGCCAAAGAGAGAAGGACGTTTTCTTTAAGAGAGAACTGCTGTCGGATACCACCACAGGACAGCACGGTTGAAGCCTGAGTATACTACAGAAACAAAAACACACACAACAAAACATAACAAACAAGTTGTCAAGTCAGCCTAGCAAAATGTTTCTCACCATCCTTTGAGACACACCACTCATTCCCCCTTAATAAAACTTACAGAAGGGTCTTTCTCCACCACAACGACCCTCAGAGCATCCCTCGCTTTCGCTTTCCTCTTCAGCCAGTATGCGATGGACCAGCCCACCACTCCACCTCCCACTATCACAACATCAGCCCTTTCCGGGGGCAGCCCGGGGGTCACTTCAATCGGGCTCCAGTCACTGCCGGGCATCGCTGCGGCCGCTTTTTCGCGGAACGCCCGGAACTGGGATTCCAGATCTGCATAGTGTCAAAAACATGCGTATTTAAGAAGCCTACTATGGCGACTGTTTGTCTCGTCAATATTAATTAGCCTACGCATCGAGATGTTGGTCGCCCATTTGCTGAAAAGCAGGTGGGCGTTAGTTACCTAGAGAATCCTACAGTAGGATTGGCTATATCATGAATATTAATTAGTATACTGCCGCAGTAGATTAATATTCATGAGTAGGAATCTTCAAGAGCACGAGAGGGTTTGCGCGCATAAGAGCGGTACTTAAATCTGTCAGCGGGTCACCTCACCTTTAAAGAAGTCTTTTTCTGATCCCCTGCTGCTTGTTTTTAAAGTCCTGCAGGGCGCATTGCGCGCTTTAACAGCACTGGCGGATGCGAACAGTTTGAGCCACGTTGCCATTGCTCTTGACGGTCATGTAGGCAGAGAGAAATAAACCAATCGCCTTCCCGTCTGACACGCACTGAACACACTGTACGGGTGACCGAGAGCGCATGCTCATAGTGACGTCACTGGAGAACAAAACCGACGCGGCTGCAGTTGCGCTACGGTCGCTAGGTGACAATGCCATTTTAGCGTAAACTGCACTAGATAGGCTATACTTGGTATTTTTTTCTCTTTAAATATAAAATGTGATGTGTTGCTAATTTAAGTGGCATAATCGTTGCTATCTGCCATTTTTACTCACATATTCATGTTTGTTTTGTCTAGATGTGTACATTTTGGGCCTTTTTCATTCAACAAAAAGGTTTTTATCTACAGTGTCAAATGAAATGCAAAAATGTTATGTCAAAACTGCGTAGAATGCAGATAAAACCTTGTAATTCCAAGGTGATGAGATGCGAGCACACATATAAAACACCAACACCAGTTTAATCCCAGTCACTCCTTTATTCACCCATATAAAGACAAATCAAAGATTTCTGGCCACCTGATTGCAGACACGATTTTTAACACATTTAACACATATTCTCACCTCACCTCACGTCACCTTAGCAGAAAATCTTTTGACACATTCTGCCCCCAGTACAGACAAAACATCACTTTTGTAAATCAAATTTTAAAATGAAAAGTACGAAACAAAATCTCTTTCAGCAATTACAACAAAAGTATAAAAAGTATTCAGGTTTTCTCTTCAGATCATGGGGTGGGGGCCGCAAACTTTCAGTGCTGTGCGCTGTAAAAGGGGGGTTAATTTTGAGTTTCTGGGTTTTACGTTCTTGATAGGCCACGATTGTCGAGATCTTTGACCTGGGGAGACAAATATATAAAGTAAATATTACGATTTGAATTCCCGCAGTATGCTAAACACTTGTTAAAATTCTACAGGTGTGTTCACCTTGTATATCCTCACAAGCCAGTGCTCTGTAGTATAGGCTTCTTCCAGCACATCCAGCTCAAAGTCTTTGTTGCCAATTTCAGCGTTACGAACTCTGTCGTAACCAGGAGGACGTTCTGGGAATACAATGAAATATATAGTTTAAAACTTTGTCTGATGAGATGAGTTCTCAAGAACTTTTGTTAAAGGCTCTTTTATTTGATTTGAAATATTTGACTCATGATATACAATGAAAAACACAGAGATTAGTTATTATTAAAATCCTTGGAGACACTTACTGGCCTCGGTGTAGACCTGGCCGAAGCGATAGTAGCACATCTTGTACATAAGGCAGTTGAGCAGGACGGGCGACCCCTCGCGGTCCACACGAAACTCTCCAGTGGGTGTGTAGTAATCGTGTTCTTTAATGTGCTTTCCTGTATCTGTGCTGCCCCCGATACGAACCATCCACAGGAACTTGTTTATGTCTAAACGAACAAACAAACACAAGGCATATTTACATTTTTCAGCTGCAGTAATGATTCTAATCAACTGTTATCAGTCATAGGCCATACCATCAGATGAATATCCAGTCAGTCCGCCGAAGATCACCAGCACGTAGCTAACATCCAGCTCTCGCATAATCTCATAGGCCTTCTCCTCTGTAGATGCCATAGCCTACAAAGACAAAAAAAAGCATTACTAGACCCTAGAAGCAGAATTATAAATATCACTGTTTGAATAAAAATGCACACTTACTTGGCCAACTCTGGATATGTGTGTGTTATTCCAAGTGTTGTTGTCCACTAGAATCGTTCGATTGGCCATCGCTGTTATTTGATACCCATAATCCCACCATGACATGACTTTAGCATCCTGTACACACAAACAAACAAACAAACTAGCTCAGTGGTAAGAGCATGGCATTAACAACACCAAAGTCGTGGGTTCGATCCCACATACTTGAAACAAAAATGTATAGGATAATGCAAGTTGCTAAATGTGTAAATGTACATGGAACTGACCTCTGGTGTGTTGTGCCTCAGCCAATAATAAGCCTCTCTGAAGTCATCGAAGATGATGCGGCTGCCGTCGCCCCCGCGGGCGGACAACACGATAGAGGGGGAGGAGTATGCTTCGCTGGTCACCCAGGTGGAGTGGAAAGTGTATGTAATGAGGAAGAAAGCCATGACCAGAATCATCCCGCTCGCCACCTATGGGCCAATCAGAGAGAGAGAGATAACCAATGAAGGAGCTCAATGAAAAGATGCAATCAAAAGTTTAACACAACAATTGGTAAAATTATTAAGTATGAGAGTACGTTTACGTGATGAAAAACTCAAAACTTTTTCTTTTGTTTTTTTACAAGTCTAACGTACAAATGACAGCATTATCAAAACAATCTGCATTTGAACAGATCTCGGAAAATGAATAAAAAAAACGCATACAGTTTGTTAAGTAATTCAGCAATTTTACGTTAGTATCGGATCGGTACTCTGTATCGGCCAATTACTTAATCTCAGGAAGCGGAAGAAAAACTGGTGGATGGGAGCATCCCCAGTAAATACTGTTTGACCAACATAATCTCACCTCATTCTTGATCGGATAGGTCGCGTCCTGCGTCTTCTTGGTTTTCTTGTCTGGTCGGCTAACATCCAGGTTCTTCATGTAGGTGGTGAGGACCTGAGAGACGCCAATGCCAGACAGGATGCACATGACGGGAGCCAGAACCAACATGAGACGCACCTGAGCACAACAGATAAACCGAGGTCAAAGGTCACAAGCACTCTCTATAAAAACTAGAGGCTACAACAGACTTGTTGTAATCTTGTACACCATGAAGTCGTAATATTACTAAATTAAATTACAATTTAATTGCCAATTAAGTGAAGAATATAAGTAATCCACACTGTAGAAGGATTAAACATATTTTACCATCACAGCTGAGAAGTACATGCTGGTGACGCCGTACATGATGATGAAAATCGTAGAGTCCGACAAGTTGTTAAAGCAGTAATACAGGCCAACTGGAAAAACAAGAGCAACCAACATTAACAAGATCTGATGAACTGCATTCTCAAAAGTAGTTTAAACTGGTGACCACATGAAGTACCTGGGAACATGAAAACCAGCAGCTGCAAGTCAAAATAGTATGAGGACCAGGTGGTGGGCTGATGCTCAGACACAGAGGCGATGATGGGGATGTTGTTCTTGGCATACGATGGATCCAGCAGAGAGTAAAAACGTCCGGTCCAAGGGGAGATTTTCCCTAAAAGAGCCAATATGCAACGTTTAATGTACATATTTGGGCCAATTATTCATTACAAACTTCTTTACTTCAATATTAGATATAAACATTTTGTCCAAATTTCAACTAAAAGGTAAAACACAAAATAATGAATGTTGTACAAGGCAACCAACATCCTACATACTGTCACTCATTTTTACTGTGCAGATACATAATTAATGTCCATTTATCTGGTAAGAAATGGTGTAATGTGTCTACTTTAGTGTCATGTAATAATCCTTTGATTTATACGTTGTGGTTATAATTCTGCTACTGTAGTTAGCAGATTTTCAGAATCAATAGTTCCGTCCTGGTTTAAAAGCGTGAGTCCTACATTATTGTGCTGAATACATTAAAGCAACAAAAATGTATGAACACCAGACCTCTATCGAATATTAAATCTCAAATAAAGGTTGTGTGTTCAATCACAAACAGTTGCGCAGGTATGAAGGGGTGTGTCCTCTCACCTGTCAACATGAGAACCGTACCCACAGAGAGCAGAACGATGCCGACCAGCGAGATGACGCTCTTGAACAACACCTCAAACTGCTGAGTATTCAGTTTGCTCCTTAGGTAATCGACAAAGGCGTGAATCTGACACAGGCCAAACACTCCAAAAGCAGCCATGTGCTCGGAGGACTGGACAGGCTACAATGGAAAAAAAAGAAAGAGATGACGGACTTAAATAAATCTCAAGACTATGACAAATAACTCCTAAAACCATTCCTTGAAAAAGCTTTATTGTGTTTATATTGACTTGGTACTGTTCTTAACTGAAAGCTAAAGTTGTTGTTAAATGTCTCACCTGGAATCCAACAAAGGAGATCTGCATGGAGAGGACGGTGCCCAGGCAGTAAACTGTGCAGTATGCCACATAGATCCGATGAGAGAAGCGGCCGGTGAGCATCAGCACCAGCACGTGGAGGGGAATGAGGTTAATCAGAAACACGTACCCACCCCAGGAGGACACCTGCCATCACACACACAGTTATGGCGATATAATTAAAAAGTATGTTTTTAAAATTGTGCAATTTCTGTTTTATAACAGCACAACAACAAGAAAATGCCAGAACCTTAAACATTGCTCACCATGTAAAAATATGCCAGTGCGCACATAGATGACCAATAGATAGACCCAGATTTCACTGCCTTGATCCACATGTAGTATGTCAGGAGCATGCAGAAAATGGCGATACCTTCAAATTATAAAAGGAGTCAAATGTATTACTAGAGCCAACACAAATCTAGCTACTACTCGAATATATTTATATATATATATATATATATATATATATAAATGTGTGTGTGTATATATCCATATGTGTGTATTTTATAATTTAATTGTATATTTCCAATTAATATCAATCAAACTGCAGTTGGTTTGTTTTGATTTAAGCCATAATAATAATAAAAAACAGCTTAATAACATGATAACATAATAAAAAACATGTTCAAAAACTATAATTTGGGAACCAAACTCTTCATATATACATATATAAATAGTATACACACAAATTAACGCAAAAAAAATTTAATCGATACCTTCATTATCGTATGACCCTGCCACAGAACGGGAAATATATCCAGGAACGACTGCGATCATGGCAGCAGCCAGAAGTCCTGCTCCCGCATCCTTAAATGAGCAAACAGTGTTATTTAAGGTGGATTGGGAAAGAAGGGAATTGGCTACATAAATAATAAGCAGGAGGCTTTGATGAGGAATGGGGTTTTTGTCACCTTGAGTTCTTTGGTGAAGTGGTATGTGACAATTGCAGTGAAGGAGGAGAAGAGAGGGGCAAGGAACACGCACACGTTGCGGATGTCGATGGTGATGTGGAAGAAATGCAGCACATGATATAAAGCCGCAGACGTGATCATCAACCCTGCAGAAACCATGAAATACATGTGACCCCACTTTCTTTTCTTACTGTGGGAAAATGGTGAGTCTGATTTTACTGGGGTTTGTTCCTTTGCTCAAGAGCTCCAAGCAGCGTAAAATATTTATATTCTTATGTTATTGTCTTAAAATGTTGTTACCAGCAACACTTAACAGTACCTGGATAAATGGTGCCTCCAATAATCCTCCCAAGTGGATACCAAGCACGATCATCAAACCAGTTGTGAAACTTGTAGAAGCCCTCTTCTGTCAGAAAGCGAGTGGTTCGGTAGTTAAAATACCTGCAATTAAGAAATCAAACGATTAATAATCGCTCCAACACTAGTGCAACAATCCCACTAAAGTCACCACGGCCGTACTCACGGATCAAACTCATGGATGACGCTTTCAAACCGCAGGACAGAAAACAGTCTGGTGGAAAATGCTTGAATGAAAATGAACAAAAAAGCAGATTAAGACATTGATTGGCAAACAGGACCAACGAGAGGGATGTACAGATTTCTGCCATCACTTACACAGGACAGCTGCCATAGACAGAATGAGCAGCTTCAGCAGGGTGTCCTGCTTCTCATAGGATAGACGCAGGAAGCCCATCTTGGTCATCTTAACACACGGGAGGCAGGACTAACTTATGATACCTGACAAGAAACAATACGTATCAAATAAAGTAAGATATTTAATTGTCAGGCCTGATGAATGACAGTGTCAAAAGCGTCAGTTTGCAGATGACAGCTAATCATAGCAGAAGTCTTAAAAGAATAGCAGCAAACACAGAGTGTTTATTTCAAATACTAAAAGACAAGTTGGAAAACAGTAAAGTATATCGGTTTACTTTTTGAAGGCAAGTATAATACGCCAATTTAGTAACAGATTGTTCAGATTATTTTACAACTTCATTCTTTTTTTTAATTTATGCAGCTGTAACGTCATTTATACCAGATTAATATATATTCGTAATCCAAATAAAGTATTTAATATGAGGTTGAGCAGTTTTATCTTTATACAACCTGTTACACAGTCAGATCTCCATTAAACCAGTAAAAAAAATCACTATCACTGACTGTATTATACAATGAATGTATAAAAGCATTCGATGGGTAACTTTAAAGCTTTAAAGAAACGACTGCAGAGTAATTATTGGATTGGTATGCACATCGACAGAGAGTTTATTCTGATAAGCTGTTCATAATAATAAACTATTAAAACTACTGTCTCTCTATTAGCCACTTAGCAGTTAGCTAACATGACACATTTCACAGCTTCGCAAGCTACTTATACAATTGCACATAAATTATGCATTTTACACAAATAAATACGAAGATGATAGGCTCTGAGAGATGCAATAAATTAGGAGGTTTGAGGGACAAATGTTTGAAATTACCAGTCTTATTCATCGGCGGTTCAGTCACTCCAGCCCTCACACACTCTCTCACAGTACTCCCTCTGCGATTAAGCCCCGCCCATCCACGTAGAGCGGATTCTTATTGGCTCTGCGTCAGGGATCGACACGAAAGCTGTTTCTTGATTGGTCGTCGAGCTGTAGCTCAAGTTTGTCGAGTTCCGCATGGCGCTTGAGATATGACGTGTCCTAAATGTAGAGAGAGCCCGTCAGCACTCGGAAGTTCAGACAATACTTTTAACTTCTCACTTAAATCTTTTCGATGTTTAACTTAAAATACTAAATGACATTTTATGTAAACATAAATTATTGTGTAATTAATACGTTTATTGTTTAATAAATTATTATTAATTTATTAATTATGAATTAATTTCTATGTACAGTTTACACCAAATTATAAATTCTCGAGTTGTTCGCAATCTGTGTAAATTCATTTGTTCTTATGAACACAGAGTAACCAAACAGTTCTTGGCCACCACTGACAACCATAGTAGTCCTTTGTTCTGTTAAACACATAAGGAGATATTTTGAAAAAAGTAATTTACATTTACATTAAGTCATTTAGCAGACACCTTTCCCCCAAAGCGACTTACATGGAGTTCAGTGAGCAATAAAGAGATATGTCATACAGGAGCAATAATACAATAGGTGCTAATACAAAGTTATTAGTTTCAAGAAACGCAAGAACCTGAGAGAGAGTGTTGGGTTTTTTTCTGCGTATGAAGGCAAACAGTTTTGGGCAATTTTGGCTACCATTGTATTTTTTCCTACTATGGTAGTGAATGGTGCGGCCTAGTACTGTTTGGTTCTGTGTTCATCAGAACAAAGAAATGTATAAGAGTTAAAATGAGGGCAAGTAATTGAAGACAGACTTTTTATTTTTGGGTAACCATTCCCTTTTAGTTAAATTGTAATGTTCTGTTTGTGAGTTGTCTATCAGCGTGGTGGATCTTTTAAAATAATCTGTTATAGTGATTATTATAAAAAAATAGATATTTTCATATAAAACTATACTTATAAAACACTGTAAAGTATCATATACAGACCAAGTTTATTGAAATAATGTAATACTTTTACAAAATGTCACTTCACAAATATCCGTCTGTAAGTATAACACTATTGATTCCTGACGATAATAACAACCCATTTTAAAATACACACCACCCACCCTCCAACAGATACACTGACATCAAACAGACCTTTAGTATGTGCTTCATTTTAAAATGTTCTAAACAAGGTTACAGGTGATGAGGTCCAGGAACACCTGATGTGGAAATCCACTGGATTCTGACACGCCACTGTTCGTCGAAAAACTTGATTTGTGATAACACGTTTCATTTGTATCATACAGTTTGGCAGTGTCACCTGACAGCAGCAGAAAAGTAAAGCTTGCGCAAACCACCTTCACATAACTGTTGCGAATCTCCCCTGTACCATTCAGGATGACACCGGATCATGATGACGTGGAATTCTAAATTAAAAAATAAATTTACAAAAGAATAGAAATAAAAAGCAGCTCCCTTCTGAGTTGTACATTGTTACATTAAAGGAGCGGCTCAGCTAAAAATGTAACTTCCTGTTATTTACCCATCCTCACGTCATTCCAACCCAAATTAATTCTTCTACTATGCAAGTTAAACTTTGGTGTATTCCACAGAGCAAAACATATCATATGGGTTTGGTTTGACACGAAAGGCGAATAAATGATGACAGCATTTCCAAGTAACAAGTTTTAAATGTCAGAGAACTCGCAGGCCTTCAAGTTGAAAAAGGCCTTTCAACTTGATCTTCACAAGTACAGATCTAGGTTTCAGTGCGGAAAAGTCAGGACACTTTTACACCGGTTTCTCAAGTCAACTATGTCAGAAAGCTTAGTGTTAGCTAATAAAGACACTGTCAGGTGATTGGGCCTCACAAGGCAAAAATTACATAAAATTAAAAAGAAGGCCATAAATAGATAAAATATGCCAAGACTACAGGGATAAAAGAGGACGGTAGGTCAGTTCACAGAAAATGTGCCCACAGAGATCATTGTGCTGTCTTTGAAAACTTTACAAATCACCCAAATGGCACAAAACGGATACAAAAACGTGAGGAGGAAACGTGACCTTACGTATATCCACACCATGTGGAATAGGCACACGCCAATCTGATCCCAAACAAGGTCACTCACATTGCAAAAATGTCTGCTTCATTCCCCAAACATTATATTGACAGGACTCACACAACACCGAGAACGCAACGCAAATCTAATCGTTTTCTATCGGCACAAGTCATACGCCAGTCACGATTCCTGAAAGAGGTCACTGAGAGGGCAGAGGTCGCTGGCGGGTGGGGGAAACATGAGGTGAGGGCAGTTTCTCGGCGGATGCGGAAGGCGTGAGGGAGCTCTGCAGATGCACTGTCTTGTGGAAGAGTTTGTTGCTGATTAGCACGACCAGAGAAAAGAGGCGGAGTTGGAAGTGGCTGCAAGGGTGAACAAACAAAATAAACATGTAAAAAATATAAAAAGATTGTTTAAAAAGAAAAAGAATCGAAACAAAATAAACACTTACTAGAGTTTGACTGGTGTCTTTGCTTCATTAGCGCTGATGATGAAGAGAGGGAAGAGGATGGAGAACAGACAGCCACTGACAGAAATAATGAAAGGGTCATGTGCACATAATCACGCCAAAACCTTTTAAATCCAAAAATGTTTACAGATTCTACCTTATGATGTACGATGAGGGGAGTGCGGTTAGAAGAGCCATGGGTAAACCAAAGCCAAAATAATATGGCCAGTTCCTCTCGATGTTTGACAGTCTCTGGTGCATTTCAATCCCTTAACAGCAAAGAAAATGTCAACTAAAGAAATTTCTAATAAACACGTAATCTAATGCAATCGTGATGAATTTACCGTGATTAAACCAGCGATATTCAAAGCAGTACAGCGAGTATAGCAGTGACATGTGCAGAAGACTGACCAGCTGACCAATAGCATCGATGGGAAAGAGACTCACTATCCATCCCTGAGAGAAAGACAGATTTAGATCGAAAGAAAACAAGCAGTTTCATATCCACATGAAGATTCAGCCACATGTTACCTGAATTAGGAAAAGGGCCTGCAGAAGAAGATTGAAGAGCATGTCTGCTATGATCTTACTGACACTAGGAAAAGGCTGAGCTTTACATCCAGATACTTCAAATGCCATATCAGCAATATCCTGCACAAACAAACAATTACAAATTCAACATTTTAAACACCCACACGGGATGAAACATACAGTAATAGTGACCCAAATGCAAAACAATCTCACCTGAAACCAAATGGCATTGACTACCTTGCTAAGTACGAACAGAGGCAGAACCCAGAGAGCACTGAAGACGGACATCAAAATGAACTCCAGCCAGGACCAAACGTTACCATGCAATGAAGGGTCCCCTGTAAACATATCAAGAGGAGAAGCGTAAATAAACAGCAAACACACATCTGAAGTAGACGGCACGGAGCTAAGAAACACACGTACCTATTATTCTAGCAGTGATGGACTGCAGGAGTGGAATAAACACTCGATAAAACAGGAACAGACTCAGCTGTAATATTAAAGAAAATAATAGCATAATTAATAAATCTTCACTGCGATCCAGAGCATTTCAGTAGTTGGATATGCTTTGGATTACTCCCAAAGCAAATCTGACACGCACGGGTCAAAGCACGACTGACCGAGAGAGACATACCCAAAACACACCTCCATTCCAGGCACAGCACTGAAAAATTCGACTTGCTAGTTTTGGTTCACTGTTGACGCAAAATATAAAGGAATACATTTCAGTAACGTATCTCATATAACACACAATAATAAATCAAGTGGCACATTTACTTGTCCTGTTTCCGTTCCTCACTCTGAGCCCGTCTCATCGCCAGAGCTCCGCTCGTCCTCCGCCTTCTCTGCTCCTCTCGCTTCTGCTGAATCCGAGCATCCAGCTTGGAGATGGTTCCGATGCCCAGGATGGAGTCTTTGATCCCCTAGCATGAAACAAGTAAATCTGGTTAGTGATGGGCTTGAAGGCCAACATTTAAACTGAGGCCTCTGGGTAACCCTTAGGGTTGAACCCTGATAGAAAACCTAAAAGATGTGACGTAACACCTCATAACAATAAAACTTAAGAGTTTAAACAGTTAATTTATCAAATACAAAATGAATACTAACCGTCGCAACATTGCGGATAAACGCTCTGACGCTGTCCGTCATCTCCAGACCATCGGCAGATTCATCAACTGCAGGTTTGGCAGCAGGAAACCGGGCAAGATCTCATGACAGTCAGGGAGAGAGCCTGCAAACTGAGCATGTAAAGAAATGTCAGTTCGTTTCACATTTTCATTTTTAATGTTACAGTTTGACCTAGCAACCTCAATAGAAACAACCTAGATATGAAACAAAAAAATGCTTGAAAAAGTTAGATAAGGTTTCAGCGTGACATGGAAACATGAGCTTTTAGATTGTACGTGACCATTATCATGGGTCACACCTGAACACAAACACACTTGAAATATATTTCGGTCTATGATTATACACTTTATAACGTTTAAAGCACACCTCAAATTTCATGTCATATCTTTTTATTATCTGAATGAACGGTGTCATGAGCCACTTCAAAAGACCACCTAGTAAACAACAACACCATCTCCATTTGCAGTGGATCATTAGCTGAGCAGCTACCTACAGCACAACAGCACAAATCAGACTAACATTGCACGATTACAGAAACATTTCCATCGAAACACATGTCTGTGTGTTAATCCAGCACTTGGCGCCTCGTGTACCTCTTTAAAATAAAATCTTCGTCCACCTGAAAGCCTTGAAGTTTCACTCTGTTTTCTCAAGCTCACAACAAAACAGCAGGCAGGAGGCCAGTGCGGCTGCGCATGCGCCGTGCGGCTTGACGCATGCTGGGATTTGAAGTCCTAACGCCTGCGCTTATTTACAGAAACTACAGCGCAGATACCTAAGCGACGCTTTCTGTTTGCTTCCGAGAAATTTGCGGCATAAATGGCACTCCCTTTAAAGATAACGCGGAGGGCATGTGTTATTAGATTATGTTTGTATTTAAGGAATTACTTTACAGTGATTGAAGCAGAAGATGGTTGTTTTCAGAATAAGGAGGGAACATAGGAGGCGTTATGTTATTTTGTTCTTAGGTCTCGCAGGTTTTATTATTTACCGCCACTTTGGGTAAGACATAATTGATCACTTTGCGATATTTTAAGTGTTTTTGCATGCAGATGTATTCAACGTATATCGTGAATGTAGTGGAAATATAATTTGATATTTATCTTAGCATAAAATATTGTTTTAGACAAGACAAATAAACATAAAATAAAATAAATTTAGAATAGAAATTAATTTAAAATTGAGTTTTATTTTTGAATTTATTTCATTGGTATTGTTTTAAATGAACAAAAATATTTTACACATATTTTTATTGATTTAATGGTTTTTAAGTGTTTTCGATTCAACTTTATTTATATAGCTTTTCACAATTTGCATTGTTCCAAAGCAGCTTTACAGGGGAAAAAATACAAAATAAAAAAAACCCAAAAAGGGTAAAAAACGCTACATGGTGTTTTATATAATAAATCCAATTATTCTAGTAAATAATATCTAATGTCAGCATCTCCTGGTGGTTTATTTAGCATGTTTTGCATTAAGTGAATGCTTGGCTGAAAAGATGCGTCTTTAGTCTAGATTTAAACTGGGCGAGTGTGTCTGATCCTCGAATAATATCAGGAAGGCTATTCCAGATATTATTGTTTTATTTTATTTTTCTATGCTTCTGTGTGCCAGAGGTCAGTCTGGGAGGATGAGGATAAACCGGGCCATAGGATTAAGGGTGAACTCATCCCAGTTCACCCTAGGAGGTGAGCAGTTTCGTATTTTGGGGGGCTCTTTTCATTACTTCCGTGTTCCCAGAGCCTACTGGAAGGATCGGATGATGAAGATGAAAGCCTGTGGTCTTAACACCCTTACCGTGTAAGTCAAAAATAAGACATCACACAGACAGAACACTGTTGGTAAGAATTAGACAATAATCAGTTTGTATTTATCCTGCAGGGATGTGCCGTGGTCTCTCCATCAACCCGAGAAAGAAGAATTCAGTTTCCAAGGAGGTCACGATTTAGAGTAAGGATTGTGTCTAATTCTCATACATGACAACATTAACACTGTGTTGTGATCCACATATTTAGATCCGGAAAGGTTCTCACCATGTTAAAGCTATTTAATGCCTTGTTGAAAACATCACAGAGATCTCCTGTTGCATTTCCCCTGACAGTATTGTTGGTTTGCTGCTGTCAGGGGGGACTTTGCGCTTGGGAATACATCATTAAAGATGCTCTTCCATAACAACAAAAACCATCCAATCGGCAAAAAGGCTTTTACCCTATGACAGAAATATGATTTAACTTTATAGGCATTTGAAAAACAGAATGAGGCTTTACAGAGCTGTAAATTGTATTTTATTGTAATCTGATACAAATTCTAAAAGGTCATGTGATAACATAGATACAATAGCTTGATATGTTTCAATTCACTGTTTAACTCCATGATTTTTCAGATATGATCTGAGATGTGTATTAGATATGAGTCACTGCATTTGTAATCCACAGAGCTTTTCTTCATCTGGCTACAGAAGTGGGGCTTTGGGTCATTTTACGACCTGGGCCATACATAGGCTCGGATCTTGATCTTGGGGGATTGCCTAGGTGATGTTTGATTTTGGCAATGCCTTTGTTCATTCAAACTATAGCATGTTGTGTTACCTACCTTAATTTATATAAAGACCGGGGCAAGTTGTCACACGGGGGAGTTGGCACAAGAGCTATACAGTATCTAAAGTCAAAATTAGCATTGTGTTCAAGCAATTAAACACAATATACCACTCTAGTATACATATATAAATAATCTACCCTATAATGAAAGCATATTTTAAAAAGCAAAAGGTTTTTGCTCCTCTCTATAAGGTGAGACAACTAGTCGCTCTTCATATAAAAATGTAAAAGTAAAAAATACATCAAGATCAACACATTAAAATACATTTTTGTTTACCATGTCAAACAAAAGCTGGCTTTTACGTGATAAAGAGATGAAGCTGAGAGCTTCTTACCCAGGATTCCTTGCAGCTGTAGACGTATATTTTAATAAACTCATTCCCAAAGTCGTGCCTTTCCAGGTAGATATTTTTCTAACAGAATTTAATGTCTTAAACACATCTTCGTTAATCTTTTAATCTGTCTGTTGTTAGTTTAAGAAAGCTGGACCGATCATTGCTGTTCAAGTGGAGAACAAATACGGTTCCCATGCGAGAGATGGCAAATACATGTCATTTCTCAAAGAGGTACAGACTGACATTTTACACTAAGCATCATATATAAACATATATTCACCGTAAAAATAAACTCACCATCCTGCCGTTCCCAGCTCAATTCTTTGCCAACGCTATATTCCCTTTTTACTTTATAGCAAAAACATTTTTTTAAACTGATCTTTCTGTTTACATGTACTATGTAATGGTTGTATTAACAGTTTGCTGTGGTTCGTGTCAGGCTCTTCTGGAACGAGGCATCAGTGAACTTCTTCTGACATCAGACAATCACGAGGGCCTGAAGTACGGTGGAATCGAAGGAGGTACCAACAATTCAACTGTAAATGAGAACATGTTTCATGTAATGGCTGTTACAATATTTCACTTTGAAATGGATTTTCAATATGTTTTCCTTGTCTCCATCACAGCTTTAAGAGCTTTAAATCTTCAGAAAATAAATTATGATGACATCAGATATCTGAAAACTGTGCAGGTATCTATTTATCGGTCTGTCCCCAAATATATTCTGTTTTGCTATTTTAAATTTATTCGTGTATTTTTATATTAATGCACGTGTCTGAAGTCCAAGAGTCCCATGCTGGTAATGGAGCTCTGGACGGGGCGGTGTGATGGATGGGGTGGCTTACATCATAGTTTTCCTGCAGAGGGTAATATGCCATGTTTTTCAACTAAGAGAGCAGATGATTCATTAAAAATTCTCAGACGCTTTAATCCCTTTCTTAATTCCCATAAACAATGCAAATGCACTGATGCGAGTGTCTCTGTCTAATAGACCTGGTTGCCGTGTTGAGGGAGGTATTGAGACAAGGAATGTCAATTAACCTGTACATGTTCCACGGAGGGACAAACTTTGGCTTTATAAATGGAGCGATGGCCAACCCCTCCTACAAGGCTCTGGTGACAAGCTACGGTTTGTGTTTCTCTTCTTTCAGATTTAGGTTTGTAATGTTGTAGCGTGCAAAATGACCACAGTGTGGAGCTACAGCAGCACACGGGTAGTGGGATGCAAGCAGAGTCATTTGTCATTTCTCTCTCTTTCTAACACACAGATTATGATGCACCTCTGTCAGAAGCTGGTGAATACACACCTAAGTATCACCTCCTCAGAGATCTTCTTAGCAGTTTCAACAGTTTGTTCTTCATTTATTTTTCCTTAAGTAAACAAAACATTTTAAGTCAATGAAATGATGATAAAGCTATTGAACGTTGCCTGTTCCTACTCTTACTGTGACTGATAATACACAAGAGTGTGTATTTTTTCTATATTGATTTTTTTCTGAAACTCCGGTTGATTTTTTTGTCATCATGCAGGTGAATCGCTCCCTGTGATGCCGAGCCTCCGCTGGAAAGAAGAATATGAACCGGCCATTATGTTCCAGCATCTTTCGCTGTGGGATGCAATGCCATACACGCATAAGGTGAGCTGTGTACTTTCAGCTGGATAAACACAATCTTCTTTTTTATAACATCATGAATACACAGACCGACACCTCTGGAAAACTGAAATATGTAATATTATTGTAAATGCTCTCTCGTTTGTAATTTGCTTTGGATAAAAGAGTCTGCTCTTTGACAAATTGTTTTGGTGTGTAAAACTGGAATATTTGGTGATCAAGACCCATTTATTTCCCTCAGCCTTTCAAATCCAAGCTTCCTGTTAATATGGAGAATCTTCCAGTGAATAATGGCAACGGCCAGGCATACGGATACACTCTCTATGAGACCGTCATCATCAGAGGAGGCTTTTTAAAATCAGGACACAACATCAAAGACAGAGCTCTGGTTAGTGCTGCTGTTATATAAATATGCATCTGTTCCAATTCCATTTTAATGATATTGGTTTCTTCCAGGTATTTGTGAACCAAAGTTTCATTGGCATTTTTTACCAAAGAAGTGAGGAATTAGCCGTTTCTGATGAAAAGGTATATTTTTCCATCATAGTCATTTGTGGTTTCTTTATGTTTTCATGGTAAATGTTCATTTTGGAGAGATCTGCTTACTTAATCTATTTTAAGGGGAACCGAACTCTGAGTTTGCTGATTGAGAACTGTGGTCGTGCGCATTATGGTAAAGACATGGATGATCAGCGCAAAGGTATTAAAGTGTGTCTTAAAGAACTTACCGCATGATATTCTGTCCATTTATGAGTTTAGCATTTTGTCCAAAAAGCCTTTGTGTTTTAAGATGGCACAAACTTTCTGAAAGGCATAATCACCATTATTGTCTTTCAAAATTTGATTCCAGGTATTGTTGGGGATATTTTATTGAATAATGTGCCACTTCGAGATTTCACAATCTACACTCTAGACATGACTTCAGATTTTTTAGACAGGTTTGTATTATATATTTTTTTATAGTAATGTGAACGGACATACTGTATATACAATTGCTATATTTGCAAAATCATGAATTAATCTTCAGATTGTACAGTGCGCCTTGGAAGTTCCCTCCAAACAAACCGAGCTTCCCTGGATTTTTCCAAGGGCGGATATTTGTGAACGGTTACCCAAGCGACACTTTCATCAAAATGCCAGTCAGTTCGACATGCAGAATGTCAAAACTCAGTAAATATCTTGAAGATATGAATTATAACATTTAAATGTGTCTGGAATCATGTATCATTATTGATGTTCACATGCAGGGTTGGAGTAAAGGTGTTATCTTTATTAACGGACAGAACATTGGACGGTACTGGGACGCTGGACCACAGCAGGCTCTGTTTCTGCCAGGCCCCTTCCTTAACAGTGGAATGAACCAGGTCAGCTCATATGAATATTTACTCACTTCTTTCAGATGGATGGATCTATATTGACAAGTATCAACAATTGCAGTGCTCATTTATTCACATTTGTTTTAAACCTGGAATTAAATAAAATGAACGATTTGTTGTTTTTAAACAGATAATTGCATTTGAGGAAGCAGAAGGGGATCTTAAAATACAGTTTGAAGATTCCCCAGATTTGGGAATGACAGTTGACATTTAACAATGATGTTTTCATACAACATGATGAAGTGTCACAGAAAAATCTTCAAGTAACAAGAAATGTTTTACATTGTTTTATTAGTATTTTACCAGAACTGTCTATTTATATATGAGTGGGTTGGAGTGTGTATGATGACTTCATCTAAAAACTATAAAATGTTCATTGCCTCTATTGTTTATTTGTTTTTCTTCCTGCTAACTTATATGAAAACGTACACAGTAATCTATACACTTTTTAAGAAGGGGCTGTGTGTGTGTGCATGTGCGTGAATCTGTAAAATAAAATAAATACAGTAACTGTATCTGAACGTCAACTTGAAGCAGCACAATAAACAAGACGTCTTACAATTATATTGTAATTTGACAGAATTTTGCGGCTCTCGACAGAGCTGTGAAAATCCACATCTTGGAGGTAATTTTAATACATCGAGAAAAACAATTTCCACATGTAAAGAAATGTACAAGTGCTGGAGTGTTGCTGAGAACTGCAATTCCGAGTATCTTCAAATAGTCATATTCCTGTGTCTCCAATGAGATTTTTTTAACATTCAATGTTGACAAAGTTAAACTTATAATGCTTTAAGATATTTCATGCAGAAGTTTGTCATACTTCAACACTGGCATCTGTAAATCCCTTTTTACCTTCATTCACGAGCACAGGTCTCTCTGTCCTGGTGTGCCAAACCAGCACCTGAAAAGTTTTATGAACAGTGGGTCACATGCCTCTCTCTCTCTCTCTCTCTCTCTCTCTCTCTCTCTCTCTCTCTCTCTCTCTCTTTATATATATATATATACATGTATATATATATATATACAGTATATATTGCCTTTATGTGTAAATATATATAAATAATATGAATAAACAATATAATATATCTATATATTAATCTGAAATTAACCATTTCACAATTTTTTTATAAGAAAATATTCAATTTAAACAATTACCTATATTAATCAAATTATTTATTTCAAAAGCATTTTAAATAAATTTTCGTATGCTAAAAAACAATTTTGTTACTGTGTTGGTTTACCACTTAATGTTCAATAAACAATCTGGATTGTGCTGTAAAACTGTAAGGGAACATAGAACATTTGAAAGTTTGCTAAGATTGAGGTATAGATAATGGACTCACCTTCGTGCAGTTGGCAGCTCTGGGCTCCAGGTCAGACAAACTGACCAGATCCTGTAACAAACTGCTCTCCTGGTATCCACCCTTTACTCCCCGGAGCTTAAAGTATGCATGAGGTTTGCCAAGGATGAGCTGTAAATTCACAGAAAACCCTGCCATGTCGATAGCAAAAGGTCGACGAGGGTCAAACACCGTCCTCCATCCGGACACTTTGCCCAGAGAGTTGATTTTGGGCGATTCGTACCGGAGACCTCCAACAAAGGCGACCGGCCAGACAGATGCCTTACGAGTCCAGCGCATCTGTGGCACACGAGTTAATGTGTCAACTTTAAAATAAAACTCAAAAATAATCAAATTCCAGTCTTACCTCCTCAAACAGCTCCAAGCTGTAGGTATTGTCATCATCTGCAAAGTAGACGACCCCTTTATGACCAGAGTTCGGGTTAATGTTTCTCCTGAGCCAGCGAAGAGCCAGGTTCCTCTGCATGGTGCCGCGCGGGATCCTCGACTCTTTGGGATTCGTTCGCACTTTGAGGTTCCGCGGTGTCTCTACGTTTAAGTGGGTGTAATTCAACCCTGAGTTCTCCAGCAGCCTTGACACAAGCGCCGTCCTCCGCGCAGAGTCCTCCACAACCAACCAGTGCAGGTTGGGCACATGGAGAAGGGTGCTAGAAAGGCGGGTTAGCTCCGCCTTCTGAACGGGCCTACTGTAGGTCGGCGTTATTATGTGAAGAGTGGGCAGCATGTCAGACCAGGGTGGCAGGCAGCTGTACACGTACCTCGTCCGGGTGACCTCAGTGATTTGACTCTTCTGTGTGATGCAGGATTCCTGAAGTCTGAAGCCTCTTCTGTGAGTTGACCTGTCATCTATTATAAGAAGAGAGATCTGATTATTTATTACAGAAAAAGTGTTTTGTGATCAAAGTGTAAGATCAGTTTTGTATTTACCCCTTTGAGATGGATTCAAAGAGTTGTCAGAGTGTTGCTGCCAAAACGTGATGAGCAAAGTCCACGGCAGAACAATCAATATAAGTGCCAGAATATCTTTCCTCTTCTGCATTTCCACTGTCAGATCTGTGGCAAGAGAAAAACAAAAAATTTGATTTGTATATCCCTAATGAGTCATTTGTCTTTCTAGTTGGGTCATAAGCCCCATAGACAGTGATGAGATCCATCCTTCTCTCAATATTTATACAGTATATAAAGTAGCTATGGAGCAGTATATAGGCTATTCATAAAATTTCTTCAGTTGGTATAATTGTCTTTGTCTGATTATAAATCAACATTCTTGTGGTCATTTGGTATTAGCAGATCCTCCTGCATTACATGAGGCATGTGTTTGAACTATTTTCCAGAATGCTTTGCTTACCTGAGTTTAGCACTCTGTCATTATAGCCCAAACATCAGTGCAGCATCAGTGCAAGACTATTGAGATCTGTAAATGCCAAAAATGAGCCTTCATAATGGGACACTTCACCCAAAAATGAAAATTCTGTCTTCAATTATTCACCCTCAGATTATTCCAAACCTGTATACATTTATTTGTTCTGATGAACACAGAGAATGTATGTTGGGAAGAAGGTCAGTAACCAAACAGATCTCATCCCCCATTGGCTGCCATCGTAGGGAACTTAAATACTATGGGAGTCAATGGGGTCTGAGATCTGTTTGGTTACAGACATTCTTCCAAATATCTTCCTTTGTGTTTAGCAAAACAAAGAAATGTATCCAGGTTCTGAGGATAAGTAAATTATGATAGAATTTCAATTTTTGTTTCATTTTAATTTTGATAGAATATTCTATCATTATTTACATGCCCTTTTGTCATTTAAAACCTGTATAACTTTCTTTCTTCATTTTACAAATGTTTTGTAAAATTGTAAATCAAGCTGCAGGCAAAAGAAAACAAGTTTTGCAGAATTTTGTCATTTTCGTAACCGTAATTTATGTGTTTATATACAGGGGTGTGCTCGCAAAAACAATAGTGTTAAGAACTGCAAAACAGATTCACCGCCTATAACCTGTCTTTGTGTATGTTAAAATAAATCTGTTGCAAACGTCTTGCCTATGCAGGCAAAAACTGTTTCTTGCAATAACCCGATGTGTATGGTTCCGTCTCGCTTCTAGCTGCGCTTACAGTTTTGGCACGATTGTTTCACTCATTTGGGTTTGCAAGCGGGAGTGGGTAGAAGAACTACTTGTGACCAATCAAATTATGTTCCTGATGACTCATCATTTTCTCTTATCTGATTGGTTCAACAACGAAAGACATCCGAAATGGTACTTTAATGCACCCAAACAATCATTGATATATAATGCTTAATATTTCTCAAAATATCTTCTTTTGTCTTCCACAGACTACAGAGTAATATACAGGTTTGGAACAACATGAGGGTGAATGATGACAGAATTATTATTTGTTAGTTAACTACCCCTTTAAATTCCTAAATTCCTTTCAGATGTATTGACCAAACTCAAGTACTGCACCAAACAGAAATGGAAATTCTGCTCGAGAACAAAGCAGATTTAAAACGCAGACACAACACACACACATTCATATACATTGTCTCTCTGTTAGAATTGGGTCAATCCATCGTGTAACACAACTGAAGTCACCAAATAACAAGCGTCACCAGAGATTCATTTCATCGGGCAGACTGCTGTCCAATTAATCCACCAAGCCATAAACTAGATGAAGTTCTGCGTTTTAAATTGAGACCCAGGGTCAGCAAAATTGTTGTTATACAAAAATGAATAATGCTGTGCATAACATCTAAAAATAGCAAGAACGAGACTTCAAGACCAGTGTGTTTTAGTATATCTGAAGTAGATCTGAATCATCCTAACTACACGTCTGTTCTTATTTCCCACAAGAACATCTGACATCCAACCACATCACTCTTTACTGCAGTGACTAACCAGCCAATATATGCCTGAATGTTCATGAACAACATATTAACATTTTGCTCAAATTTGCTAAAAGAGAGCAAAAGCATTTGAAACCTGCATTGACAGTACATCTTAATGACAATAAAACCTATAAGTACCACATCCATTTTTGTCATGATTCCGCTATCATGTCATGTTTATTCTTTGTCTTGCGGCGGAGTCATGGCATGGCCTTAGGTTTTGTGTGAGAAAGACATGGCTTTGTTTTGATTCTGACTTGCCATGTGCTTTCTCGTGCTTTGTCTGTCTCCCTTTAAAACAACAGTCATGTTCCTGGGGCCTGTACCATGAATGTAGCTGAACAAACTCAGGGTAATTGGATTAGTTTTGGGTTGACAAAACCAAACCAACGTGATCAAGCTTTGTTGGTACCATGAAGCAGCTCATGGAGTTTCTTTGTCAACTCAAGCTTTGATCCTGAAGCTAAGATTAGTTTGCGCGCGCGTGCACATGAACGAGTGACGTCAGCATGGCTAAACCAATCGCATTATAAATGGATAAAGCGATTTCCACAATATGAACAGAAAAATGAATTTCAGCCATGGAGTGATATGTTTCTGCTGTCTACGCAAGAGAGAGGTGTTTCAGAAACACTGCTGATTGCTTTAATGCGCAAGTTAAACACCATATAGTACACATATTTACTGTAGTGCTGTAGGGCAAACAGGATCCGTGGGGTCCGTGTCCTTGCGGGCAACTTTTTTATGTAAGGCACGGGTACAGAAATATTACAACAAATGTTAATTGAAGCTCCCGCATATTGCAATTTTAACCCTCGTGCGGACAAAAAACATCCATTCAGGCAGCAGAAGCAGTTAACCTTACATCTGCTTCATCATTTCCCTTCCGAGTACACATGAGAGGAGTCGCGTGCAAATAAAGTTCATTCTCATATATTCTGAACGTCTGTACAAATTTGTTAAAGCTGTAAACGGCTAATTTGACAGGCAAATGACACGCACCGCTTCTGCATTGTAAACTCTGACATCTTACGTGTTTAAAATCAATGAATGCGTGTCAAACAAGTTGCCCAAATAATAACGCGGACTGGTTGCATGTTGGTCTCCTTTTAGTCTGATATGATGCTCTGCAGGAAAAAAACTAGTTTATTTTTTTGCAGAAAGACAACGGAGCTCAGAATTATAAATAGCGGTGTGTTCTGCAACACAGAGAAGCGGAAGAAAATATAAGAATTACACTTAATAAAACGGCCTGCTTTTACAACAGAATGCATAAGCCTCTACCTTTAATAGACTAGTCTTTGCGCCATTAACCAGGGTCAGTCATTTCATTGAAGCCTTAATAAAAACTACGGTTCAGGACAAAGAAAAATGTCCTAATACAGTGAAACTGAAAGTGTTTCTAGATGTTCTGCACCACAGACAAGAATGTAAAAAATGCAATGCAAATACACGTGATACAATAAAAGTGGAATATAAGTAAGTAAATTGAATTTCATGTGAGTGTCAGATTTTACCTATATAGTAAACAATATTTGATTTTATATTTGTAATATATATTTTTATATTAGTATTTTTATTTTATTAAACAGTATAAAAAATAACTAGCCATTCTAACACGCACTGTGAGTCAGTTACGTCACCTATATATATATATATATATATATGTTTCTTTGCTCACAGCTGATTGGTCAAACTTCAGTCTGAGATCTTGAATCCAGAACATAATCTGCCCCGGAGCAGGTTAGCCGTGCAGCGTAAGACACCAATGGCGACGAACACCGAATAAAGCCGAGCTACTCTCATGGTACCTAAAACCCAAGGTTGGCACAAACTAAACTGAAACATAGCTGGCTAGCCACCTAAACCAGCTTCATGGTACAGGCCCCTGGTCTAGTGTATGTATGGTTTCAAAGTTCCTTGTTTCAGTCCTAGTTGTTTATGTTTGCCCCCCTTGTGGGATGAGTTTGTTTTCAGTTTTTTGTATCCAGTTTAGTTAGTGTTTTCCCATCGTTGATGTTTGGTTTGTTCTTGTTATCTATAATTAAAGTATATCTGTTATCCCCTGCACTTGGGTTCTCCCCTCACAATTCATGACAGAATGAACGAGCCAAAACAGAACCCAGCAGGCAGATTGGAGGCAAGGCGAGCGACCCAGGCTCGTCGCCTCCTGTGTTTACGTCAGGGGCACTCTGACATATTAGAGTTTGCGGACCGCTTCTTTGAGGTGGCAGGGGAGATGGTCCACAGTGAGCAGGAACAAATGGTCCTGTTCAATGGCGGCCTCAACCAACCTCTAGCGGGGTGGGAGATGCAAATGCTGAGACCGCTGGGCATTACCGACCTTATCAGGTATGCCATGAATCGGCCGGAGCCCAGGGTCTCAGTCCAGCCCAGTTCTTCCCCCCGCTGGCCGCCATCCCAGAGGGCCGTACCCTGCGAATCAGGGCTGTGGGCCTCTCCTCATCCTCTGCACCCTTTGACTCCTCCAGCACGGAGCTAGTCGTGCTCCCCACCGCTTCTCCGCAGCCGGCCACACTTACCGTGCACCGGCCAAAAAAGAAGCCGAGGAGGGGGGTGTTGTCCAGCCCGAAGCCCCAGCCAGAAGAGAACACAGGGACTCAGCCCAAATATTTTTTGGGGGGGCGCCATACGGGCAGGAGGGCCCGATCGTCTAGCGGGCCTCCTGATGTCTCAAGTCAAGTGCCAAGTCCGGTGGTCTCAAGTCAAGTGCCAAGTCCGGTGGTCTCAAGTCAAGTGCCAAGTCCGGTGGTCTCAAGTCAAGTGCCAAGTCCGGTGGTCTCAAGTCTGGTGGTCTCAAGTCAAGTGCCAAGTCCGGTGGTCTCAAGTCCAGTGGTCTCAAGTCCGGTGGTCTCAAGTCCAGTGCCAAGTCCGGTGGTCTCAAGTCAAGTGCCAAGTCCGGTGATCTCAAGTCAAGTGCCAAATCCGGTGGTCTCAAGTCAAGTGCCAAGTCCGGTGGTCTCAAGTCCGGTGGTCTCAAGTCCTTGTTTTAGTCCTAGTTGTTTATGTTTGCCCCCCTTGTGGGATGAGTTTGTTGTCAGTTTTTTGTATCCAGTTTAGTTAGTGTTTTCCCATCGTGGATGTTTGGTTTGTTCTTGTTATCTATAATTAAAGTATATCTGTTATCCCCTTCATCCGTGTCTGCCTGCACTTGGGTTCTCCCCTCACAATTCATGACACGTTTTTATCCAAGAAGAAAGCACATCCGCATCAGCTCAACAGAAATTATTGTACGTATTAGCAAACAGCCGTGAAATCCAGTTATACATACATATTCCATCTACCACTCGTTCCCTTGACAGAACCATTAACTTTCATGATCATGTCAGACCCATGTGTTTTATGTAGAGAAAGGGCATGGCATTGTTTGGTTTTGTCATGCCGTGTTCTCTCTCCGGTGTCTCGCATCCTTGCCGAGCTGAGCTGTAGATCAGCTCTAGGAAGCAGATTTCCCCCTACCCCACTCCCGTCAATGTTTATTTTGTTGTCCAACCCCAATCCCTTCATCGTCATGTCAGCTCTGCCCCTAGTCTGTTCTGTTCTTTGTTTATAGAGAGTGCTGCCAAGCAGCCGGCACCCAGTCTTGTCCAGCCGTTACCCCAGCTGGCCCCAACAGTCAGAACAAGCGGGACAAGGAAGCCGGTTTCTTCTAGGAAGCGGGTATCACCCTACCCCAGTTCTGTTAAAGTATATTTGATTGTCCAACCCCTTCGTCATGATGTCAGCTCCGCCCCGGTCTGTTCTGTTCTTTGTTTATGGTGTCTCTCCTCATGTCTGTCAGTCTTGTCATGTTAGTGTGCTCCCTTGGAGAACGCCTGGGGGTCATGCCAGACCCATGTGTTTTATTTGGAGAAAGGGTATGGCATTGTTTGGTTTTGGTTGGCCTGTGTATGTTTACTTCGTCTTACCTTGCCCTTGTGTACCTTGTTCCAGTTTGGTGTGGACTTGTTATTTATTATTCTAAAGACCTTCTTTTGTCACCCTTAAGGGAGGTTTGTGTGTTACATTATTAAAAAATTATTATTTAACCCTTCGTCTGCCTGCGCTTGGGTTCTTTTCGAATCCATGACAATTAACAGTATATATATTAGTCAGATGTCCTCTGCTGGTGAAGAGAGAGCGAGAGAGGGAGAAAGAGCGACAGAGAGAGAGCGAGGGGGAGAGCAGTGTGACGTGTGAGCAGTGCCAGTGAATAGAGAAGATGTCACCCCTCGAGAATAATGTGTTCTCTCATTTAGACAACAAAGACTGCAATTGTGGCTGCTGATGGGAGATGGCATCAGAAACAAAGGACACTTATCAAAAAAGTCACCAAGTGAAAAATTCCAAAACACGAGGCATTTAAAATATTACTTTGAAAAAGCTGAATTGAGAGAGAGAGAGAGAGAGAGAGAGAGAGAGAGAGAGAGAGAGAGAGATTTCATTTCCCATTTCATATTTGCTTGCTGCTTTAAATGTGCATTCGCTCCTAACTCCCCTCACGGTTCTGTTGATGTTCTGCACTAATGTTCATGTAAATAGCTGGGTCATCAGTCCGTTACCTGAGGGGACATTGAATTGGTGCTGTGAGCTCCTGGGGCAGTTTGGTTGATGGTTGGTGTATTGATGTTCTCTCTTCTGTCACAGTTCAGTTTTAACTTTTACCCCCCCCCCCCCGACTGTCCCGATCGATGCCTTCAGTCTGCAGAACACGAGCGGTGTGGACAGATCACGTCTACAGTTTTTAAACCCGTCAAAACTGTTTTACAAAAGCTAATAACTTACCCCTGCTTTTATTCAAGGGCTTTGTGAAAACCTTAATAAACTTTTAGAACCTTACTTCTCCATTTAAATAACAATCATATTAGGTATATTTTATTTCAAAAAGTGATTTACGAGAAAAATATTATCTTACCTGAAATTTCTATCAAGTCCTCGTCATTTTCTCTCCTCCAAGCAACGGAATTTTAAAGAATGGGAAACAAAACAGGCTTAAACTTACGCTCTAACATATCATCATGTGAATAATGCAACCGCACGCACCCCGACGTCCTCTGTCATACACAGACACGAAAAGATAAAACAGAGATGACAGACCAGCTTAAATATGACAAAACTATCGCCTTTCGGGCGGCACTAGCCTCAGACGTCACGCCAATGGTCCATTGGCTTCATTATGAGGATCTGGATACAGACTTACCTTCATAACACACAGATTTTTACTTCTGAACACCATGGACGATTATTGTGTATGACACTAGCGCACTCTAGTGCATCATCAGAACCACGACGAAATTGACACAATCATTAATATACAAACATACATTATTCCCCCGAAACAAATGAGTTGCAATTAAATCATTTTAAAAACGAATAACTAATCATTTTAGTCATTCATAATTTATTCGTTAACTGTAAACATTTATTTCTAAATTTTTATTTAAAATAATCCATTTTTTTCCAGATTTTAAATTTAGAATTTAAATATTGTCTTTAAAAACGGCGTTTAAAAGATAATATATCTCGTTGGGAAAATGTATAGAAAAATAATCATTATTGTTAATTTTATAATTAAAAATCAGAGGAAAGGAACACCCAATCGATGTGAGCGAAAAATGTTAAAAGCCCGCCCATCGCTTTATATGACAATTTATTCGTTAACTGTAAACATTTATTTCTACATTTTTATATTATATTTTAAACGCCGTTTTTAAAGACAATATTTAAATTCTAAATTTAAAATTGGAAAAAAAAATGTTATCTTAAATATAACGTTGGTAAAATGTATAGAAAAATAATCAGTATTATTAATTTTATAATAAAAAATCAGAGGAAAGGAACAACCAATCGATGTGAGCGAAAAATGTTAAAAGCCCTCCCATCGCTTTATATGACAGATTTTCAGCCAATTAGAGAAGAGATTAGAGAAGGCGTTCCTGCAACGGCGTGCTGCATTCGGCACAAGAGCCCAGGCAGGTCGAGGTAAATTGAATTCTATTACCTTTAACATATGTGTTATACTGTAAGGAAAATTTTTGGCGATTTAGGATTATTTATGTGTTAAATATTTGCGCTACCAAGATAAGAAAGATTCGCCCGTTAGAGGTCAGAATCAATGTGACTCTTGTATTTGGTTGTTTTGATGCCATGACACTCTTAAATACGTATGTACGGAGCGCGCGTGCACGCTGCTCTGTCGAGGTCATTTCGCGCTTGCAGAAAGCGCAGCCCGATGCACCTGCGCAAAAGTGATCTCCGGCCAAAAACATCTCTGTTATTCACACGTTACGTATTGCAAAGCTGTGATTCGCATAGTAATCCTCCATAAAACTCCTATGTAAAAAAGTGCACGTGTATATTTCCCAGGCTGCACGTATCGAAACGATGCTATTTTTACTTTGCAGTCCAGCACTAGTCATTCCCTTGAGATATGATTTCTGCATCATGTTTCGTGTTCATACCACCGTCCAAAGACACTTTAGGTGGGTCATGGCCACTCAAGCGCATTTAGACGGTTGCAAGGAAACCTTCAGGATAGATAACATTGTTATTCGGAGCATGTATGTGTTGTTGCATGCATAGTGAAGGAAGCAAACTAAATCTAAATCTGTTTTTTTTCCAGCTGTAACAACAAAGACCGGATGAGGAGAGACTGCCTTTTATCCATGCTGCTTTAACGTACTGTTTCAAAAGTCATGAAATGAAGAACATTGGGCGCTGAGTGTGTGATGTTTAATCTTGAGGTTTGCTATCGGCGTTAAAGGGTTTTCATCCAGATTCATCTGATTTCTTTGCAGCGCGAAACATCTTGTTGTTGCCGGGTCAACCGTCTAGATTCATTTAGTTTTATTCATCACCTCACTACTGCAAACATGGGCACAGCAGGTTATGGATATTACCGGACTGTTATATTCATCTCGATGTTTGTCGGCTACTCGCTGTATTACTTCAACCGGAAGACCTTTTCTTTTCTGATGCCATCAGTGATGGAGGAGATCGAGCTGGATAAGGAAGAGCTTGGTGAGTGTGCCATGCGTTTAGGGGTCTTTTATTGAATTCTGAAACGCAGAGTAGCTTCTCTTTCATCTTAAGCACTCCGTCAAATACTCGCCAAGCATCCATAATGTTTATTTTTCTGTGATGCAGGGTTGATCATCAGCAGTCAGACTCTTGCTTACGCCATCAGTAAGTTTATTAGCGGAGTGCTTTCGGACAAGATCAGCGCTCGCTGGCTCTTCTCCATCGGGCTCTTCATTGTGGGTGCCATTAACATCGTCTTCTCCTGGTCGTCTACTGTCAAGCTGTTTACCGTGCTTTGGTTTGTGAACGGGTTCGGTCAGGGTTTCGGCTGGCCACCGTGTGGAAAAGTACTTCGGAAGGTAGTATTAAATATTTTGACATCATGTACTTTTGTTCATGTCGTTCCAAACCTGCATGGGTACAATGTTTACATGTATTTATTTAGCAGAAGTTTCATTCAAAGCGTGAGTATTAATGAGGACTTGAAATTAATTTTGGGGTTAATATCACTTTCAAAATTTCAAAAAATGTCAGATGTTGCCAGATCGATTGAGTCTGTTCCTGAAGTCAGATCCTCTCTTGTGTTGAGGTGTTTAAACCCCATTACCTTTAGAAGCTGTTAACTTACACCTGTCTAGCAGTGTTGGCATATTGACAGAAATAGTTTGGAATTCAAACTGCTGCACTAGTCTGTAGTCATACAACACCCGATACCAGGCGCATGCTTGTGGTGCCAAACATTACGATACACTGAAATCCAATTAAACCACTACCAAGCCACCACACCACACCACTACCAAGTACAAAACATTTCAAACAGAGAAAGCAAAATGATTTATTGTGCTTATTATTTATATGTTTATTTCTAGTGGTTTGAACCGTCTCAGTTTGGGACGTGGTGGGCCATCCTGTGCTGCAGCATGAACCTGGCTGGTAGTTTAGGACCTATCATCACAAGTGTGTTAGTTCAGTACTACGACTGGAGAATTATAATGTCTATGTCAGGGGTGGTGTGCATGTGCATCTCTGTCGTGTGTCTTCTGCTGGTGAAGAACGAACCCAGTGATGTGGGACTGCCCAACATTGAGCCTGGAGCTAAAAAGGGCAAAGGGAAGAAAGGAGGTAAGAGCATGTGTTTCAACATTCGGGGCAGTGGTTAACCATTTTCATTTTGGCTGCTGTCAGTCTAATTAGTTGCTTCCTCTTTCCAGCCCCTCATGATGAAAGCACCTTAAAAGAGTTCCTGCTGTCTCCGTACCTCTGGGTTCTGTCTGCGGGTTACCTGGTTGTGTTTGGGGTTAAGATCGCCTGTACAGACTGGGGTCAGCTTTTTCTTATGCAGGAGAAAGGTCAATCTGCTATGATGGGTGAGTTTGGTACTGCATTGAATTGCAGTTTTATGTTTCATCCTAGTACAATCTTTCACCAGAAATATAAATTCTGTCACCATTTACTCACCTTCGAGTTGTTCCAATTCCAAATCTGTATACATTTCTTTGTTCTGATGTGAACACAGAAATAGAAATTTGGAAGAGTGCTGGTAACTAAACAGCTCTTGGACCCCATTGACTACCATAGTCGGAAAAATACTTGATAATTTCTTTGTTCTGTTGAACACAAAGAAGATATTTTGAAGACTGTAGGACAGCAAGGTTGCAACAACTAGAGAGTGAGTAATTCATGACAGAATTTTCATTTTTGGTGACTATACCTTTAAGATTGCATGAAAAAAACAGGCGATGTAAATATAAGCACGCTGATGCATTTGCGTATTTTCGCAGGCAGTTCGTACATGAGCGCGTTGGAAGTCGGTGGGTTTTTTGGCAGCATTGGAGCTGGTTATTTGTCTGACAGGGCAGTCGCAAAGGTGGGTAAAGAAAGTCTTTGCAGCGTTAAGAAATTAATTGTATTCATTCCACCAGTAAATTTTAGCATATACTTCTGCTGCAGTGACTCTTCCTGGTTTTTACAGCAAGGGCTGGGTACCCACGGGAATCCTCGGCATGGGCTCCTCCTAATGATGATGGGAGGTATGGCTGTGTCCATGTACCTCTTCCGGGTCACCATCACATCAGAGATGCCAGAGGTGAACTTGTTGACAAACAAAAAATGATAAAACCTTGTTTGCATGTTATCATTTGTATTTGAAGTTGGCGTTGAGGAAAAGGTATGTCTGATGTTTTTCAGGAGGCACCGCTTTGGGCTTTGGCACTTCATCCTGTTTCGCTTCTCACTGGTGTCTCCGAAAAAGAGGTGCAGAGCTTCAACAGTTCACCAGAATTAAGATTAAACTTGAGCTGTCACTAGTGATTGATATGGAAAAAATGTTTCCCTGTCTCTTGTACAGCTTTGGATTTTAATTCTTGGTGCTGCGTTTGGATTTTCTTCATATGGACCAATTGCCTTATTTGGAGTGATAGCGAGTGAGAGCGCCCCCTCGAATTTCTGTGGGACATCTCATGCCATCGTAGCTCTGATGGCAAATGGTACATTTATACAGCTTGTTTCATTCAGAATAACTTTTCCTTGCTGAAATACTTCAGACAATAATCTCCTGCTGATCTGTTTTGATCCATTTGTTGTTGTTGTTTTTTATTAGTTGGTGCATTCATTGCTGGCCTGCCATTCAGCACCATTGCCAAACGCTACAGCTGGGACACGGCATTCTGGGTAGCAGAGGTCGCCTGCGCTGTAACAACAGTGTGTTTCTTTTTTGTGCGTAACATGCGCACAAAAATGGGTCGCTTGCCTAAAAAGATGGACTAATCCTTTGGAAAATTAACTATTTAGAGAGCCCTTCCAATGTGATGGCACCTCAGAGCCAACTGCCACACCTAACAGTCCTAAAAACACTTTAGTTGTGTCAATTTTACTGTTGTTTAATCAAACTGTTTTTATTTTAATTCATATCGCCTTCAGTATCACATCACATTCAGTATTTTCCACATTTTACTAAAGTTTCTTTAGCAGCAATAATGGCACATTCACACAATTCAGATATAAATGTGACTCCACCGCCTTTTAGAAGAACAAAAAGAATCCTTGTAAAAGTTTACAGACTTTGTGTGTATTAACTGGAATAGAATAACACAAATTTTTTTTAACATGGAGGTTTGAATTTGCTTTGACCTACGAACATTTGTATTAGAACTGGAGTTTATGTGCTGAATTGTCATGAATCATCCAGTGTACAGAGTGTTTAACGCACACAGATCGTTTTGAACTTAATAAATCTCCATCAACCCCATGAATACAGTTACTGTCAAGTCATGCGACCAGCAATATTCTTTATGATGTAAAAAGAATGTAAAATTGTAGTATAAATTAAATCTTCAAATAAAATGACTAAATTGTTGTTTTTTGTATCAACAGAAAAATCAATCCTTTTTTTATTTGTCTGTGTGTCTTAGGATAAAGGAAAGGCTTGGGACTTTGGTCATATTTTAGCTGACGCACATAAGACCGTGATATATATGTCCTGTTCAAAGACATTCAGAAATAATGCCCTAAAGGAATATAGATTTCCAATAAATACAACTATTGTATTGTGCCAGACAATTTCTGATCATTTTTATAAAGGAAAGAAGACGTGAATGAGCTTCTTTCATACAGTTCTCATAAAAACATGAACCAGCATATTATGGAAGATTTTATTGATAAATAATACCTAAAGAATGCTTTTTGTATCAGTGTTTCTCAAACAGGTCCTATGGCCCAGCATAAGAACATTTTTGCCATGTGTCAAAGTAAAATATCAAATTTAATCAAACAATCGAAAACATCTTCCTTATTCTGGGGAAAATATGAAATTCCGTAAATGTTCACAGTATTTTAAAATCAACAACGAAACAATTATTTTAACTTTAATTTGATTATTTGTCGGATTAAGAGACGTGAAGTTTGAGAACTAGCTGAATTGGCTCCCGTCCTGTAGAGCGCGCGCGAGAGCTACGTTGCTCTCTAGACGAAGCGCATGCACGCGGCGAAGCGCACGCGGACAAAGCGGACGTTGCGCGTGCCCCACTTCCTTTCTCTTCCGCAGCTCGCAACGCCTCAGCATGGTGAGTGCTCGAGCGATTCTATGCCGTTAAAAATAATACTTTTACCCACTCCTGATACGATACAAGAGCACGTGTCCGATGTCTTAAAGCATGAGAAGAAACGATAGACACTTTATGAAGCGGTTATGTAAGCTATTTTAGCGAAAAGTGTTGCCGTGCAGTACGCACATTGTGCGTGAGGGCCGAGCATGCGCGCACCGCTGTGAGACGCGAGAAATGTGATGTGTGACAATAAAATCGTGTCAATGTAAGAGTTTTATCTGAGATTGCTCTTTGTTCTCGATCTTTAGCCGCCCAAGGATAGCAAGCAGAAGAAGGACGCCGGCAAGGCCAAAAAAGACAAGGATCCCGTCAATAAGTCTGGAGGCAAAGCTAAGAAGAAGGTAAAATGAGGTTTACAAGTAATATTCGTAAAGCGAGGCCGAAGCGCGTGTCCGTTGGGTTTTGGGGTCTTCGGTTGATACATGATGTGTGTTTTGATGGATACAAGGTTTGTTAATTCACGTTTTGGTCTCGAGCAGAAGTGGTCCAAAGGAAAGGTGAGGGACAAGCTTAACAACCTGGTCCTTTTCGACAAGGCCACTTATGACAAACTATACAAAGAAGTTCCCAACTACAAGCTCATCACACCCGCTGTGGTATCTGAGAGGCTGAAGATCAGGGGCTCTCTGGCCAGGGCTGCCCTGCAGGAGCTGATGGGCAAAGGTGATGATCAGATGCTCAATATGATGTATAAATTTGCATTTGCAGTGGTGTTTACGTTGTCTTCACAACACCACATACAAAATGGCACGAATCATGATAGTGGGCTAAACCTGTCTGGTGTGTAAATATGATTTTAATGTTTTATTAGGTTTGATCAAGCTGGTGTCCAAGCACAGGGCTCAGGTGATCTACACCAGAAACACCAAGGGGACAGATGAGGTTGCTCCAGAGAAGGAAGCATAACATGGTGATTATCAACTTAATCATGTTTTGCGATGCACAATCATTTTAACCTTTTTACATCTTATGATTTGTTTTTCTGCTTTTCCCCAGATCCCACCCTGGCTTGCGTTGTGTTTTTGTATAGGTAAATAAACAACAACAAAACGAAATTGTGTTTGTATTTCTTCAGAAAAATGAATATGTACCTTACAATCAAAGAAAGAATCTTTTATAAAATAAAATTGACAAGACCAAATGGGATGGTATCCATCAAAGTCTATTAAAGGTTTTATTCTTCTCAAGACTTGACATATTTTTTGTTTGAGCTTTTGAACCATTGTCCGGTTAGCCGGTGGACTACATTCAAATCGTGACACTATAAATCTATCTAGATGGGTTTGTACGTTTTAGGCCTTATGGTGCCTTCAAATGATCTCGGGGAAAAAATAAATTCTCACTCCAACCAGGAAGAAGGTCTGGGATTTAGTAACGTTAAAACATTGTAACTAATGTTTTAATGGCATTAAAACATTCCAAGTGGGATTTGTTGAATTTCCGAGAGCATTTGCAAACGTTTAAAGAGCACCGCTTCATAAATTATTTCCAGGTTGAAGAGAAAAGCATGTGAAGGAAGCATTATTTCACAAAGCTTAAGCCTAGTCAACTAAAATGGATGCTTGGACTGTCATAACTGAAAACCACTTGCAGTGATGTCTTAAAGAAATGTTTGATATTGATGTGGTTCTTCTGAAACAAATCTGTTTTGTGGAGACAACCAATAAAAAGTGCTTCTCAACTTTGACCACTAAGGCTTTATGTCTGAAATTTTCCCTTAACCATTTTAAAGTTAAGATTTAATTTGGTGTTCCTGCATTACCAACAATTAACCTGAAAAATTACACAAGTCTGGAAGCACATTTGTATTTCGAGAAAAACTGATCTTGCTTAACATCATTACACAAGTACATCATGATGAAACTTTGACCAACTGATGACCAAGTATTTACTATTTAAAAATTAGTAACAGTAGGTTTTCATATACTTTAATGAGGTATAAAAAGCAGCTACATGGGGATGCAATGACATTGTGGGGCTCTCTGTGACGGTCTTATTTTGGAGTTTTCAAATTTGCATCAAGATCCACAACTAGTGCATCAACAAAGTCTTCAATAGTTGGAGTTTTCTGCAGCATTCCTGAGGATAAAAATATCTCATTCTAAAAACAACTCACATTAATATAATACAGTCACAAGTCTGAAGGAAGTTTTCTTTACCCTGGACCATCAGCATAGGTTCTTTACTACCTCCATGAGCAAGCATCTCCCTGCGGTAACGCTCTCCCATAACTCTGCGGAAGAAACCTTTTCAGTTAAAACCCATAGGCCTTTATGATATAATTAGGTTATGACCGATTGTCACACTTTGGGAAGTTTAAAACAGAGGATATCGCTGACCTGTTAAAGGGATCCTGTTGGAAACACTGCCTCCACACCATAGAGGCCACAGCTCTGGACATGAGGTACGAATAATATTTAGCACCATAACCAACCAGATGACTGAATCTCAGCTGCCAAGCCTACATCATCAGGCAACACAAGAAATGCCTTGTATTTCAGCCAAAAAACACCAGAGTTAGAATTTACAGTATTGTCCAGATACTCACTGTGTCAGGAACATACGGTAACCCATAGAATTTCTCCTGCATTTCTCTGAGGATGTTCGAGGTGGTTCTGTGTTGTGGCTTGCCATGATAAATCTGATCCAAAGCTGCATAGAAAATCTGGAAATAGAGTCGCTCATCTTCAGAACACCAGAAATAGATAAATGTCCAGACAGACGGAAATTGCATAAAGAGTCAGACGTTCCATTTATCTAAGCATTCACACAATTCAGTTTTATGTACCTGTAGCTGAGTGTCGGCAGCACTGCATACCCTTTTAGACTCACACAAACGGGACACAAGGCTCTCTGGCAGGGGCTACAGACGACAGATAACCAAAAGATGAAGGTCAAGCCAAAATACAGTTTATAGACGTTAACAATAATCTCTGAAGCAGCTACATGGGGAGACTCACTCACCTCCCCGGTTTGATAATGTCGAGCAAACTGGCTCACAACCCGATAATCTGATGCAAAATACTCCATGAGGATAGAAGGAACCTCAGCAAAATCTGTAGAGCACCTGGTTCCTTCATAGTAGAGACATATCAAATTCTGTCCAGTAACTAGTTTTTCCCTGTATGTCATGTGTTATGTCATAATTTAGAATATGATGAATAATGACTCATACCTGTGACATGTTGATATCGTGTTCGGCCTAACATTGAGTGCATTGCATGCCCTATCTCATGGAAGAGATTCTCCACCATGGCAGGAGTGAGCAGTGATGGGGTTTTTCCATTGGGTGGAGGTAAACTCAACATCAGCACCACAACAGGCAGCTGATAAACACCGTCTTTCATCAACCGCCCACCACGGATGGTGAAGTGACAGTCCTGCCATACGGAAACAGTAGTCAGTTAACAACAAGTGATGAACCAATATAAACAGTAAATTGTTCCAAAATCAACCATCAGAATTTTGAAGTTTGAGTATTTAGTTCATTGAATTTCACCCATGTGTGTCAATCCCCATTTGGGAATATATATTACTCACAATCAACCATAAGACAATGTGAAACACAGACCAGTAAGCTTTACCTGGTTAGGTTTATCAGGTCTACGGAAGAAGTCACAGTATATATATCCCAGCAGTCCCTCGGTTTCATGAACCACAGCCTATTTGCAGGACAAAAAAAACAGTCAAGACACCTATCCGTATATTAAAGGAATAGTTTACCCAAGTATGATCATTCTTTCATTCAATAATTAATTTACTGACTCTCATGTCAAACCTGTAAGACTTTCTTGCTCACAAAAGCAGATATTTTGTAGAATGCGGTTAACCAAACAACATTGTCCCTAATTGACTTCCATTGTATGGACACAAAACCACTGACACAGTCCTCAAAATATATTTTGTGTTGCACAGACGAAAGAGTAAACAGGTCGAGTAATGACAGAGTTATTATTTCGGGGTAAACTGTGTCATGTGGATAAGGTTGATCTTGAATACAGAGCAAACCAGAGCTCACCAGCTTTCTAACAGCTTCGCTCCAAACTTCTCCCGTCTTCGGCTCCTCTGCTTGAAAATAGACACCCAGAAGCTGTTTGAAGAGATGGTTGAGACCCTCCATGCAAGCACCGAGAGAGAAGTATGGGCTGTAAACGCTGCAGTCTACATTAAACCTACAGACACATCGGCACAGGTGTATATGAGGGAAAAGAGGAAGGTTTAATAGTATATTTCTAAATATATGAAAAATGCATACTTCTCCGTCCTTATGGCACTACTGAGGTACGCATGATCCCAC
The DNA here is from genome assembly GCF_947034865.1 of Barbatula barbatula. NCBI lineage: Eukaryota > Metazoa > Chordata > Actinopteri > Cypriniformes > Nemacheilidae > Barbatula > Barbatula barbatula. The sequence continues at coordinate 16,273,335 of NC_136787.1, read as the reverse complement.
GGCATCACTTCCTAGTACATGAAAAAATACATATAACAGGTCTTATGCCTTCAAACGAAAAACAAGGTGCACAAAATAAACACTTACATAATTTGTTAAGTGCGTTTTCTTCTTCATTTCCTTCATCATCTTGAAATCCTTTGACGTCCTGTTTTTTAACACAAGTATTAAAACACTTAAATTTAATACAACATCAAAGGTTGTGATGGCAACACACTTGCCAGTGTGTGTAATGTACCTGTCTGAGAGCTTTTCTGTAAGCAGCGTCAAAAACTTCATCACAGTTTCTGAATACAAACATGTGCAAATCTGTTATACTTTTAGCAGACACTTTTATCCAAAATGACTTTATTCATCAACATGTGTTCTCAGGGAATAGAACCAACACTGCTAACATAATGCTCTATAAACTGAGGAACAGCAAATGGGTGCTTGGACTAAAAAAAGTTAATTTTACCTGGAGTTTTAGCCATTGTTCCTTTCAAAGCTCTGTGTGCAAATGATTCATAGCCCACTAGTGTTGCCAGCTCATGTCTACAAGCCAGGAGCTCATCCAAACAGAGCAGGAGACTTGTGTTTGGATACAAAAAGATTTTATACGCAGATTCTCGAACCTACCAGAGAGATGAAAATAAATCAGCAGGCTGAACATTACTGAACAAAAGTCATGCTTTTACTTTACATGTATGCATTCAAGTTATACTTTTGATCAGTATGTGTGCACCCTCTGACTGAGCTGAAAAGAACCAATGGGCTGTCACGCTACAGCTGAGTAAAGCAGCTCTCTCATTCATTTGCAAACAATATCTAAACAAGAAGCTCAAGCAACAAAACAGACAGAATCCTGCACCAGCTCATTGGGAGAATCCGCACACAGCCCGCCGATCTGAACTCGGTTCCCATCTATGGAGAAACAGTGGCGGATGTGTTCCGGCAGAACCCGCTTGTCTATAGAGTTTGGGAGCTGAGAGCCATTCAGAAACTCGTAGGAAAGATCCAGCAACTTCACATTCAATTCAACAGCTTTCTTCCTCTGTGATGATTAAAAAAGAAAGATCCAAGATCAATTATCAATGTAATTATACCAAGGAATCTTATGTGCATTTTGTGTAACATGGCTTGATCTTACAGTATTGTTCTTACTGACCTTGGATTCATCTAGACGTATACCGCTGATCTCAAAGTCAAACATGAAGAGCTCTGCAACCCTCCTAAGAAACGTCACAACAGAATAAAAGAAACAAATATATTTTTGTGTGATAAAGTGCTTGCCCATAATGTTATTTGGTTATTTAAAATTTAAGTAATGTTTTTAGGAGGATTTCAATGATTTCAAACAAATCCAGCCAGACCTTACGACTAGAAATTCTGATAATCCTCTGCTTGCACAGAAATTGGACTTCAGCAGCTGCACCTACCTTGCGTCTGGATCGAGTGTGGCCAAAACAGCCTCATTTTCAAGCAAATTTTTCAGGCTCCGACACAAATCAACATTTGTATTGAGTCTGCAACACACAATCATAAACAACTTATGTTCGAATGAGTCAAAAGTGATTCAATTGTAAAGTAAAGCCAGATTGACATTAAAAAGCAGAAGATCTGATACATACTTTTCCACAACAGTTCCAATATCAACACAGGTCCTTTCCGCAGCCTCGCGGAACGCAGCATCTGGATGAGCAACTTTGATAAAATCTGCCTGCAAAACAAATACAAATTAGTTAGTTCATCAAAATAATAAATAGTATGTATAAATAAATCAATAAAAGGTCAACGTATGTGGCTTGCTGCCATAATGGAGGGTTTGAATGTGAAACTTGAACTCTGTTCCATCACTGGATCAATGTTTGAAAACGGTGGATAATGCTGAGTTTACCAGGTCGGCCACTTTACACAAGCTGTCAGAGAGCTGGTCAAACGTTTCCACGGTGATGGCACCAGGAGGATGTGTGCAGGCTCTGTGTACCAGAAACTCAGCTTCCCGGAGAGCCTTTCGCTGGGCCACCTGGAAACCAGCAGGACTACTGAGCTCTGATACTCCAAACAGACCCTGAGAAGAGAGAGACTTTCATTTTATCAAAGAGCAGCCACCGGTCATGGCAATAAAGTAAACTTAATAACACATCATTTCAAGTAAGATACAGATACAGACACATACACAACAAATACAACAAGTATAAATAACGATTCTAGAAACAATATCACTATATAAAACGATATTGAGTTTTTGACCTTCTCCCACGGATTTATTAGTACAGTCTTTTATAATTCATACCACATTTTTCTCCAAATTGTCCAGTCGTCGGTTCTGGATGTTAAAAGCCGCTCCGACAGCAGACCATGTGTTGACGCGTCTGTGGAGCGCGACTGCGCGTTGAAGGACGCGCCGGGCGCAGCGCATCACTGCAACACGAATCTCTACTTCACATTACTCAACATAAGCTCACTTGGAAGGGCACACTTGCAAAGTAGTCTGGCTTTTGTGTAGTGTTATGCAAACATTAATAATCGTAGTTTCCCGGCGCGTAAATCTGCTGAGGTCATAGGCTGAGATCAGCTGTACGTTTGACATCACATGAAGATCTTAGCTGTAGTTTCGCTTCAGCACATTCGAGGAACAACAATGAAAACAAGAGAGAATTAATCGATGATATATAATAAATTGATTTAAAATACCGTAAATATATAATTTGTATACATTTAGAAATAATTTGGGCAGATTTAACTACATTTTTTATTCTATTCATGCATGACGAAACTGTGCAGTCGTCGCCCAAATACGTCCGTGACGTAAAGCGCAAAGTACATGAATCCATCCGAAGCAGAAGACAACACGATGTTCATGCGAGCGGTCGCTGACAATGTAGTCGAAGCAAATATTTCACGCGGAGATTACGCTTTGTTATTGCGGGTTAATGGCGGGTAACGTAATATACAGTCGTCTGTGGAAATAATTTTACGCGATCAAGTACTGCAAACCGTCCTGGCCAAAGAGCCGACTACACCGGTTGATGAAATTACTGTCGGATCTATACAAATACAACAACCAGTTCTACTATTTGAAAGTTAGCAATGAAAACCCTTTTAAAAATGTAATCTTTGATTTCCGGAGTCACACAAAAACAGACAAATCCCTCTATTTCCGTGCCGATGGTTTGTTTGTGTTTCCCCATCATCGTGGGCTCTTTTATCATAAAGGAATAGAGCCAGCAGCATTGCGTTTAGAATCCCATAATTTTAGGAATCAGGCATTAAGCATCAAACAGACACTCATTTGCCCTGAGCTGAAGTGCTGTATAACCATATTCCCATGGAAAACATTGTCATCAAAGTCAGAGCATTGCAGAGAAGGTTTGGGTGGGGGTAAAGGTCACGTATAGGTATCACTGCAAGGTTCACACGTTGTGACCATGTGTTTTTAACAGTCTCTTCTCCATTTATCTTGTTAGGCAGTTTTTCTGTTTTCTTATGGGAACAAAGTGACCATTGCTGTCACATCCTGTGTTAACAGGTGCTGTTTGTGAGCTCAAATCCATCTGCCTTGCCTTTGATTTACACAGCGGTATACAGCTGTTCTCTAGAAATAACCCTAAAATGTAAATGTATCTTCCAGGGGGAATAAGTTAAGACACTGAACATTTCCAGTTACATATATCTAAGGCATTGTCAGAACACGAGGAAGCAATGTTTGAGCTGTGAGCTGTAATAAAACCACATATAAGAGAACAAATTAAATGTATTATTGAGAAATTCACAGATATTAGTTCTCACAAATGTAACTAATGCTTAGACCACTGAATGTGAATAGGAGAAATCTGCAACAATTTACAATAAGGTGCCTTTAGTTAACATTAGTTCTTATTGTTAATTCATGCAACCGAATGCATTAACAGATGTATCTGACTGGACCTTATGGAAAAGTGTTCTAGATTAATCTTCTACGTATAGTGATGCATAAAACAGTAATGATTGTATATTATACTTGAGATATACATGTTTCCCTCCCCCATTTCTTAAAAAGCAAATATAGCAACAGTACAATATCTAATAAAGTTTTAGAAACAAAGACAACGGGTATCACAACTGATTTTTATTGGCTTGTTTTATCGAACCATAACACAGAGATACATCTATGAACAATGATCAAAAGAAACTGTACATTTATATTTGATATCGAAGTCCCACAAAAATATTGCTACTGCTGGTCGAAATGCTTTACAGCTGAAGAGATTTTACATGCAATGAGTCATGTGTCCCCAATTTACCATTCCATCTACACATGTGGGTCGTAAGCATCCCATGTTTGCCATTTGTACCATAACACACAATGGACTTAGTCCAAAAATCTTTTCACAGCAGTTTTACAAATTTATTGCGGTACTATCACAGAAAAGACAAAATCAATACACACGAAGCACAGGCCTGACATGAACTCCAGTACTAGAGCATATGTTTATTTAGCAGAAATGATTATGAAGAACTGCAGTTAACATATGGAACACAGCTTACAAACGTTCTACAAGTAATCTTTCGCTTTATAAACAATAAAACAATGCATTATTTGCCCACCCCTCCCCTCCCTAAACACACACACACATTACAGGTTACAAACACAAAAACAAAAAAATCAAATCCCTTATAGAGCCAATGGAATGTTAGTCATTCGGACAAGCTCATTTAAGATGTCCAGCTGTCTGTAAAGGACATTCTTGCAACCTGCCCCTCAATCTCTCGCTTTAAGAGAAAGAGGTAAAAAAGCCTGTCGACATTTGCGGTGATGGTAGTTTTTTCTGCCCAATGTAAAAACGCTGGATACGATGAGATCACTTCCAAATGTTTCTTTTCTTCCATAAAAAATGTGTCTCTACAATCATACTACTAAAAAACCTGCCTTTAGAAAATAGTAGATAAAAATATTCCCCTGAATTGTACAAGAAAAGAGGTACAGGGAGTGCTGGTAAAAGATGAGACCTCAGCAAAGTTATTCCCCGTCTTCCTTCTTGTCACCGTCTTCTGTTGCCGATGCCTGAAAAAGAAAAACCATTGCAATGATAATTTGATCCGTTTTCCACATAGATTCACGAACACACTAATATTTCATATTTTTCGTGCATCTTACCTCATCCTCAGCTTTTGTTTCGCCGTTTTCTGCGGGCACCTCCTCTTTCTTCTTCTCCTCCTCCTTGGGTTCCTTAGTTTTCTTAGGTTTGGCAGGTGGTTTCTATCACATGACAAATTATGTTAAAGTTGTTATGAGGTTATAAATCATAAAGAAGATGGCAAACAAACATCCTGTATTTTTTCTTACCTTTTGCTTAGGCTCTGCCTTTGCAGGTACGGGTTTCTAAAATGCCAAGAATGATAAAACATTAATTAAATTAATAATTCTATATAACTATTTGGTTTGCAAGGGCTGTACACTGAACGGTGTTAAAAACACAAATACTCACGTTTACCAGTCTCTCCGACCTTCTTTTAGGCTGAAATGCAACAAGGAAAGTTAAGCGTAACAAATAAACTCTATGCACTTTGCTAAACACTTCCACCCCAACAAAGTTCATACATAAAAAAACTTCGGCTCACCTCAGTGACTTCTGCATCATTGTTCGCCTATATGGGGGAAATAAAATCAATCAATAAATTGAATCAATAGCAAAAGTCACGACAAAACACATTTAATTTATTTAAATTGTTAATTAGGTTAAAGCATCTGTCATATGCATAAATGTAAATGAAACACCTTTAGATATCATGTAGAAAAAATCTAAACGCATTAGCATGATAGTCATAATAAATGCCGCCCCCTTCCCAAAGTCTAGTCAGCAGTGCATCTGTGTTTATGTCCTGCCTCCATTTGGCCACATTGCCCTCCGTCCGTTTGCATTGCAGTCGTATGCGCACCGCCCCCTCCATGTTGCACATTCAGCGCAGATTAATGGAGATCTGCCCTCGCCCCACCGACCCCGCTGCATTCCCGCCATTCACTTTCAAACATCGCGAGGGGAAAAGGCTAAAGGAATATACCAGAATAATAAGAATAACCAAACAGTGGCGCTGTGCTGATGTGCAACATCGCCGTTGCATAATCTGCAACTCGCACGAAACAAAAATACCGCGCATTAGTCGCCGAATTACATGCAATTCCTTACGCACGGCTGCGAGCTGCAGGATAAAATATCGCACCGTCCGTCGCTGTGCCTACAGACCCACGGAGAGTTTAAATCATCGCAAGGGCAGCCATGACACAAAACCGAGCACAGCCATAACTCACGCGTGTGCGATTTCAGCGAACCGTGGTTAAAAATACATACAGCGCGTCTAAAAATAAACATGCAATACGGCGTGATTTCTCGCCCCGCGCGCGAGACGCCGAGCTGCACGTAACGAAAACTAAGATCGTTACACCCCTTTGTCTGATCAATGTAGACGGAGATCTACATGTAAACAAAAATACCAAATAACCGTATATAACTAATACTGACGTTACTTATATCCGTATGCACGGAAAAAAACACTGTTTAACTCCGACGGAGAACAAAATCCAAGTCTCCTCAAATCAAAACACAAATCGGAGAACGCGAAGCTTCACGCATACCGTTGCAACGTACCAGTATTTTTAACGCACAAACCGATAAAAAACAAACGACACGTGTGTGCAAAAGAAATGCATCCGTGCGCTTTTCTTTTTTCCGTTAATGCATATTATATATTAAAGATGGTGCCTTGATAAATGAAGAAACCAATGCGCTACTTACTTTGCTCCGTTTAGGCATGGCTGTGGATCGCTAGAACAAGCCCCCGAAAAATCTAAGGTGTAAGAAATGCGCGGATTTACGCTAAAAACAGCAGCCACTGTGAGTCAAAGATTCATACAGTAGGTACGATCACAGTGTAAGAAGACGTTAATGTTCCACCGAAACAAAAACCTGCTCAAACCGGATTGGATTCTCCTCCTCCCCCTTCTTCTTCCCTATTCAATTCATCACAGCGCCAACCTGACAGCGAATTTAGGAACCGTACTATGGCGAAAGCGTAACTCGTGGATATTAATTATCCCTCGCTTACGGTACTCGCGAATGTTCATGGAGCGTCCAATCACGTTTATAATTAATATTCATGAGCCATGCATGGCTGCGATTTGAATTCGCTGATTGGCCAGCAGAATAGCGCCTCCTTGCCAACCACGGCACACCGGCCAATCAGAAAGGCGTACGTCTATTGCTCGATTCATATTAATGAGACGAGCCCTCGCCATCCTAGGATTGTCCAATTCGTGTCTCCGCCTCCCGCTCCCGGTGATTGGCCCGCGGAGACCCACTGCACATTTTCAAATCATAGCAAGAAACCTGTGTGGACACTTTTGCATGCCAATCAGTTGGGACGTTATTTGTTTTTGCAACGATTTGGATATGGCTTTTGACGCTGTTGTCGAGCAAACCAATCTTAAAATGTTTTTAAATGCAAAGTCATCTGTAATGCAATTCGATCATCAATGTTACGCAATCCGAGGTTTTTCTTTTGCCCTCATGGTTTCCAGATGTGTGCGAGTTATTTTAGGAACTGGATTTGAAATGGACCGCAGGGATGTTGTGTTTTTAAAGAACCGCATGTAAAGGTTTCGCAGGGAAGAAAATGGCGACTGGACACAGATGCAACACGCAAATGTGTCCTACAAAATAAACCAGCGTCTCTCATATTTCCGTTTCGAAATGGTTGAGGAATTAAACAATTGAAATGTATTTAGTAGACATATCAAGTAAATGCAATGCACTATATAATGAAAGTTTTTCCACCAGCGAATAAAAAGTAAGTGCATCACGTGCACACTACATGCATGCAGCAAAGAGCATGTTTTCCAGATTTAGTGCAGGACAGTTGCCATGCAAGTGATGGCATGACATAGTAACACGTGATACAGCGAATGCACACCGAGTATGGTTACCTGCATGCACATCCGTTCAATATCACTTAAACATGCATCTAATAATATTCCTTTGGTTATACGTGTTTGCATGGCTCTGTAACCTAAATAAGAAATAAAAGTTATCCTTGTGAAAATGTTACAATGTGTATTCTTCACATTGTGTAAAATTGGGGTTCTTGAATTTACAGGATTCTTGAGCTGGTTAGATGGTCCTTAAGGTTCTTGATGTGTTGTGGAATCTTCAATCTTGAAGATCACATTTTAAGTGCTCCTGCTGGTTCACGGATCCACATCATCATTAAAAATCCCCACCTTCTCATCGCCTAGTCAACACCAGTGTGATTTCACAGCAGGACACAGCACCTTTCTCCCCCGCCGGTCCCCTCCCCCGTTTCTATGGCCGTGCTTCCAGGCGGGAAACTCTAGGGGTCCTTCTTCAGTTCACAGGGGTTCTCCTGTCTTCGTATGCATGTGTCTGCTCATACACAATTGGGATGGGGGTGGGTGTAGTGGGTGTGGCCGCTGAATTTCAGATAACAGATCTCCGTTTGGGGGCCTCTGACCTTAAATCCAGCTGTAGGAGCGGAGACAGGAAGGAAAGGGGCACCGAGGTGATCTGTTTGGCTCCTGAGCTACTGAGTCACTTCACATACGTGTGAGGGCGAGACCACTCTGCATGTACATTTGGTTGCATAAGAGAGAGAAAACAAACAATATACTTTACAATGAGGTCCATACAAGTCACAACCACCATCTGAATGTCCTCAGTGTGGTCTCAAGCGTCATTTCAGTGGTTTTGGTCACATGCTAGACACCTACTTCACACAGCTCTGCATGTGCATTTAACAAAGAACTGCAATGTTTCTTACATCTCAAGGAACTTTAAAAGCGTGCCAAACTGACAATATAAGACATGACTTTAGAATACTTTGCCCATTTTAACAATAACCACTACAAAATCAGAGTTAGACTTATTAGGACTATTTTCTGAAAAAGACACATTCTTTGAAGTATGCGAATCATTGATGTCTGTTGCTCAAATGGTAATTAAGGTTAAAGGGACACTCGACCCGAAAATTAAAATTCTGTCATCATTTATTCACTTTCGAGTTGTTCCAGATCTGTATAAATTCTTTGTACTGATGAACAGAGAGAGATATTTGGAAGAATGCTTATAACCAGACAGATTTTGCCCCCATTGACTAACACAGTAGGAAAAAATACAACGGAAAAGTTCCCCAGAACTGTTTGCTGTTATTTTTCCTACTATGGGAGTTTGAGTAGATTCCTAACATTGTGCTTTGCAAGCAGCACATATTAGACATTTGTACAGAATCTCTTTTTCTTTTGATAACAATGATGTATAATAGCAAGTTACCAAGGTTTTATAGAATTTTGTCAGAAACTGTGGTTGCTGTGATAAATGATTGTAAGAAAATTGTTGCATACTTGTATACTTAATACATAAAAATATATTTGAATTTTGTTTAAGAACACTATATCAATGTGCTAGTAGCATACTTGTAAGTGTACTTAAAGACTGTAAGTTTACTTACAAGTAGTATTGTATTTAAGTACAGCTTGAAGCAACTCAGGTCTAACATTTTAAATTATAATGCGTTCTGATGTCTTTTGTCGTGTCGTGCTGCATCCAGTGTGGACACAATTTAAAATTATAATGGGTTCTAATGGGTTCTGTTGTCTTTTGTCGTGTCGCGCTGCATCCAGTGTGGACACAATTTAAACAACAATGGCTTCTATTGTCTTTTGTAGTGTCGCGTCCTGTGTAGACATGATGTACTTAAAGTGCTTTTAATTCACATAATGTTTTGTCTTTAATATAGAAAAAAAATGTTTTTAGTACTTCTTCTATGTACTCAACTGTGCTATTTTGACTGCCCAATAGATGCTCAAAATAAAAACTATATTTTCAGTATATTTTTTGATAGAGCACTTTAAGTATGTACTTAAATAAAGTATACTTAGTGCACTTTTTATACCTGGAAAATGGCCCACTCTTTTATTTATAAAAGTATATTCTTATGTTTACTTTAAGTGTTACAGTAGTAAAGTACACCACTACTTAACAATTGCTTTCCATTTGTAGTGTAACTCTACTGAATGAACGTACAGTCTTTGTGTTCTGTTAGTTAACAAATTCAATACATTTTCAGTTTAAGAAGGTACCGTGACGTATATTGAAGTATACTCTCAGTAAACAGCTAGTAGCGAAAATAAGTATTTAACATTCAAACAAAAAGAGTAAACAAAGCTAAGGCAAGTATACTTGGAATACTCAAGCTTCTGATTGAGATACACTACAGTACTAGGTATACATCAAATATACTTTTCTGTCAGTATAAGTCAAGAAGTTTATAAAGTATATTTCTGAGAAGTACACGGAGTATAAGGAGTACACTAATACAAGAAGCATACGTACAGCACATTTAAATCAACGTGTTTCTGTAAGGGTGGGTAGATATACAGTGGGATGCGCACCAGGACTGAGATTAAGATACTCGGGTCACCTTGAGGTATTTCCAGTAGCTTGAACAAAAGCCTCTTTAAGGCTATCCTACCACAACATCTTCCTCAATCTCAATCATCATGTAATCTAAACACAAGTATTTTAATTACAGCTAATAACTTCGGCACTAAATGTACCAGACTTCAGCTCTGGTTTGAAGATGTTTATTCCCCCAGTCGAACCCAGACCTGCACAGACATGCAAACACTACAATTGTGTTGCCAACCATTTAGTTTTTCTGAAAGGGTTGAGCATGAAACCTTGAGCAGAGTTTGATGTATTGTGAGTGACCTAGATAAAGAATCCAGCAGTTATCGTATACATGTAGAGAGATTAAATAACCCCGGGACTGTTTTACTGCCGTGGTCAGCCGGGGTGGATGAGCACAGACGGCAACAAGCCCCTTTTTTAAAGTGCAAGTGTAAAGCAGCGACTATATGAATCAGTAAGTGGATTTCTCCCTGAGCGAATGAACGGCCGCCCATCTGGACGTGCATGTAAAGCCCAGATTATACAAAACAGCGACGAGATGGAGAAGGGGTCAATGAGAGGGGAGGAGACTTGCTGAGAGGGGAGGAGACTTACGGGGAAAGCTGTTTGATATGGATACGCAATCTAAAGATTCATGATATTATCATTTGAAATGTCATATTTTGAGTGGCATACAGTGAATTTACGGTATCTATTCTATCAAAATACGGTGTTCTCCCACATGAAAGGTTTGTGGGCTGCAAGATCCACTGAGAACCCAGCACACGACACAACTGTAGCTATGAGAATGTTCACAGTTGACAACAGAAGCCTGCTGTGAAGTTTCGCTTTCATTCATTGACCGACTCCCTTAACAGCTCCCAGGCAATTTAGAGGTGTGTCTAAAACAATGACATCTTGGCTGAGCAACTTTCTATTGTAGTCAACCTTTTCCTTCAAACTGGAGTGATTCACACACAGTTGGTGTAATGAAGGGTAAAGTAATGAGATTAATGTAAGAACCTGAAGTCAGTAACTTGACAATGACGGATACAGCAGTGGATATAAACACTGTAGTGGCATTAGCGGACAGGGCCAGGGGATATCTAGGGATTCCCCTCCCCCACCCAATAGATTATTTCCTGTTTGGAGCAAAAGGGGTCTTTCTATGCGTACACACTGCTGTTTGTGTATAAGGGCCTAACGACCCCCGTCTGCCCTCATCAGACCACTTTAACATGCTAACAAGACAATACATATCTTTGTATGTGTTTATCGAAAAAACACACATTGTGTGTATAGATCACCTTTCAGAAACTAGATAAGTAAAAATATTGGTAACATATTTGGTTAAAATGGAGACAAAATAAATGTTACATAGTTATTTTAGGTCATAGATATATTAAAACGTAATTGAATTGTGTATCCTCATAAATAAATAAAGGAACAGATCATGGTGGTCAAAGTCCTTTATGAATAGCTGCATGTTTTATTACTATGCACAATGACACGTTTGATCTATGCACGCATTAGCAATCCATGAAATGAGTATTTTTGTCATTTTTATGTATCTCTAAGAACGTGTTTCACCACTAGATGTCGACAAACGCACAGTCACTAACGCGATCATCCTCACTGGCCACACGCACCATTCTTTCAGTTTTGCCAGACATCCATAGGTCCATCACCATTATTGAATAAGGCCCCACTCCACAACTTAGCTAGAAAAATTAAGCAAAGGGGTAAGTGCTTTAAAAATACATGGAAATGTATGCAGACTTAACCATGTGTCTTGTTATACATGCACAGTAATTAATCATGGCTTCAGCCTTTTTAATCTGTTTATTTATTATTGAAAATGTGATAGGCTGTGTTGACATCTCACAGTAATGCACTAAAGCAGACAATGCAGCATCTACTGTACGTCTATAGTTGTTTCTCGGTCATGGTTCTGCCTTCTTTTGTCTTGATTTTCTGGTCTAGTGGCAGAATGACAGAGCCACGTGTTTTGTAGAGTACATTGACATTTACAGTTACATTTAGTCATTTAGCAGACGCTTTTATCCAAAGCGACTTACAGATGAGGAAACATTGGAAGCAATTATAAGAGTATTATGTCATATGACATATTATTGTCAGTCATGACATAATAGGCGTTCTCTCCGGTCTTGTCTTTGGCCCCGCCCCTCACATTACTCACACCTGCCCACCTCTCTCCTTTGTTAGTCTCCCCATTTAATGCCCTCTTCTCTGTTGTCCTGTGCTCGTTCGCCCTGCAACACTACCTTGTCCTCCGTGGACCGTGCACACTAACTTGTAACCCGTGCACACTACCATGTACACCGTGCACACTACCTTGTACACGTGGACCGTGCACAATTACCTTGTCCACCGTGCACACTACCTTGTCCACCGTGCACACTACCTTGTCCACCGTGCACACTACCTTGTCCTCCGTGCACACTACCTTGTCCTCCGTGCACACTACCTTGTCCTCCGTGCACACTACCTTGTCCTCCGTGCACACTACCTTGTCCTCCGTGCACACTACCTTGTCCTCCGTGCACACTACCTTGTCCACCGTGCACACTACCTTGTCCTCCGTGCACAGTACCTTGTCCACGTGGACCGTGCACAACTACCTTGTCCACGTGGACCGTGCACAATTACCTTGTCCACCGTGCACACTACCTTGTCCTCCGTGCACACTACCTTGTCCACCGTGCACACTACCTTGTCCACCGTGCACACTACCTTGTCCTCCGTGCACACTACCTTGTCCACCGTGCACACTACCTTGTCCTCCGTGCACACTACCTTGTCCACCGTGCACACTACCTTGTCCTCCGTGCACACTACCTTGTCCACCGTGCACACTACCTTGTCCTCCGTGCACACTACCTTGTCCACCGTGCACACTACCTTGTCCACCGTGCACACTACCTTGTCCTCCGTGCACACTACCTTGTCCACCGTGCACACTACCTTGTCCTCCGTGCACACTACCTTGTCCACCGTGCACACTACCTTGTCCACCGTGCACACTACCTTGTCCACCGTGCACACTACCTTGTCCTCCGTGCACACTACCTTGTCCTCCGTGCACACTACCTTGTCCTCCGTGCACACTACCTTGAGTTTTCATGCTATATATGTTTCGTATTACTGCCCTGTTCATATTGTTCCTTTCCTGCTTGTCTGAGTTCCCTGTCCGGTTTAAGTTTATCTTCTAGTGTTAAAGACGTAGAGTCATGTTTGTTATTTTGGTTCTAGTTACATCGTGAGTAGTACCCTAGTTTTATCCCCTCGTGGGAAGTGTGTATTTAGCAGTTTTGTAATTTAGTCTTGTCAGTGGTTTTCCAGATCGTGGGTTTTGGTATTTTGTAAATAAAGTCTTTGTTTTCCCACCACCTTCTGCTGCCTCCAATTGGGTTCTTCATCCCTCTGTGACAGACCATGACAGTATAATAAAATGCAGTGAACATCATCCTTGACAACAGTGAAATGTTGCACCAAGAATAAGCATGGGCTTCGGTCATCGCAAGAAACTCCCCAAATACTTGTATCTTACAACAACAAACCTGCAAAGTTAATGTACTTTGACTTGTACAGTTGAGTACCATACTGTGGTCAGTAAAACAGAAGAAAGAAAATCACACACGGAATAAAAAGGAAAAGATATAACACACAGATAAAAGATGACACTAACTGAAGAGTCAAACAGAACTCCAAAATACAAAAACACATTAGAAAGAGATCATCACCACATGCAGGGATGCAATTCGGAGACTAAATGAGCATGCAGCACAGCCTGCAACTTACAACATCTACTCTACCCTTTCTGTACAACACCGACATCATCTGTTTACAAAGATGACTGAATCAGACTAGCTGCTTCAGAGAAAGGTGTGTGTCAAGAATAATTGAAGGTTGAATAGATCTCCAACCACACAACACTCATTAGTCTTACAAACCAGAAAAAGGCCTGAAATACTGTAGCATGTCTAAAAAGCACAGCATGTTTTCATAAAATACAAAACAATAGGACCATGAAAACAGCATCTGCTATTCAAGTGTTCTGGTTGTAGCGTTTATCTTTGACCTTGTTTTGTCTCTCCCTCCCATTGACTCTAATCAAATGTGTGACCTGCCATCCAATGACTCTGCACGCTGTAGGTGCAGCTCACGCTGATAAAGAGCTTCACACCTGCACGATTCCCCCTGCCCTACTGACTCACACATGACCCCTACAGGCTCACGTAGACACCGCACTTCCTTCAACCACAGCGGATCTACAGTACAATACAATTTTTACATTTATTCAAAAATGACATTTCTTTGATTACCTCAATTTTATATGGCACTCATATATGCTGAAAATCTTCCATTAGTCTTATTCGGTTTTAAAGTTCTCATCTATTTACATTAAACGTATTATTTTGGAAAGTATTCTACAGTTATTGTAATGATCTCACAACAAACTCAAAACTTGTTTATTTGCATGTTATTCGATTAACCAAACATGGCAGGCTAAATGCATGTGATCACATGTTCACAACATGACACTGTGTATGTTTCAGGTATGTCATCAATTTTTGTTTGCATAACTCTCTATACGGGTTGTTCCTGACCTTCGTAAGGCAGCTGGTGCCCAGGTAACAAAAAAAACCTTAACCAGAACACAATCATCTCACGATTTACTTTTTGTCAAGACCTTTTGGTTCACCTGCAGGTCAGCAAATATCACCCGTACGGTAAATATGTGTTTGTACACATACAGTGGCATAGATGTGACATGTCAGATGAGCTTCACAAACCACCGGTGTACTGGGTGTCAGCTGTTTTTAATACCGACGTTCAGTGCGTCAGTGAAACTGGGTGTGACTGTTTTATATTTAAATTTACTAGACGGCATATTTTGAACACCTGCCGGGCTCACAGATATCGGAAGTACGTTTTTTAGACAGAAAAGACATCTTATTTAACCTGTGACTCCCATACATAACAAGATCTGAAGCGGTGATATGCAAAGCGTACAGGCTGAATGAGTTTCGATAGACGGCTCTGCTGTTTTTATTCGATAAGATTACTGGCAGTCAGCTGGACTCTTTTAGTTGCATAACAGGTAATCTGACGAAGACATAGTTTCCTATGTATCTGGATTAATGCCTGGATCTTTTGAGGTATGTCTAGTTTTTATCTATTTTATTCTTTATAGCTATATAATTGATCAAATTTCACGTTTTGTCTTTTGTTTTAAAACCTGCATGTGTTTTGAATTAAAACCGGTCTGTTGAGTAGAGGGTGTTCTGAATAAATATTGTAGTAGAAAGCACAATGGTTTAAATCTAAATATATGGCAGAATTATTTTGGGTAATCATTTATTTGTTATGTTTAAGCGGAAACAGAACAAATTAAACTTTTTAATGTTTGACTAGTCAGAATGTAAACAGAAATGTTTTAATCAATTTGTCGCCTTAGACTTATAAAGTTCTGCATTCTGAGCAGTTTTGAGACAATGAACTTTCGCATTTTTTGAGATGATGTTTTCACATTTGATTTTGTAGTCTGTTTTCTAATAAAAAGTCCCGAAACAAATACAATGTAAAAAAAAAGCATCACATTTTGTAAATATGTGAACAACTCAATTTCTACAAATATGTCAGACAGAACTTTATAATTCCTAGGTGACTAATAGCTTGAATAAACTGAACAACATTCATAACCAGGGCACACCTACCACAACCACCTGCCTTCATTCCTGAGATCTGAAGACCATCAGATTAGCATAGCATTCATTGTGACGTTCTCGCATCACTTCACACTTTGCTTTTACTTCAAGATTTTACTTCAAGACGAATCATCGGGGTAACATGGCGGTTTTCAGACTGGCTCTTTTTCTTCTCATCATCATCATCAGGGGTTAGTTGTCAAATGAGCTTTTTCAGTAAGAGTAAAGAACCAAGATCAGGGATTTTTGAACGGTGACACATCATCGACATTTCTATAGTAAAGAGAAACACGTTTTAGATCTGCTCTTGTTTCAAATCTGTAATCAAACTGAGATCGCTCATTATATGTTAATTCTACAATATACACAATTTTCAAACATCCTAATCTAGTAATGTTGAATGACTTGAAAGTCAGGAGAATGTATTGCAAAGATGTCGGAATTCTGTTTCTTTCCTCCTTTTTATAATTTCCCATAATCCCATAATCTTGAGAGCAGGTTTTATGATGCAAGACTTTATTGCACACTGTATAAACATAATTAACAATCATTTGTTCTCTTTTTAGTAATGATCCAAAGAGGTTAATAGCACTTTATTAAAAACAGACACTTGTCTAAAAAAACACCAACGTTGTTAGAATCTTGATTTTGATTGTTTCGCACTGTAGGGGCATCCGCTCAACTGCAGCTAGTACCTCAAAACTTGGCCGTCCTCAGCGGATCAGACGCCCGGTTTAATTGCAGCAACACTCGGACCCAGCCCACCTTGATATGGTCTCTCAACGGGATCTTAATTTTTCTTATTCAGACTGGACCCTGGACGGTCATCAATCCACGTTATTCTGCTAAGAACTACAGCACACCTGGAAATGACAAGTGGGAGTTGAATATTAGCAATGTTCAGAGAAGTGATGCCGGTCGTGTATCATGTCAGTTTTTCAATGAGGAAGCTCAGGTGTCTGTTCTGTCTGTACAAGGTGAGTTTTGAAGTTTTGTTATGACGCATTTCAACCCTGCTTCATACTCAAAAATGCAGTCGAAACACGTGATGGTAAATGCCTTATGCAGACAGCTGAATGTGTTTGCTTGCTAGAGGTTCTTAAAGGGACAGTTCCCTCAAAATATAAATTGATCACCCCGAGTTGTTTCAAATCTGTATAAAATGATTTGTTCTGATGAACACAAAGATATTTGGAAGAATGCGTGTAGCTGAACAGTTCTTGGCCAACATTGACTAACATAGTAGGAAAAATGAAAAATCAACAGAACAAAGATATTTATAATGCAAAATTTGTCCTATCTGGTAGTCCAGAACTGTACATTATAAGACGGTAAAAACTTTCTGTTCAATGAAATATTTACTGTGTACTATTCAGTTTGCACTTAAAGCAATAGTTCACCCCAAAATTAAAATGTTGTCATCATTACTTGGTTCTGTGAAACACAAAAACAACGAATTAACTCAAATAAATGTTCAGCTTGAAAACACAACTACATGGCCAAAACACATAAAGTATTGAACAGAATTGCTACATACTGTAAATTAATTTAAAGGTGCAGTTTGTAACACAGGGCTGTGCAGTCGCCTGTCAATGACGTCATATCCGCGTTACCCTTTGTTACTGCTTTTACTTTCGTAGAAACCGCATGACAACAGTGTCTTGGACAAATGCGGAAGTAGTGTTAAACATCTAGCAAGCCACTGGCTTGTTTCGAGAAGTCACCTATTTATGGACCACAAACATACGCAACATATATAAAACTTTATTACTTTACCTCTTCCACTAACATGATTTCTCATTCCTGTCTGATTGATGGACACCAGCGGTGGAATTGAACTTGAAGACAAAAGGACCCATCGTTCCACGCTCCTTCACAGCGTCATCAAGCTACGCCATTGTTGTGGTTTTGATCGTGTGCCTTCTAGTTGCGTTTTTTACAAACTGTAGCTTTAAGAGAATAAATATTTGTTCTACCAAATATTAAGATGTTATCTAGCACACCTCTGGGTCACTGCTCTCGCCTGTCCTGCCGTCTCGAGGGAAATTATAGCTACGATTGCATCTCAAAGTGAAGATAATCAATAATTCCTAATTAAAGTGGACTACGTTTCCAAACCATAATTAAAGCAAACATACACAAATCTAAAGGGATTAGGTCAGAGGTGTCGCTCCAGAATGTGATCACTCTATTTTTCTATCTAGAACGTGGCAGTGTGGCCATTATAGGTGGAAATCGGACTGTGATATATGGAGCTCAGACTGAGTTCATGTGCCAGGCTAACGGCTGGTTTCCTGAACCCAATGTGTCCTGGTCTGTAAACGGTGTGGTGGAAAAGTACTGCACCAACAGCTCTGTAGCAATTGGAAATGTGTTTAACACCAGCTGTACCTTCACGGTGACAGCCACCAGAAACTCTTCTGTCCAGTGCCTGGTTAAAGTGCCCGCCATGAGTTCACCGGAGAGCAGCACTATAATTCTTGCTGTTGGTAAGAAAGTTTTTTATTTGCATAATTATTCAAATGTATTGAAAAGTTATTTTTCAAAAGTGCCCACCATGAGTTCACCGGATACCGACTGTAAGAACTAAGAATATTTGTGTTAGGAATTGGTAGAGAAAAACCCAAATGCAGGCAGTTGTTAAGGGGTTAACAAAATTATTTAATAATACACAAAACAAAGACCCAAAATGGGGAGACATGGAAACCAAACAAGAAAACAAAACACTTCCCACGAGGGGGCAAAAAATAACTAAATACAAACTGCGACACAACGTCTCACAAGGAACAGCGAGGTAAGGGTATCTAGATGCAAGGTAAGGCAAGGCAAGACAAGACAAAACAAAACAAAAAAAAATGCAGGGCACAATGAACAAGGCATATAGCCTGGAGTTCACCAAGTGAGCAGACGGGATTCCATCAGCGACTGCTTACTGTCCATGGCTGCCTGCTGGGTTCAGTTCTGGCTTGTTCGTTCTGTCAGGAATCGGTAAGAAGAACCCAAGTGCAGGCAGCGGTTAAGGGGCTAATCCCTTTAGATGCATGTATGTTTGCTTTAATTATGGTTTAGAAACATACTCCATTTTAATTAGGAAGCAGATTGTTATCGATTATCTGCACTTTGAGATGCAATCGTAGCTATAATTTTCCTCGAGACAGCAGGACAGGTGAGAAACATGGCTGACACCATTTAATTCTGGACTTATGTTGAATAACTCAGTGGTGTTCAGTATTTCAAAGACAAAAACAGAACGGAAATAAAATCACGAATCCTCTGTTTGCAATTATTGATATATAAATATTCAATACATTTTTATAACTATGAAAATAAAACAATGTCATGGTTCTGTCTCCTTATGTCTTGATTTCCTAGTCTAGTGGCAGGATCATGTAGAGCCACGTGTTTTGTGTAGAGAGAAACATATTATTGTCAATCATGACAAAATATGCGTTCTCTCCGGTCTCGTCTTTGTCCCCGCCCCTCTCGTTCCTAGTCCAGCTTTCCAACTGTGTCTTATTACCCACATCTGCCCATTGTTATCTTCCCTTGTTAGTTTCCAATATAAAGCCCTCATGTCTTTGTCGTGTGCTCATTCGTTTTGAGTGTTTTGCCATCTGTATGCCTTGTTGTCTTGTGTATGCACTTGTGAGACGTTGTGTCGCTGTTTGTATTTTGTTATTTTTTGCCCCTCGTCGGAAGTGTTTTGTTCTGTTGTTTGGTTTCCATGTCTCTCATCATGGGTCTTTGTTTTGTGTATTATTAAATAATTTTTTCAGGTCAGAGGTGTCGCTCCAGAATGTGATCACTCTGTTTTTCTATCTAGAACGTGGCACTGTGGCCATTATAGGTGGAAATCGGACTGTGATATATGGAGCTCAGACTGAGTTCATGTGCCAGGCTAACGGCTGGTTTCCTGAACCCAATGTGTCCTGGTCTGTAAACGGTGTGGTGGAAAAGTACTGCACCAACAGCTCTGTAGCAGTTGGAAATGTGTTTAACACCAGCTGTACCTTCACGGTGACAGCCACCAGAAACTCTTCTGTCCAGTGCCTGATAAAAGTGCCCGCCATGAGTTCACCGGAGAGCAGCACTATAATTCTTACTGTTGGTAAGAATGTTTTTTTATTGGCATAATTATTCAAATGTATTGAAACACATGGTTTTAGTTATGTTTATCTTGCCACATTTACAGTTGCCACCTCCTGCTGCTAGAGGGCGCTGTGTCTTACTTGTATCTTGAACTCTGTGCACAATTATTTAAAAAAGTTAATTAATTTTTCCCTTCAAGGCCCCAAACCCAGAGATCAGACCATTCTGATCGCAGTTTCTGTGGCTTTCAGTGCGGCCGCACTCTTGTTTCTTATCATCTTTGGAATCATCTTCTTCTGTAAGCGGAGAAAGAAAGAAAGTGAGTATTTGTGATGCGCACCTGTTTTAAAGAGACAAGAAACAGTCAAATCATAATAGTTAATATTATACTCTCTGTATATAGTAAAACAGATTGGGATTAAGCATAATATTTTAAGGAAATGTCCAGATAGTATATCTGGTAGATTTGTTATATGTGCGAGATGTGCATGCTTAGCACAATAGACAAGTAAGGGATTTGCCTTGGAGTTTTACATTATTTTCTCAAGTAAGACATTGAACAGCATCCTTGTTAGAACATTTGATTTCAATTTTTTATAGGACACAAATATAGATGAAAGACAGAATGTTAGTGATAAACAGCCTCAGACACCATTGATTTACATTATAAAGCGAAAAATGCAATGAAAGTAAATGGTGACCCTTGTCTGTCAGTCGACAACATTCATCCTAGGGCTGATAGAAAAAAAGTCTGTTTTGGAACAACATGAGGGCGTGTAAATGACAAAACAATGTTCAGATATATAACTGTTTTTCTTTATATTTGTGTTTCGTTATATACAGAATCAGGTTACGAAGAGGAGATCAGAAGGTGAGACTGAAACCCGTAGGGATATATATTTTTTTGTATTTAACAGTGATTTTAAAGTGCAAATGTAAACATGATAAAACTCTTCCATTAACTGTCTACCCCTCTGTGAGTGGTTTGTGAACAGGTTTATTCTAACTTTTCAGGGCTCGGCTGCAGTCACAGCCCATGCCACCTGTCACATCAGCTGCACGTGGACGTGACAACCGAGGTTATGTTACAGATGGACGATACGGTGAGACCTCAGCACTTACATTAACAATGATATACCATAGATGTACTATCAATATATACAGCTACAGACAAACCCTAACAGAAAACACAAATTTCTGCAAATGACCCAAATGTCATGGAAAGTGTTGTCAATTTTTTTAATGTGAGGATTCAGAAAAGCACAAATGAGGTCTGTCATATGAAACAAACTCTGTTTTAGACCATTATGGTTAAGACGAATGCAAATCTTTGCTTTTCTTTACAGGAGGAGATTACAACGATAGAGTCTGGCACACCAACTATTCCCCCGAACCGCAGGTGACGTCTCATGTCCAACTTTTTGATCTTTTATAGTACGTACTTTATCATTACACTTATCTGCTGAGCAAAACTCATTCTGATGCACAATTGTTGCTTTTCAGAGTTCCTATCCAAGAGATGACTCTTCTTATGGTGATTACAGAAAACAGATGACTATGGTTTAAAGACTGTGAAGACTACATGGTGGAGTTCTGGGTCAGCTGGTCTTCTGGTTCTCGTGAATGTAGGTTTAATTCCAGAAGAATGAGAGCTGAGGACATCAAGCACTGAAGGGTGTGAGCTGTTTTCCCGCACAAGATTTTTCAGGGAAGATTCCGAGACCACACAAAAAAAAGCTTGAATTGTAAATTTTTCCCCTCATGCAAACACACACTAAAAAGTAGTGTTGGGTCGAAAAAAGGGACAAAGCCAACTGTTTGGTTATACATTTCACACATGCTGGGTTGTTTCAACCCAGAATGGTGGGATGCTGGGTGAAATAAACATTTTCTGGGTTAAATTAACCCAACGGTTAGGTTTTGCACTTTTTGGAACCAATGCTGGGTTGAAATAACCCGGCATTTAAAAAAATTGTTATGACATAAAATGTAAGAAAAACGATTTCTAGGTCACATTTAAATAAGTAAATGTGATTTTCAGATCTTCTTTTGAAGCACATAATATTGTGTTCAGATTCGGAACATTCTGAAGTCTTTCTTAGATAATGCTATAGCATGAATGCAAAAAGTATTAAGAAATCAATGTATATTTTTACTTATACTTATAACTTCTTATAGACATGAGGTCATTTATAATAAAAACATTTTTCGCTAGTGATCTCATACTTTTGGACCCCATGTTATACTGTTTATTTTTACCAATGTATGTTTTTAACATTTTGACATTAAGTCTTTCGGACTTTAACACACTGATACGTCAATGAGAGCCGTTTAGGGGTTTTGTTTTCTTAGTGTTTTCTTACTGTAGCACATCAAATGCATTGCACAGCAGGATTGACTGTAACTTCTTGTTTTTCCAGAATCAGAAAATCATCCGTGTATGACACACCCCGTGAGAGCATCTTGTTTTTGATAGCCTAGCTGCTTACAATTAAAGCACAGATTAATGATGAGAAATGTTTGAAAAGGATCATCTTATGACATATCATGCTTCGGAGGGCATAATGTGCTTAATAAATCTAATCCACTGATCTTGAACTCCCACTGGGTGACAACTGTTTAAACGCAAAAACGAAAAAAGTGCTGAAGTTGCGAGCTGCAAATCCATAAATCGCTCACTTAATCAATAAGATTTGATTCAGATTAGACTTCCAGATATCCATCTGCACTTCTCCTACCTTTTAATGGCAGAAAAATCCATAAAGACTGACAGCTACAAGCCTTTTCTCATAGACTATTACATTTTGGTAAATGTAATTAATTTACATGAGGTTAAATTATCTTTAATTAACCAATGAATGTTTAAACGGTATAACCCAGCTGTTCTGTAAATGGGGTTGGTTGTGTATGCAAGATCATTATGGGAACTTTGGAACAAATGTTATAAAAAATTTGAGCAATTAATGATGTTCAAAGGACTACATATTTATGTGTGGCCATGTATTTACCATTAAATATATTTTTTGTATATAAGGTGTAATTATTCTTACTTGTGAACGAACACAATAAAAAGTAGTAAAGGAATACTTGTCAAGATATACATTAATATTGTCTTAAAATAATAATGTTATATAATTTTAAATGACATTGTCTTAAAATAGAAAATGTTTTTAAAATCCAAAAGCAAAAATTATTATATTTTTACATTTACTCACCCTCATGTCATTCCAAACCTGAATTACTTTCTTACTTCTGCGGGACATAGAAGAAGATATTTTGAAAAATGTTGGAAACCAAACAACATTGACCCCCATTGACACAAAACCACTGAGACATTTCTCAAAATATCTTCTTTTTTAGGTTGAACTGTTCCTTTAAGCTTGTATTATCATAGTATTTTGTTATTCAACGCTTTCCCAAGCAGGCATATCTGAATTAAGCATTTTGCTACTTTTCACAAGCCACTAATCTAAAGACAAGCCAGAATTAAAGGAGATCTATATGAGAGTAAAATCTTCCTGCTTTTCCAAGATTGCTGCTTTCAGACCCAGTCATGGTTCTTTTAAAAATGCTGCTTTGGTAGAACATACCGCTGCAGTACACACCTCACATTCTCAGTCAAGAGCTCTGCCGTCAGTATGTGTGTGAATATTAGCCCTCTTTCATCTTTTCCCTTAAAAAATATGAATTTTAATAAATAAATAAATAAAGATGAGTTAATGGCCAGCTGTAGGCTGGCATCTGTTCCCTCGTGGCTTGTTATAAGCTGTAGAATCTTCCTCACGCATCATTCCACCCAGTTCCGTGCCGGCCAAGCAGCTGATATTCTCCCACTCATTACGGCCACACCAAAGACTTATAGTTATGTAACCAACTCTATGTACTTTAAAAACCACACAGAAATGGAACGTTTCCAGTTTTATTCTGGCATGAAACGCAATGTTAGGGAGAACCTTTCCAAAAATCTACTGTGTTGGAACAACGATAGTATCAGATCAAATACTATGGTGCTAAATGTCCACAAAACAATGTTAAAGGGGTACTTCACCCAAAAATGAAAAGTCTGTCATCATTTACTCGCCCCAAACCAGTATACATTTCTTTGTTCTGCTGAGATATTTGGAAGAATGTCAGATCTCATTCTCCATTTACTGCCTTAGTAGGCTTAATAAATACTGTGGGAGTCAATGGAGCATGAGATTTAAAGGGATTTTTTTTCATCATTTATGCACCTTTCAATATACCATTCCAAACCTGTATGACTTTCTTTCTTCTGCAGAACAACACATTTCTATATTTTGAAGAATGCTGGTAACCAAACAACACGGACCCCCATTGACTTCCATTATATGGACCCAAACCACAGACATAACCACAAAATATCTTCTTCTGTGTTCCACATAAATGAAATGAGGGTGAACAACAATGACAATCTATACTTTATTTCTAAACATCCATAGAACACAATCACTATATATTACTTTAATTGTACTATGGTAATGCATTGGAATGGCTGTGCTCATATTTAAGCAGCCATTAAAGCAAAAACCTTTTCTAAAGCATTCGACCCAAAGAACATGGACCTTTTAAGGTGCTGCTATGAAATATTCAACTCCTCGTTCCTTGTGTTATCACGACTAAATGAGAAGCTCTTCACAATGCTTGGCTCACTATTCACAATCTCTCAAAACTAGATGTTCAATTCAGGTGGTCTGAATGGCTGTCCACTCCTAAAGCAAATGATTATGAGAATTGTAAAGGTCAGCCAGATTTGACAGTTTATTTGTCTAAACAGTCCTGAGGGAGATTTTCCTAAAGGCACTTTGAAAGTTAATGAAGCGCCGTTATGTTTTGGAGGACCAGACGGAAAGATGGCAACCTCTAAAACTTCAACACAAGGGTGGTTTTGCCAGAATGCAAAGCCTGTTCTTATGCGAGACTACAGGAGCTAATTACGGGAGAGGTAATATTACACCTTTGCTAAACGCTTTTGACACTGTTAATCTCAACCATGAATTTTACAATAAAGCCTCTGGACAGCAGCAAAGCTGTCTTTATTCCTCTCTCTGTATAAATGCTTCTGTTGTGCTTCATGGGGCAAGCATTTAAGGCTCGACGTTGAGCGTAGTATTAAAAATGTTGTGCTATTTTTGTACTTCCCACTGAAAAAGCTGCGCTGATCAGCAGGACCTGGCAAATGAATTCATTAGCGGGATGACGTCAATGACAGATTCTTCATATGATGCCTTAAGATTCAATTCTGGGCTCGAAAATTGCTTTATGGGTTAGAATTTGACTCACAACGGTGGGATGCTGTCCTAATCACTAACGCTCCTTCAATTCATTCTGAACATTTTCATGAGCTCTTAAAGGGGCCAAATAATGTTAAGCGTATCGATTTACTAATGAGGTGGATTTTGGATTTAAAATCACAGGCTCAGATGCAGCTTGCATATTTAAATAGCATAGATGGTGTGTGTAACATTACTGTTCATGCACTGTGGCTTGAATGAATTAGTTTTAATAGAAACGTTTGTTTTAAGAGCAAATCAAAATGCTGGAAAATTTCTAGTTCAATAAACACAAGCAGACCGACCGCAGTCGATATTTTCTCTCGTCTCAGCATGTAAGCTCACACAGTCCCTCATTTCTTCAAAGAAATTGAAATCCTTACTTTTAAATTAATCCTACTGGTCAATGGTGGCCAAGAACTGTTTATTTTAAGTATTCTTCCAAATATCTTTCTCTGTGTTCATCATAACGAAGACATTTATACAGATTTGGAACAACTCGAGGGTGATTAAATGAAGAAAGAAATTAATTTATACAAAAGTTTCAATTTGCTCTTCATCTTATTGCTTGTTTTTCATCTTATTGCTTCTTTCTTATGAAGAAAAGTCACAACATCATTGATGTCAAACACAAGCAGATGAAGATTGTCATGTTCTCCTTCCATTTTGTGATGTCTTGGTTGCTAGCCCCGCCCACACTAAAGTCTAATTGGTCCAGAAGTCTCCTCCTAATAGATCATGTCACTGTTAGCGTGCACAGATAAACTCAACGCTGGACGTTGGTTAGGACATAGTGTAAGTATGAACAATAAAAGCGGTGATGCTTGCATTACCAAGCCCTACAAATAATAGATGATCAGAGGGCATCTCTGAGAGGGGTTTCCTCTCTTAGTCACAGGTCTCAATCGCTGGAAGGTCCAAGCCGCATCAATACCAATGAACACGTCTCCCTCCTCCGCTCCTCCTGCGGTCATTTCTGTGTAGGCAGTTTCTGTGCCAATAATGCACTGGAGATGATTCACAGTGTTCTGCTAATGGTCATTGATAGTCTATCAGCAAGGGCCTTAATTAAGGTTTACGCATTCACAAAGGCCTGTGTAAAGAATAGTTGAAAAGTAATCACAAGAAGTAGACTTGTAATGAAACATTCCCTTGAATATATGCAGTTGTTTGTTATTTTTTCAAAATAACCAGAGGTCTGTTTCTTCTAATAGGACACGGTGACAAAAAGCAGAAAAGATCTTTAAGGAATAGTTTACCCACAAATGAAAATTCTGTCATCATTTACTCACCCTCAAGTTGTTTTAAACCTGTTTGCATTTATTTGGTATGTATAACTGAAAATAACATATTTTAAACAATGTGAGAAAAGAAACAATTCTGGGGCACCATTGACTACCATAGTAATTTTTCCCACTATAGAAGTCAATGGGGACCTAGAACTGTTCGGTTATAAACTCCAAATATCTTTTCTCGCTTTCAGCAAGACAACAAAATGCATTCAGGCTTGAAACAACCTGAGTGAGTAAATGCTGACACAATTTTCATCTTTGGATGAAAGCAGCCGGCAGATCTTACTAGAGTGTTGCAATGTGACTCCGAGGCAGTGTGGGTCATTATCAGACATCTAACTTGGAGCTCGGGGGCAGCGGAGACATTATATGACACCAGGCAGCGCCATTAAAACGGGTCACATTTTTTATTCAGGAAAGACCAAAAATACAGACTTGAGCACAATTGTCTTATGTAAAAGAGGAGCGGTGACCTTCTAGAAAGATGTGAATTGAATTAAAATGCTAGAATTTGCAAAAACGGAGATGGGTTTATTTGACACACAGCAGGAGCACACGTTATCTCAAGTTTATCATCAAATTCATGACGACAAGTGCCCTGAACAGACTTGTTCTACTGGCTTGGATTGAACGAAGAATACAGCCTTTGTATTTTCAATTAAAATGTCTAAAGTGAATGTTAGCATGAAGGAAGACAATCAACTGATTTATCATAAACGTGCAAACATTACAAAAAGAGAAAGAGACGAAAGATCCGTCAAACAATTGCACGACTTGACTGTAGATGCATCACTCTATAGCACCAGAGAAATAGCTTGTGTTTAATGGAGCTCATCTGTTGAGAGCAACGATAACATCTGTGATAATCAAACTCGGTGCTCAGCGATTATACAGGCGCTGTGGGAATCTGCAGCCGAAAATGATTTGAAATTGTGTTAGTTTGTGGGTGGCAGGAATTCTCCCAGAAAGTGTGCAGAGCATATAGCTGCATATATTAAACCCAAGACGCTATTCACGTTCATGAACACGCAGTGCTCGAATCAAGTCCATAAGACTTTTTTTGGTGGGGGTGGGGGTTAGAGTAATGGTGCATAACTATATACTATTTATTAAAAACAGGCTTACATGAAAGAACAGGTGTCTTTTACTGTATTTTGGAACAAATCAAGGCTTGGTGGACAGAAATGACGTTTGAACAGTATATGTCCAACAGAATAATTTTACCAATATTTACCAAGGTAGCAATTACTATTTTCCCTATAAACCATTGGATGATTAATACTTTGTGATAATAATGTTTGTTCCAAAAGACTTGTTAAAATGCAAGGACCTAGTTTGTTGGATATTACAAATATAAATTGTGACAAGACCGGCTGTCAGTGTTAGTCTTGTAGGGATTTCTCAACGATTTCAGTGCAGTGTACAGGTAGCTGACTGTTCAGTCCAAAAGTCTGCTTTATTCAGGAACTAACCATGGCTATCAATATGTAAATTATAGCTATTTCAAGAGTGAATCCCACATTAATAGGCCGATGTAATTCCTGAAACTTTGCAGCGTGTATGTGGCCGTTGGTCTTTGCAGCATGAAAAAACAGTTTTATACCATTCTTAATGGAATATATGTAGCACAGAAGCCGCACAATGAGCACTCCCTTTATAATTACAAAAAAGCTGTCAATCATCTTCTTTGAGATCTCAGGCCTAATAATAATTTATGCAAGGAATACAAAAGCCCCGACATGGAGTTGATAATATAGTGGAAAGATATATAGAGGGAGGAAATTACCCCTCAAAAAAGTCAAAGCTTCCTATTCCCGACTGCGAGTGGAGGTTTATAATTCTCCATTTTTTAGATGAAGTTCTCCAATCAAGCATTCATGTCAACGATTTCCTGTGCTTAGCGCTCTTTAGACGTGGCGTTTAAAATCTAAAGAGACATGACAACTAGCCCATAAACAAACTTAGTATAAATTATTTTGAATTATTATGAATTTAATCACATTTGTCATTATCAATTTTACCCAAATAAAAATATCTGTGGGCCCCATCATGCCTTATGGGGGGCCCCTGATTCCCCCAGCCCCCCCTCCGTTGGAGCACTGTGAACAAGACTGCTGGGCGACCTGCAGAAACATGCGAAGCACGTGAATTCAATTAGAAGTCGCAAAGAAATTCAAATATCCTGCTACTATTGGCTGCTCTTGTTTTTTCAGCAGGGCAGGAACTAATTGTCTTTTGCTGAGGAGACATCTCCCTGCTTCTGTTTTAAAGATTACATCGATCCAAAGCCCATTTATGCCAAGAACCACTGCTGCATTGATGCTGTACCTTGGAATCTGAATCCGGCAAATCCCGCCTGTATTCTGACTCTCGGAGGGAGATGCTGTGTCCGTATCCATGGTGCATAAGCGCACAGCGCTAGCTCTCAGTATATAGAGGGAATACCTGCCCTAAACCAACTCATTTCTGCTTAAAGGCACAGAGGTGCAAACTGAATACTAAATACATCACGCCAAGGTCTTTGCTTGGCAGCTTCTTAATGAGGTTTGCAAAATCTGCCTCTTTTCTGGGATGAATAGGGGTTACATTGGCCGTTCAGCTTGAAGCTTTGTACTCACATATGTGCATTTGTAGGTGTAGTCAGTATTGCCAATATAGCCTAGGCATATATAAAACATAAACGAGGTGGATTCAATGGATTCAAATCTATTAATTTGACTAATAATATAGATAAAAAATGTATGAGCGACATTAAACACAGTACCAGTGCATTCCACTGCATCAAGCACCTAATTTCCATTCAACCCCAAAGCCTGCAATGGTGCGCTTCTGTAATCTTTCAGCAGATTAAACTGGTGACATCAGAACGGTTGACACCGGCAGCTTTTCATTGGTTTGGTGCAAACGTGATGACATGAAAGGGAGTTGAAGCTCCAAGTATAAAACTCCAGCAGGCGCACAAACCCACGCAGCGCGCGGACTAGAGGACTGCATCACTGCTGCTCTCCTGACGAATACACACCCGACATCATCTTCATCTTCCAGCATGAGTGAGGTGAGCTCTCCTCTTACTATACCATCTACTGTAACAGGGGAACGCTTCCGAAATGAGGTAACGGGGTTTCCCCTATAGGTGGGAATTCTCTTTCAGTTCAACGGGCGGAAGTGTAAGTGGCAAACAAAGCATTGAACTTGCGATGCTTAGTAAAAATTCGGACATTTGAGCCCGTTTGAGCAGTTTGATATTTTCTGCATAAAATGGAAATAGCGTCTCTTCGTTAGATCAACACGTGTAGCAAAAACAAAAACGAGCGACGTTTGCGCGCGCTGGCTGATTGTCGAATCAGCATTATGACCGCGAAGCTGAATGATGCAACGAATGACAGCTGTCACTCAAGACCGTGACATTCATTTCGACTGACTTCGTGAGGAGATATCATCATCATTTTTTCATTATTCTGTTTTTATGCGTTCGTTTCACGTGCTTCATAAAAAGACGCGCGTACAAAACCGTTGTTTTTATTGCAGTTTAGTGCATTTTATACGTGGCGCAACCGCCACATCGTTTCATTTTCACGCGCGCATTGCGTTATCAGCGTGAGGGGTTGTGGGTTCGTTGCCCACACATAATAATACACGTATAGTATTGTGATGGATGAACGCATTTTGTGCATACACGTAAATATTGTCCGAATACTGTCAAACGTGACCATGTTTTCAACGTTTGAATGCGTCGTCTCCATTAAAAAACGCTTTGACTATAAAACTCGAACACGCGGACGCATCTGCCTGGAAGCGCTCGAGATGCCAGAAGCGCGCGCGCGTCTTGATTTTGATGCTGAGCGCGCGCACGCTCCAAGCGCGCAGAGCCACTGCAGCAGTCGACGAGGATCTTTTTCGGTCAGAACGAGTAGGGATGTTACATAAATGATCAATCTTGATTTCTTTGTTAAAAAATAAATACACGAACAATGTTGACCAAAACGCATTAACCAAGTTCTGCACTGCACATCCACAGAAAAATCGGATGATGTTGATCAGATAAATCAACAGAATGAACACTTGGCCGCTTTGGAATCCAGAAATGTTGGAGCATAATAGGAAACTCCCAGGTGCGGAGTATGGAACAGTCCCTGAATTATTAAAGATGTTCCCTTAACCCATTCCACCAGTCAGTCCTCTCACAGAACAATTCCCACAGCCTCTTACTAAAATGCTTTTAAAACGATTGATCCAAGACAGTCTGAGAGAGACTTAAGAGCTTTGCGTGTCCTCAAATAATGCCAGAACTCCCATCTGTCTGATGTTATTCGGTGGTGTGGGTAAGTAGGGTCCTCTTAATAAAAAGATGCTCATTAGATAGACAGTGTGCTAACACCACCTCGTCTGTTTTTAATGAGCGTGCGATATGTAGATTAAATGTGAAGTGGAATATTCTATGAAAAATGAGAGCGCAGAAAAAAAACAGCTTGTGCGTCTGAATTAGATGGGACGTGTCTACGTTTGGATTGATATACACGCTTGTGTACTTTATTGTGTTTTAATTCAGGTTCTTTACAGCAACCTGATTAGATATTGTAGTTTAGTTTAAACAGAGACCGAAAGTACAATGATCAGACTCCCAATAAGGGATAACATAGAATGATGACAACAGACGAACAATCCCTTTCTCTCTGTACCTTCCTAAAAAAGCAAATCCTGTTTTTGCATAGGCAAAAGGGTGTCTGACATTTCCAAACTACAAAATGAGACCATGGGACTAAAATCTAGTCGGCCCAGTTTTGGAGGACAGAGATTGAAACGCTGTCACACAGATATATTAAGGCCATTTCTAGATGACTTTTGTTGCCATGTAGGATTATGTAACAGGATGGATTTGGGTCTGGACAAATGGCTGGGGACATGTTCTGACATCTGGCATAAATCTACTGCAATTCAACCTGCTGTATGAGTTTGGTCATAATTAGTCATATAATGTGATGTGACTTTTGATGAGAATTAAAAAGAAATTTCACTCACAGTCAAAGACATAAAGCTTTTGTAACACTAATGCAGCTAAATGAAGCGGAGTATGCTGACACAAAGAATTATGGGTAATGTAGTTTTCTCATGCGAGCCTGTCTTCATTACTAAGGATTGGCTTTAAACTAAATTGGCTTTAAAATAATAAAACGAAGGCCAAATATGTTCAGACTGCAAACATTATTTTGAAAAACTTTCGATCTCTTTTCATTCGCCAGTAAATTAATGTGACATGTAGATTTCAAGACTCAGCAAATAGGCCTCGTATCAGACTCAAGCTTATAAAAATCTTAACACTCTCAACTATCTAAGCGACCCTCTAGATCTGCATGGTGGTTATGAGAAGCATCAGAACTGAGCAGCTCCATGTGCTGCCTTACGAACTTGATGGAGATCAAAAGCAACTTTTGGCCCTCGAGGTGCATACGCTGGATGTAATCAGGCCTGACAATTGATTTTTATACATTACGGCTCAGCGCTTCTGCGTCTTCCACACGGATAAAGAGGAAATGTGCGTTCGGCTGTGCAGGAAACCAGACTGCACACGGAAACGCAAGTTAACAACAGCCCCCATGAACTGAGTCCGGGGCACGCGGCTTCTTCCCTCCTGCCCGTTTATATCTTCATATCTCTCTCGCCGCATTAAACATCCGACAGCGCTGCACTAGATCACGCGCCCCGCATTGCGAGGAGCAGATTTACTGTTTATTTCCTTGGTCGGTTGCCCTCAGAGGACTCGAGCGCAAAATCACAAGAGTCTCCTGCAACTCAGCACTCCACTGTTTCCCTGATGTCTCAGCAATGTGTACACTATATTGAACCGCCTGTCAGATCCTGAAGCCATTAATGGCAGAAAGGGATTTGCACCGTTCTCTCTTTGGAACAGGCTGGAAGTCTGAAGACTTTACTATTGATTCAAGGAAAGTGGAGCTGAAAAAAGCAGCGCTGGAAATGGCTGGTTGGCTGACTCCAGCCATCTCAACTTTTGGATCCCCAATTTGCAGATTAAAGGAGTCTACAGTAAATTACACATGCTGTTGGAGAACATTGCTGAGAGAACTTGACCAAACAGCAATTCTCAGTCTCACTTTCTTCTGCAGAAAACAAAAGAAAATATTTGAAACAACGTTTGTAACCGAACAACATTGATTGTCATTGTACAAACACAAAACCACTGAGACATTTCTCAAAATATCTTTTTTTGGGCTCCACAGAAGAAAGAAACCTGTATCATTTTTGAATGACATGTGGGTGAATAAATGATGACAATATTTGCATTTTTGGGTGAACTAAACCTTTAAACTAACCCCATCAATTATATAATATAAATTATTTTAAAATACATAGCCTAACTGCAAATATACATACAAACTGTTAAAGGTGTCAAAATAAATTTCTGACTGCAAACGTGTACATGGCTATATAATTCTTTCAAAAGCATGTTTTATGCAAATAGTTTAAACAATCGTACAGTGGCTACACGTGACAGTGTGAACATCTCCAAGCTGCCCTACATTGTGAAATATAATGTTAGCCGTGACCCGTTCCATTTTAAACCCCGTGAAATGGCTCTTCTATCTCCTAGCCTGACCGATAATGTCAGATGCAGAACCTGTGATGAATTACGTCCACTGTAATGTGTCTGCTGTTTATTACAATCATGTTTGTGATTCATCCTGCTCTCCAACCGTAATCATTCTGACAGCACACAAAGATTTCGCTCGGATCTTTAGTAATCCCCCTAAACTGCCATAGAGAGTCTCGTCTCCAGCTCTCTGCCCAACCTCAGCAGCTAAACGGTAATCCCTGCAGCCGTTCCGAAAGGGAAATGTTACTGAACGGGACAGAAAAGAAAAAGACATATAAGGGCAAGAGGAGGATTAGATGGAGAGAAAATAGACCATCAAATAGTCCATGAGGGAAGTTTCGACTCAAGGCTCAGGAATGGATGTGGACTTTCTTCTGTGGAACACAATAAGCCGTGGTCACCATTCGCTTTCATCTTACTGAACAGTACAATCTTACTGACCAAACAAGTGTGCCATGAAATTCTCTGCTCACTGGGAGGCTCGGGGGCACTTCTAAAAGCAGGGAAAAGCAGGCGTATGGTGGGATGAGCCCGCATGCGGGCTGCCGCCCCTGTTAATGACGCTAAATATTTGATGAGGAGTGCATGCGCTCCCTGTCATTAGACTTGCTTGGATTATCTCAGCGGGAAAAATAGATTCCATTATTGCTAAATTTGAACTGAAGTACAGGCTCGTGGAAGGAGAAGTGAGCATGCTTCCGAAATACTATTTTAAGTCCTTTTAAAACCTATAGCTTAGAGTCCATTATTCTTGTATTATTAATATACTTTTAAAGCACTTATGTAGGAAACTGATGAAGAAGAAAACATTTAACTAGAGTTATTTTCTATATTTAAGTTGCAAGTTAAATTGAGTTTGTGTGCCTAAAGAACTGTGAGTCTCAGACTCTGTAGACTTTATTTCATTGTAGAAGACTACCCTTTTCCCTAAGAAAACTAAATTTTTGATAAAATAGCCACTTACAACATAATGCACTATTTTATTTGAATGGTTTCTTTTTATTTATAAACATCAAAGATGATCAAGCTACAGTCTTCTCTGTTTAAAGCCTCCAACTTCTTCTCACATCACCTGCCCATGTTCAAAAATCAGCTGTCAATCATTGGCACTTGTGTGTCAGTCACTCTTCTCCTATCTTTCTTTGTTTTTCTTTTCATCCTCCATTGTGAAATCTCTGTAATGTTTATACATCAGGCATGTGGAACAATGGCAATGGTGTGCAGCATTCTGGAACAGAGTGTTTCCTCGACACTAGGGACATCTCTGCAGATGATACTGTAAATCACATACGTAGATTCTTCTACACTGAACAGCATATCATTTTAGGTCTGTCAAGAACAGCACACTGCCAAATGAGAGTACAACTCACAGATATGTGCTTGAGAAAAATAAAAACACTTACACTTTGAATTGCTAGTCGGTGAACTGGTATAACT
The DNA here is from genome assembly GCF_947034865.1 of Barbatula barbatula. Classification (NCBI taxonomy): domain Eukaryota; kingdom Metazoa; phylum Chordata; class Actinopteri; order Cypriniformes; family Nemacheilidae; genus Barbatula; species Barbatula barbatula. The sequence goes on along the minus strand of NC_136787.1, from coordinate 16,238,463 downwards.
GGAACCAGGTTTCTGTGAAAAAGATATACAACAGAAATATGTATCGCGTTGCTGATGGAATTGTGTGGGCCAGTAAGCAACCGCCTAGCAATCCTACAGAATATGTCAGAAACCACATTTAAAACTATTCAGAATACCTGAGCAACTGCTTAGCAGTTGTGAAGCGCTAAAAAAAAGCTGCTCTCATACATGGAGCCGAGCATCTGTTTACCTTCAAATATGACGCATTGGATCCGAGTTTTAATTTTTTCCCTTCTTTAGCCGTCTGTGGCCTAGTTGTGTGTTTCTCCCTTTAATTCTTAATAGATGTTGAGAACAGCTTGGAACACGCTTAGAGATCTTGAGCTGCCAAAAGAAACAAAAATAGATCTCCAAATGTCTTTGAATAAAAAAAGATGGACTACAGTTTTTGTGAATTTGATTTTTGAGTTTCCTCTTTTGTTGAACATTACAGGAATTTGAATGAGCTGCACTGCTGCGCTTTAAATGCAAGCGGATCTTTGGGCATGTTTCATTTGCATTTTAATAGATCACAACTATCAGCTGCATCATTTGTACTCACTGTTGGTTTGTAAAAGCTCTTTAATAAAAAGCATTCTGGAACCGAGTGTTTCCTCGACACTAGGGACATCTCTGCAGATGATACTGTAAATCACATACGTAGATTCTTCTACACTGAACAGCATATCATTTTAGGTCTGTCAAGAACAGCACACTGCCAAATGAGAGTACAACTCACAGATATGTGCTTGAGAAAAATAAAAACACTGACACTTTGAATTGCTAGTCGGTGAACTGGTATAACTGGATGGAGGTTTCTGTGAAAAAGATATACAACAGAAATATGTATCGCGTTGCTGATGGAATTGTTTGGGCCAGTAAGCAACCACCTACCAATCATACAGAATATGTCAGAAACCACATTTAGAACTATTTACAATACCTGAGCAACTGCTTAGCAACACCCTGGCAACCACCTACATCATTACCGACTAATGCCGTAACACACACGTAACATTTTCACTTTTTCAAATAATGTAAAGATCGAATTATTAATTTAAACCAGATCAGGAAGTACATTTTTATTACTAGAATTTCAGTCGGATATCCATTAGGATCTTATTTCATTCTTATTTAGTCCCCTCAGGATAAGTTTACTTTTCCTCACCAAACACAGTGCCTATGAGTTTCTATGCCAAAAATATCTTACGATCTGATCCAACAGCGAGCTCTGCTCGGAAATATTCATTTGTGAAATCGTCCCCATGTGGTTTCACACTTTCACCGGTTCTGTATTTACGTCCTGCAGTGTGGTTGGGTGGTGAGGCGCTCAAATAAAAGCCGCTCTCCTACATGGAGCCGAGCATCTGTTTGCTTTTCAAATATGATGCATTGGATCCGAGTATTCCGAGATCCGACTTTAGCCGTCTGTGGCCTAGTTGTGTGTTTCTCCCTTAAATTCTTAATACAGTAGATGTTGAGAACAGCTTGGAACACGCTTAGAGATCTTGAGCTGCCAAAAGAAACATAAATAGATCTCCAAATGTCTTTGAATAAAAAAAGATGGACTACAGTTTTTGTGAATTTGATTTTTGAGTTTCCTCTTTTGTTGAACATTACAGGAATTTGAATGAGCTGCACTGCTGCGCTTTAAATGCAAGCGGATCTTTGGGCATGTTTCATTTGCATTTTAATAGATCACAACTATCAGCTGCATCATTTGTTCTCACTGTTGGTTTGTAAAAGCTCTTTAATAAAAAGCATTTGAGAAAATGCTTTTGGAAATCATGAGAACGCCCATAAATCACCTTCGAGGAGGAAGTTGTCAGCGTTTGGTTAAATGCTCGTTTGTATGGGGTTTAAAGCGCATTTATATTTATTAGTGAATCCAGCTGTCACAGACAGTAGAAAGGATCGTCTCAGCAGTTAGGAGAAGGATATTGCCGTGGCGTCGGGTGGCAGTGCCAAGCTCTGCTCTAAAGGACACTGAGTGCTGAGCTCTGGGCATCTTTGTGGCATCTTTAAAATCACTGCACCATGCTGCAAAGTCGGGCTCTGCATTGCGTTTGAAGAAAATAACAAGTCCAGCACGCCTTGTGACACCTGAGTCACGGTTTAAACAAGACTCCCACTTTCTACTGTTCACAGCGTACCCTACGTGGCCACTGGCCTGTAAGAAATCTGCTCAAAACAAAAAAAATCATTTAGTTTTTATGCAGCTGTTTTGTGGTATAGGTACTTCTGTCCACAGAGGTAGAAATCTTTTTTACTGGCTACATTCCCTTAAATTATAAGTGCCCTGTGTCGTACATACCGGTTTCATTTGCAATCCTGCATCACTGCAGCTAATGAAGATTATCATTGTGATTAGCGTTTTCATCACGGTTCATTATGAACACCCACACTGTGAGAGAGACATATGGTGAGAGAGAGAGACATTGAAGAGGAAACAAAAGGAAGTTAAAATCGCTCTGCTCACCACCCAAACCTGGCCAGTGTTTAGACATTAAGAAATGATATTCTACAATCAATCTCTCATAAACATTCTGTCTCTTCACTTTTACCGCGATTAAAAAAAGACATGCTCTCTTTGTCTCTCAGTACTGTAAGACAACGAGAGATGAGCCTTTGGAGATTGGCCCCGTTGGACCAAGGAGGCCTCATGGCAAATTGTTATTAAAATCCTCATGAAATCACAAAAGTAGATTTTTGGCTTTCAGTATAAATGTTTCGCTCTTAGCTTTAAGGATAAACTTGTGTGCTCCAAAACAGACCAAATTTGCATTTAAAATAAGAAAAAAAGCCTTCCTAAAACCAACTTATAGTGTCTTACTTATACCACTACCGATCAACATGCCATTATTTTGCACTTCAGCTTCTCATTACATTTCAGGCTGAGGCAAACTAAACACTACTGACAATTTTAAAAGAGGACAATATGTCCCGCTCTAATTTCAGAGGAAACTACATCAACACATTTGACAAATATGTGCACTTCAAGGCACTCCAGAAGCTCTTTAAAACATCACGGCTCGATATTAAACAGATGTTTGGCTGTGTGCCTTTGTAGTCCGACTCAAATATGATAAAACGGTTTATACATTTATAGAGACAGATATTAAATACAGTCAATACCATTTCATATGCACATGCAAAAAATTATTGTATCGCCCTTTGCTTTTATAGAATTAGGATTATAGAATAGACAATATATGGTCAGTCAGCAATATTAATACTATTCCACATACGAATGGAATGAAAGGCAGCATTATTGCATGCACTCAAAATAAATTCATGGTTCAGTGGATGAAAGGTCGTTCTTCTTTACTTGCTGGCGTTTTCTGCTGATCAGGTCTTTCCCCGAAGAATTATGACCTCATCTGCAACTTACTGCAGACCCCTGGCCATCAGAGCAGAACCATTCGGTCTTGCTATCAGAGCGAGTTAAACACACAGAAATAACTGCAGTCTTTTGATTTGCTGGTTACGTGTCTTCGTAATTTAGCTGCCGTGTTAATGGTGAGGCTAGAAGGGTGGAAGTGAATTCTACTCTGGCTGAAGTATTGCAATGTTGTACTTGACATGTTTTACTGAGACAGCAACAAACTTCAGTATATTTACCTTGAAGTGCTTCTGCCATTGAATTGAATGTGTTGTTATTCAGAAAAGTGCCTGTAAAAACAATAAACAAACTTGAACTGAACAGGATCCTAAGTACGGCTTTGCCTTGGAGGTACTTTGAATGGAAGAGAAAATCTACAATGTATAAATACATTGAAAAATGTGTCTTGATGTTTTCGGTCTAAAAGACGTGTGATGTTAAAGGTCCAGTGTGTTATTTTTTGAAGGATCTATTGACAGATATGCAACACAATATTCAAAACTATGTCTTCAGAGGTTTTTATAACCTTACCTGTTATTAACTTTGAATGAGCTATTTCTATCTACACACAGTGCACATTCATGGAATTCTCCATGTTGTTTCTACAGTGTCCCTAAATGGACATACTGCTCTACAGAGTGCGTTTTGTAAATACGTTATCTCCTTCAGCAAAGATGAGAAAAAGTGACGACATCTTAGTCCTGTGTCATCCTCCGTAGTGCTTCGAAAGGGAGGGGTGGAGTGAGCCGTTGGTTGCAATTTTCAACCTCACCGCTAGATGCCACTAAATTTTATACACTGGACCTTTAAGCTCTTTAAAAATAATATTTTTCTGATAAGCTAAATAATGTGAAGAAAAACTCTTCTTTTGACTTATTTCTGTCTAAAGTATGAAAAACACACAGATCTTCATTCTGAGCGGTGCTACACAATTGACTGACAGTTCACTCCAATTAATGCGTTTGTTTGCGGCTCCCTGGAGCCCAATGTAATAATCCAAGTTTAATGTCATTAGCTCTGAGGCTCTGAGGTTTGAGACTGTCAGGACAGAGAGATGTAACAGCGCCGGTACTGATGCTGCCGGATGCTACGCCTCACATAAACAGGATTAGAGACAGGAGAGTTTCTCTGCAGATTTACTGCATCACACCACTTTCCAAGTAAAAACAGAGTTGTGGTGTGTGTGTTTAGAATTGTGTTATAGGTTATGTTTCCCATATTTATTGTACCTAGCATCAGAAAGTTGACAAAACTTAAGAGCCAGGACTGGACTGTGAGAAAAAAGCGGCCCTAGACTCCTTTGCCTATAGGTTCCATCGGTTCCATCCACGTGCCAATTGGTTACATCCACGTGGTTTGAGTTCCGGGTTTATTCTGCTCCTTTATTCGGCACACCTTGGCCCCCCGGAAAATGCCCTGAATGCCTGATTTTATTAAAAATTTATTTGCAAATTTATCTTGCACTAAGGGGGCCGTATTTATCTTATCAAAAATGTAAGTCTCCTACATACCACTTAACCCTATTGTTAATATTGGCTCAAGAGTAATGAGGTCCTTCATGCATCCCATCAACGGAAGAACAAAAACTGTGTGTGTCATCCATGCCGTATTCAAATCTGTCCTCGCGTTTTTATTTCGATTTCATTTCTCAACCTTTTCTCATGTAATGCGACAGTAAGTGTTCTGTGGGTTCGACGCTGTGTGACATTTCCAATGACTGTAATTTATGCTGCAGCGCCCTTGACAGTTACACCGACAGCCACAAACTGTACGGCACACAATCCGGCGTGATGATTTCTGCTCAACGGCTCTAAACGCGGAGCAATAACCGAGCGGTTTGTATCAGACGCTTTGGCAACCCCAGCGACGTGAAACACTTGCAAATTTCCCCCTGCCAAACATTCTTATGCAAATCCACACGTTTATCAGAGTCTGTAAGACAAAGATAGAACTGAACACGAGAGGATTGATTGAGGTAGACTGAGAGAGAAGAAGAGAAAGAGAGGGAATAATATGATTAAAATGTGTGTGTGTGGAATAATCCTTCTGCATATAATGACACGCTTTCCACCCTAACCTGATCCATACAGAGTGCCGTCAGCAGAAAACCAAAAGCGCACACACACATATAGAAACACACATGCACAAACAAACATAAACTCACACACACATAGAATGGAAAAAAGAAGGAGGATTGCTTTAGCGTCAGTGCATGAAAGATCTTCCCAAGTGCTTGAAGTTCACTGTAGACATTACGTTCTTAACTCAGGACATGAAGTGCTCAAAACTGATCAGTTCATTACACATCAGAGGAATGGGAGATTGTAAATGTCTTGATATATGGTTCATTTGGATCTCATACGAATCTTGCACTTCGATCTTAGTTTCATCTTTTGTTTGTTAACAGAGACAAGAAACCGGATCAGCTGGAAACAGCAAACCATCAGGTGGACAAGGTATGATTTACGACTTAATAATCTGCAATTATACTGGTGGCTTCCTTGGTGATATCTAGAAATCTTAAGACGACTTGTTTCACCTGTTTGTATTTCTCTCTCTAACACAGTAAAAATGTTTGTAGGCAATACTATATGATTATATTATGATTAAAGGTAAGTGTAACTCAGTAAAATAAAACCCTCATCCAGAAAAGGCAGATCTGCTCAATGAAGAGAGACAAAAAAAAAGTTTAAATTCTCAAATCATTCCACACCGAAACAACTTATACATTTTGGTCTATTTCCGAGACAATGCTTTTCTGTTGGCTTATGGTTAAATTCTTGTTTTTTTTAAGCTTAACAGATCTTGGTCACCGTTTTAAATAAGAAATGTTAGAAATAAAAAAGATTTTTAAAGGTCCAGTGTTTGAAATTTAGCAGCATCTAGTGGTAAGGTTACGAAATTGCAACCAATGGCTCGCTACACCGACAAAATGCGCTCTGTAAACCGGTTTTGTCTGGCAAATTCCTGGGGACCCGCGGTGTATGTAGATAGAAATAGTTCTTTCTAAAGTAATAAAAACATAACACTTCATTATGTAAGGTCTTTATAGAAGAAAAGTTATGTAGGCCTATACTATATTGCATTTTGGTCAATTGATCCTGCAATCCAATTTACACACGGACCTTTAAACATCCTTCAAAAAAATGTATTGAATGTAGAAAATCATATAAGTTGGGAAGGACATGATGCTGAGTGAACAATGACAACATTGACTTCTTAATAATGCTTAACTGAGTGAACACAGAAGCAAGGTAAAAGCAAACCTGATCAACCTAAAAAAAAGGAAGTCTAAAAAGGTATACTTTGTCAGTACCATAGTAACAAACAAAGACAATATGTCCTTCCTACAGATCCGTCCAAGAAGGAAGTCCCCGAACCCGAAGAAGACTTTGATATCGACATGGGAGCCCCGGAGACAGAGAAGGCTGCCGTCGCCATCCAGTCGCAGTTCAGAAAGTTCCAAAAGAAGAAACATGTGGTGAAATCATAACCATGCCCGTGCAGGGCAGCCCTGGCTCAGAGCGGGCCCAACGGCACCATTAGGGCAGGGAGATGCATGTCAGATAAACTGCACTGTTCTCGGGCGGGGGTCTTGGGTAGACTGGGGGTGGGGGGTGGCGGATGACAGGTGAAATGGCAATTTGCCTTTCATCTGTCAGGAATAAAATGTGGTCTTTTGGTGATTTGGTTCCCCCTAGTACATAGATTTTTTCGATACGATACTATTTCCTTTTAAAATGGGTTTTGTTATTTTTTGATAAAAACAGAATTGTTTCAAGTGTTTGAAAGTATCCACTTAAAAATGTTAATCGCTCTTGGGATTCAACTTCCTGAGATGCCTGTGTTAAATGCGAAAGCAAAAGCATGTTGCTTAAGGAAAACAGCCGGCGTCTGAAACCCAGATAAAGATCATTATGATACAAACACATTTAACCTTTCACCTCTGTTGCATTCTTCTACTGTTTTTTTGTCCGTATAAATTAACTGATATTGTGTTTGTGGTTTACCATTATCATTTTTCCTCAGTCTTTTTTTGTCAGCAAACGTGTGTTGTAATATTCCTGACACAAACAGTTGGAAATAATAACCGTATGTAAACTTAATAAATATTGGGATGACCTACACAACGCTGCCTTGAATATTTATCCAACCCTTAAAAAATGTGTCCTAAATTTGTAACACAAATCAATAAACTTTCACTGTCAATCTGTTAGTATATTATGGGTTATACTGTAGCATCTTGTAAGCCAGCCTGAAGCCAATTTGCTCAAAATGTACCTTTAAGATGTTAATGGTTTATCCATCTATGGGGCAGTTTGAGATTAAAAGACAGCTACTAGAAACTAATTTACTCTGGATACTGTAGTGGCATGTTGATCTGTGCACGTGATTTAATTTACTTTCAATTAATTCTTTTTAAATGAAGAGCATTAGAAGAACAGAAGCTCATCTCATCAACCTGCCAACCATCACTACGCTATAGCCTTCCGGTGTCCTTCCAGTAAACACGACATTCGCTGAGCTTTGTGAGAAATAAATAGATTGTTTCAGTCTATCGCTCTCTTAGGGGTCTAATTATTGAAGTTTTTCTGTTCACATCCACATGCTGCAGTCTGACGGGTCCATTAGGTCTCAGTGGGGTTGAAAAATAGGAAAGAGAAGCTGTTGTACTCAGTATAGAAAAGAAAACACTAGGGATTCATACAGATCCAAAAGCTAATGCCTGCAAATCTGGAAATAAAAAAACGTGGCTATTGCTCACTGCTCAATTCACACTCTGAATATCATGTGAGAACTGTCAAACAGGTTCTTAATGTGGAATACAGCTTGGACCGGAGAATCACTGGCACAGAAATGTTTAACCACCTTCTGTGCACGCAAACCAAGATCACTCTTGTTATGAAGTCCAGATAAAGCTAAATATACGACCATACTACTTGTACAGCATGAACACTACAAATTTGTGAAATACCTCGAAAATGTCAAATAAATAGGCTGCACAGATTTGACTGAAATGTACTCTAATAGTAAACTAGTTCTTTATTCTGAGCCCCACGATGTTTTTTAGTGCCATAAATACATTTTATTAAATATGCAGAACATTTTTGCAACACTCTCCATATTAAACATGTGTTGTGTTAAGGTTACGTAACAATTGGGGTGTGGTCTGTTGAATACTGCTAGGCAAACATAGTAGGTTATCCATTAAGTGTTTAAGAAACCCGCGCAAACCGTGCAGGGGTATGCGTAGGTGACAAATAAACCATACCGTGTGTCTTATGGTGTGACAGCAAAAAAATAAACTGTTGATAATATACTATTATTTCTTTTAGTAATATATAAAATAGCATAAGAGCGTAATATTTAGCTGTCACACCATAAGACACACGTGCATTTTATTTGTCAACTACCCATAGACTTATTACAAGGTGAATTGGGCTTGATTAATACACTTTGATAGAGGTCTCAATAAACCAGAATGAATCCTGTATATTTATAGAATACAGTGTGGTTTTATGTAATTAGGAATCTTAACATAGACACCAGTTTAATGGTCAGAAGACTCGCAGAATGGAAAATCAACCTCTCTCTTCATCGCTAAACCAAATCAGATTTGAGTTGCAGTCTGCGTGTTTCTGAAAGCATCAAGATCCAGCAGGATGCTGCAAAAGCATCAAGATCCAGCAGGATGCTGCATTATTTATGACAGCGGTTAATAACAGCTGAGCATGGACAGTCTCTAGATATGTGCCAGCGACGCTTAATTTGTTGTGCACTTCAGACGAAGATGGAGAATATAGTTGTCACAGTGACTAACGTTTTTCCTTATTACCCACCGGGCTGACATAGCACCATAAAAAAACATTTCTGTCCAAGTGCTGAGGGAAGAGCCGCTATCACCGGCCACCCGCATAAAACCTCTAAATCAATAGAGCAATTTAAGTGAGTCGCACACTAGACTCGACTGAGAGGCAGGTGGTCTTGAGGGGCACAACGTGCCGAAAATAGCATAGGAACTGATGAAAAAACTGAATTATCGCAACAGAAATAACTGAAACGACATATTTCCCTTGCAGCAGTTCACCATGGTAACAAGGCAGCGCCAATACGCGAGGTTACAGCAGTTGCTACAGGGTTAACTTGATATTAACCACCACTGTCATCGACTAAAAACGTTAAAGTGGCAGAAATGCTATAAAATGTGAACCACCACAAGATTTTTCTTTACATTTCACCGCAGTAGTTATAGTAACTAACATTTCGACGGGTTGCCATGGTAATAATAGTTTTATTTAAAGGCTTTTCACTCTGCACGTCACAGCAGGGTTGTTTTAAGCAAAGTATAATTACAAAAGAAACCGTTTTCAGCTCAAATTCAGGCACGTTTTACTCACCCTCAAGTCAACACAGGTGTGCTTGACTTCATGCGGCGCTGCGCAGACCAAACGGCGTATGACAAGAAAGTACCGCGAGAGCAGGATGCTGCTGTGACATTCGAATCGGTCTCGCGGTACTTTGATGGCACATCGGCTTCTCACAGGCGGGTTGACGGTGGCCGCCAAGCGCCAAATTACCACAACCATAAATGAGACAACAGAAGAGAAAGTGATGACAGACAGTATTGTGTCCATTATATTTTTGATACATTTCTAGCTTCAGGCAGGGCTGGAGAACCATAGATATACGGAAGTTGTGCTTTGCTTCAGGATTGAACAACTTTTGCTGACCTCACCATGTTTTTTTATAACCAAATGCCCGTGATGATGATGATGATGATGATTGATTTTGTGTGTCTGCACTTATTAAGTCAATTCTGAAGTGAGTCCCTTCACTCAGTGTTTGCATTTCAACTGCCATTGGGTTGACTGACAGGAACCACACATAATGATAAAAATGTACATTCTCAGTTTGGTTAATAATCTGTTTGATTTCATTGTGTACTATCTCCATCTCTACATCCCACAGCAAGATAAAATGTGTCAACCAAACTGCAAGAATCAATTGGGGATCAACCTTTTATTAGTCGACAGGATTATCATGGAAAATCTGGAGCGTCACAACTGTGAGCACCCTGCTCAAAAATAAGGAATAAAGAAAAAGGAGAAAAAACATTCATAAAATGAATATAGTGATGACAATAGATTTATCTAATCAAATATAGCGAAACATCTCAGAATTCTTCATCATAACTCTCCCTGCAAGACAGTTTGGTGCAGAGCGGCAACAATAACATATTGCTACCATACGGTCCATAGTCATGGTTCTTTACTATCATCATATTTGTTATTTATTTTAGGGGATCTCTTTAGATTGTCTCAGTTTTCCCTGTAGTGGAGCATTACTGCAATGCAGCAAAAATAAATCTAGTGAAGACGAGATAGCGCATGTGCCCTGAAGACACCTTTCTAGTGCATTACACACAATGGGGGTCAAACAGTCAGACTGCGGTAGGTGGTCAGATCTTCCCCAACATGCTAAATCAACCTTTACTTCTACCACAGCTGATTTACACCTGAATCTATCGTTACGGCTGCTCCAGATCTCAGAAGCGGGTGAGATACAGTACAGTAGAAAGCAAATGCGGGTCTCGGAATTTCATATTGCACCATCAGAGAATGGAAAGAAATAATCATCAATCAAGACTTGATTTTCTAAGTTAAACAAGATATGTGCAAACATGACTAAAGGACTTTATTAAGCAAATCAAAAAAAATTATTTCCCTGTAATACCCACAAATAAAAGCGATTTATCATTTTATATATATCTTTTTATATATTTATACTCATAAGAATACGAAATCTTCACATTTGATTATTTTGTAGTGAAAAAATTCAAGGCTGGACCTTCCAGCGGTTGGTATTCATACTGTCATCTTTGTCGTAAGTCGGTTTGTCCCCATGCACTCCCAGGAAATAGATTTCATTTTCAAAACAGAACAGTCAGAGAACATTGATGACTTTGGACCAGTGTTGATCGCTCTCACTCGCACACTTCGTCATCGCAAACTAAGTACACAAAGAAACTTCAGTAGAAAAAACAAAATGGGTTCCCAGTCATTAGTTTGTGCACACTAACCGCTAAAAATAAATAAATTAGTAAATGATCACGGTCGTCGTTATTAATAATAATATGAAAAAAATCATTTTGGCAATCTCTGGAGTCATCTTGAAGAAGTGAATTCACCGTTTAAAAAAGCATAAAATAAAGAAACTGTTTGGAGTAGAAGTGGCCCTTCCGCCATGAAGGGGAAACATATGTACAACCACGCGTGAAGAGTTCACACTTTTTGCTCTTGAGATGTTCGTTTGAGTTCGCTGCTGTCCGTTCTTTGTTATACCAGCGTGTAGGACTTTGCGTAGGGATTGTTGTTCTGTTTTAAGTGTCCTCTGGAGTCCAGCAGTGATTCCTGGGAGGTGCTCATTTTGGCAGCCTGTGCCAAGTCCGACCCGGCCTCTCTCTGTGGAAGCGTGGAGGCCGTGCCCGGCTGCCACTGCTGCACGTCCCTGCTGGTTGGCACCTCCATGGGCGTCGGCTCCAGCAGGGCGGGGCGCTTCACCGAGCGAGTCTTCTGTGGCTCCAAACAGGCCTGGCCCATTGCCACCTCCCGAGATGCTCCTGAAACGCCCCGATTCAAAAGGAAGTCCATCCGCAGGTACGGAGGCAGGTGAACAAGCTCCCCTCCTGCAGGAAGAGAGGGACTGTGTTTTTTACTCGTATTACAGCTACGCATGAACATTTAGAGGTGGACTTAGCATCACCCTGACAACCGCTCACATTTTCTTCAAAAAAACTGTGGTCTCACCTGGTCTGTGGGCCTTGGGTACGGCCATATTTATCACCCTGCAAACATCCTGGGGTTTGGGAGGTGAGGCGGTGAACCTGCAGATGCCTGATTCTGACGGCGTGCTGGACGTCAGACTGTCCGTGTAATCGTTGGTGCCGGCGGTCATCTGCTCAGAGGAAGTGTCTGAGATGAAGCACTCGGTGATGGTGAACTTGGCGTGTCGCAGTTGCTCCTCCATCTTGGCGTGTTCGTAGGCTCTGGCCAGTTCCTCGTACGTGGACGATGCGCTCTCTGTGGAGACCATGCTGCTGCGCGCGCGATCTGAAAACATGACGAAACAAATGGATCACAGCACCAACACATTTCCAAAAAGACAGCTGGATGAAATCATATTCATACAGAACACATAAACGTATCGTTGTAGTATGACTGACCTGTGTCTTGGGATGGACTGACGCTGTAGCTGTCGCTTTCTTTGTCCACAGAGCCGGCCACTCGGGGTGTTCCCAGCCTCCAATCCGTGCTGAGCGTGTGCGAGGAGACAGGAGGGTGGGGTCGGTTCAGCGTCCACTGACTGGCGTAGCGATTACGAGCCGCTGGACCAGCTTTAGCTGTACGACGAGATGTGGGGTCTGTGGACAGTTACGAAACGTTCCGTTAAATACATCATTAAACACTCACTGTATTTCTTCATTTTTAATTGTTACCGTAAAAAAGAAAGTTTTCTCTTACTGGATAGACTGCTCTTACTTGTCCCCGGTCGCACGTCAGAGACGTCCACCAGAGGTCCGGTGGCCTGCGACAGAGACTGATAGTGGACAGAGTGCGTGACGGTTGCTGACTTTTGTTTGGCAGTTTCTCCGAAATCGTTATCGGTCAACAGCACCGTTGATCTGTCGTCTAACAGGGAAGGAAGAGAGGGAGCTATTAGAGGCTCCTATAGCATCACTGTTTTTTCAGATAAACGTTCAATTCGAAGTACGGTTCAGCGAATGCAACTCACCCACTGTTTCCATGGTGTCTCTCTCTTCGATGAGCAGTTGGGCTCGGGGAATGTCTATGTGCATGCGGAGGGTCTGCTGTTGTTTGTTCATGGTGTCTGATGGCCTTGTGTTTTTACTGCGGGAAAACACAAAAAGACTGTGAATCTTAACATCCTCAAGGTCAGCGTGTGCTACTGAGTGTGTGAACTGCAGCAAAAGGATGAAGAAAATGAATGAATTCAACGTTTTGAATTTAAGTTTTAATTGACTTTACAAGACTTGAAATAAAGATGTCACAATATACAGTACCAGTATTGACAATAACTATAATATCAAATATAGTGATTATTGATATTGTGGTAATTCTACACATGTTATAAATTCAGCACCTCTATAGTTTTGCCAAAATGCTCACAAAATCTCTTCTGTGGTCTACATTCATAATTTGAGTGAGATTCATAGACCAAAAAATGAAGGAAAAAAAACTTAATAAATTAAAGATGAATTGAATTGGTAGCACAATTTATTTCTTCAAAAAAAGCTTAAATAGATATTGCCATAATAAAGTTATTGTGAATCCTTTCAAAACAAATGTAAAGATTAATTTATCCAACAGAATCATTTATATAAAATGTATTTAAAAGTGACCTTTGAAGGACATTTGAGTTAAAGGGACAGTTCACCCAAAAATAATATAGTTTCTTCATTTACTCACCCTCAATTTGTTCCAAATCTGTACAAATGTCTTTGACACAGAGAAAGATATTTTTAAGAATGCTTGTAACCAAACAGTTCTTGCCCACCATTGACCACCATACTAGGAAAAATGACAATGGTAGTCAAAAGTGCCCCCAGAACTGTTTGCTTTACTACACGCTTCCAAATATATTTGTTTGTGTTCAACAGAACAAATACATTTATACAGATTAGGAACAACTTGAGGGTGAGTAAATGATGACAGAATTTTCATTTAAGGGTGAACTTTATGTATGTTTATGTCTAATCCAGCTCTAATCCTCCTAGAAGCATGGCCTTGACGGTAGCATGCTGACAAAATGTTTATGTGCTCTCCCACTTGTAAGTCACTTTGGATAAAGGCGTCTGCCAAATTAATAATGTAATTGTACGTTATTTATTTAAAGCATTTTAATTTCTTGAATGATTTTCCAATAAAGTCACATGGAAAATCTAAATGTTTACCTCATAAGCATCTCAGCCAAACTTTTTGCATCTGTGGAACAAACAATAATCTCTATTAACATCAAAATAAAGGACAAAAGTACAGCACTAAAATCCAATCTTTGGCATCATGTCTATATTTACGCCTACAAATCTCCACCTTCTCTTTGAAAACATTGATCTACAGCTAAGAGCTTTGAAAAGCATCTGACCCCTGAGTCTCTTCAGCCTCTGCTCTCTCCTCCTCCTCCTCAGGACCATCAGCAGGACGAAGAGCAGCACCATTCCCACCAGGATGCAGGAGATCGTCACCATCATCTTCATTCCCTCGTTGTTGCTCTTCTTCACAGGGTCCTTCATCGCCGTCTTCACCAGTGGAGGAATAGTGCCTTTGTAAACAGAGATTCACATTAAAATGCAACTAAAACCTATTATTTGAAGTATCTGAAGATGCGTACAGACAATATTAAAGAATAATCATCCCCGCTTACTGCCATCGTAGCTCAGAGTGGAAAATTTGACGCGTTTCTCAGCCAGGCCGGCGCTGTTGTACACCTTCATCTGCAGTTCGTACCAGGTGGCTTCCTGCAGGTCCAGTAGGTTGTAGCTCTTAGTAAGGGAGGTGCGCTTAGCCTTGGTCCAAACGGGGCTGTCTATTGGCCGATATTCCAGGGTGAAGGAGGTGATTGGGCAGCCGCCATCATTCCATCCAATCAAGTTGAGTTTGACGCTGGTGGCATTAATGCTCGTAAACAGTTCCTGCTCTTTGGAGAACTGTGGCTCTACGATGGATAAAAAATTGTGAAAGAGTGAAAAAAGCACTTATTATTTTGACCCAATTGCAAATGTAGTATTTAAAAATTCATGAATTCTGTAAATCTGATTAATTTTAGGAACAAACCATAGAAACAAATGCTTGAATAAATACCTTTTCCATGAGTCTTAGCTTCGATTATCTCGCTGATCCGGCCTGGCCCCACAGCATTCTGGGCAGTAAGCGTGAACTTGTACCAGGTGCCGCAATTGAGGTTCTCCAGACGGTAAGAACGTTCACTTGGACTAATGGAAATACTTCCCCACTTCTCGCTGTTGTCTTCTGAATATTGCAAAATATATCCTGCGTAAAGTGACACAATGGAATGAAAAGTAAGTCGCAACAAATAGAACTAACTGTAAAAAGTATTATATAAAAACTGCATACAAATATTTAACTATCATAAGTGTGGAAATATCTAACCTCTAATGGAGCTGCCACCGTTGTCTCCCGGTATCCAGGACACGGTAATGGACGTGGTGGTTGTTTTGGTCACAGTGAGACGAGGTTGGTCAGGGGGGACTGAAGATGATATTTAGACAGTGAGAAATGCTGCTTATATCTTTATGATGCTGACACACAGATTCTACACAGATATCTTCCCGTCTCACCTTGCACCTGAAGGTTCAGAGTTATTTCGTCCGACCCCCAATTATTGCTGGCGACACACGTGTAGTACCCAGAATCCTCTGCTTTCACAGTCTTAATGACGAAGCTGCCATTGCCATGGATACTGCGTCTTCCATCAATAACTGCAGGGGCCGGGCTCCCGCTGGCGAGACACGGTGTGAATTGTCAATGATTTGACATTTCCCAGCATTCCCGGGTGACTGATTACACTCATAAGTATTCAGATTGTTATGTTTGCTTTTAGAACTTGGGTAGAGCCGCTGTATATTTTTCACTGAGATGCTCACAAAGACATTTTACGGCGTTTTCTAATTTTTTCACGTTTGTTAACAAGTAGCTTAGGCAAACATGATGCTTTACTTTTACCCTTAAAGTTAATCCTGTGCATCTATAAGCAAAGCGGTTTCTGTTACAGTCATTGTATCTGGATCTCCTACCGTTCTGAACTGAATGTATTTGCATTTGCATTCTCATTCATCAATACTGTGTTAGAGAGTATACATTCTGGATGCGATGACCCCGATCCTGGTTTGTTTACCTTTCCTTCAACCATTTGATGGCAGGTGGTGGATCTCCGACTGCCCTGCAGGGTAAAACTACATCCCTCATCCATGGCGTTGTTACAGTGCCGCTGAAGGTGAGGATTTTTGCAGGAGCTGTTTGCATATAAAAATAACATCATTGAATATGCTTTTAAACTGATCTGATTTTATCACGTTATTTTATAGCACATTTTTCTTGCTTATATAGACCACTTGTGACAACATGCCCCCCTATGGCAAGGCACAATACAACTCTGTATGACAACCTACTGTAAGCTGTTTATACAATGTAAACGGTAAAACAACTACAAACACTAAACAATAAAATTCATGAACATGAACAGTGTGACCATATAACAAACATTGTTATTTATACCACATACATACACATCATGTTCCAATCTGAAAAACACCCTTGTGCAAAGAGCACCATTCAACCTCTTAGTTCAAATCTACCTGTAATATCCTTCACCCTTATCTTAAGATCAGTCATGTGGCTTTATTTGACCCTGCAGCAATTAGAAGAAAGCCATTGGATGTTTGAATCGAAACCTTACAGGAAACTGAGCATCGAAACTCAGTGACACAACAAGCTCCAATCTCCCCCTGTGTATTTATTTCCAACTATATTTTATCTTTGGCTGACCTTTGGCCAGAGGTTCCACAGTGATGATGTCACTGCTGTTGCCCCGTCCAGCCGCAGTAACTGCCATCACCCAGATGCTGTACTTCCTGTTCCGGCTCAGATTGTGTATCCTGTGGAGGAACTCATCTGGGGCCACTTCAAACTCACTGACCACCTGAAACGACCGACAGTTGAGAGATTTTACAATTACATTGAGCAAAATCACTCTTGTGGGTGCTACAAAATACTCTTATTTGAAACTTTTTTCATCTTATATGATATTGTGCAATTTATGTGTGTCATCAATGTAATGAAGCATCAGTCTGCTCAGCACTTATTTTCCATACACAGAATGTAGTTTAACTTTGATGACACATAATCGGTCTTGCGCTAAAACACTTTACACATCCCCAGTCTGTTTAACACCGTGCTAATAGCCAGCCTGATACACTTCCTGTTAGTATGAGACCAAAGCTGGCCGAGTGTTACCGTGGGATATGAGCTGGAACAGAAGACTGTGTATTTCCTAATGACACCATTGAGCTTCAGCGGAGGGAGCCAGGACACATACACCACAGAGCTGGAAGCTGCCGCTGCTTTCACTCCGCCGGGAGGACCGGGCACTGCCGAGAACAAAGTCAGGCCGGTTAAAGTGTTGAGAGACTGCTAAAAGGAACAGTTTACTTAAAATGAATTTTATTTATTTATTCACTCATAACGTCGAGAAACACATGAGGAGAAATTTAGATTCATGTTGACATTTCCATACACTCACTAACAGTCACTAACATTACTAACATCCCGGCTATCATCTCCTTTTGGGTCTTAATGAAACAGACATTCTAACAACATTAGTGTGAATAAAATATTTGTCGATTTTTAAGGTTTTTGGTGAACTATCCCTTTAAACCATTTTAGGTTGAGAAACCACCACTTTAGTCTCACCATCTTCTTTGGTGCGGATGTAGATCTGGTCACTGCGTACTCCGTCTCCAGCTCTGGTGAAGGCTAGCACCTGGATACTGTAGTTGGTATATTTCTCCAGCCCCTCCAGCTCAAGTGGCGTTTTCTGGGTGGTGACATTTCTAATTTCCCCCAGTTCTGTGGTGGCACAAAAAGATCAAGACCACTTGAAAACATCTTTCTCAAGACCGAGTGCGAGTATATACTTAACAGCTTCAAAGTGCATACTGTACAGTACAAACCAGGGGAATAATTCAATGTGTGTCCATAGCATGACAATTGTGAAAACGGTCAAAAATTATTTTCAGCACCGACATTTTACTAACAATATTATTTAAATCCAGTGCCAGACAAACCAGCTGAAGGACTGCTTTATTCCTCAGGGTATTAAACTGCTCAACATCAAAAACTGATACGATCCACAAGCACACTTCTTTTTACCGTGCACTACAGTTTCATCAAATATGCATCATGCATTGAACCTAAAGCAATAACCATCCACTGTACTATGTGCACTATATGGTTGATCCATTATACATACACGTTCATGTGTACACCTGCATATTTAAAGTGTATATTTAACGTCTAATGTGTATATCTTGTGTGTATAATGTATATTGTCTTTTTTGTACAGTTTTCACTGATCATCTGCACAACCTACTGTCGCTTAAGTTTGTAAAGTCATACGGTCGTTTTGTCATACAGTTGTCTGTCCAACTTCATTCTACTTTGTTTTGCGAGTACGCACCCAACACTTTCACTCGCCTAGCGTGGTGATGTGAATATAAACAGTGAGTAGAGTATGTGAGTTGAGTTGTATGGCAAAGCAATTCATTTATGAAGCACAATTGATTACAAAACACAAAAACTACTACCAAAATCAACACACGACACAATAATACCAACATATCTTCAAGCATAGTTTATCTAAAATTCTGGGATGAAAGATAATATATAAATTGAACTTACATTCTGGGATAATTGATAAGATAATATATACATTTAAATAAAATTCCGTAATAAAAGGTCATATCTAAATGTAACTTAGATTCCGCAATAAAAAGTAATATATGAATTTAAATAAAATCCCAGGATAAAAGGTCATATATGTATTGAAATAAAATTACAGAATAATTAGAAACATATACATGTAACAAAAATTCTGTAATAAAAGGTAACATATGATTTGAAATAAAATCCCGGGACAAAAGATATGTACATTTATATACAATTCTGTAATTGGTAATATATAAATTGAAATTTAATTCCAGGATTAAAGAATATATATATAAATAAATAAGTAAATCAGGGACAAAAGCTAATATAGACATTTTTATAAAATTCCGTAATATATGAATTGAAATAAAATTCCAGGATTAAAGAAAATATATTAATAAATAAGAAAATCTGGGACAGAAGCTAATATAGACATTTTTATAATATTCCGGGATAAAAAATAATAAATAAAACATTTCGTATACACCGTAATGGATGCTGTTTTAGTGCAGAAGTGGATCTCAGAAATAAAATATGATTTTTATGGCCACACCATTTCAATAAATTGTGAACAAAAGTGCAAAGATTCACGTGTACCAACACACCAGTCTTTGAGACCACAGTCAGTTCGAGATCCAGATCACCTTGCTCGATTTGCCATTGTTTTCCAGCAAACTTGCAGATTTGAAATGATTGATGTCTACACTTTTTTCCTTATATAAAATATAATGAAATACATGCATATATTATAAAATATATTTAATTCTCTAAGCACTCCCTGTGATGCTGTAGCCTTGAAGGCAGCCACTGTCTCCGCTGCTCGGCGCTGGATTGCGCTGCCTGAATTCTGCTGCTTCATAATAAGGCAATTTAAAAGCAAATAGCTCCTGGAAAGAGCAGAATCGACATAATGTGTGCTGTGAGTTTGTTTTACCGAGCACAAGATGATTCAGAGCCGTAGAAGCAGCCAATTAAACAGGTGTGTGGAATAATGCCCTGTGGTCTGTGTGCTGCAGCTATGAGTGATCGATTTATGAACCTCACGCTTTACATCGCTCACGAGAGAACTTCCTCACCCACTTTACATCTGTGTGCTGGCTCAACACTCAAAGGAAACTACTGCTGAATCTTAATGCGCACACTTCTTATGATGCACATACTGTTCTGGAATGCGGTAAAGTAAAATAAACATACACAACTAAGTGGATGCGAATACACTTTTTTTGGCTCTCTGTATAATACGTATATACAATATTTCTATTGATTTTCTTAGTTTTTATACAAGTTAATATCTACAATAACTAATATGTTTTTAAAACCGAAAGTTGTATCTGTTACCATAAGTTTCTGCACAAAAACCAAACAATGAAGAAATATCATTGACATTAACTAACATAAGCAAATGCTGTAACAATATATTATAAAGTATATAATCACTGTTAATGCATTTTAGCTAATGCATTTACTAACGTCAACAAACACAACCTTTTTATAAAGTGTTCAGCCTTTGGTTCCAGTAGGAAATATTCCCAGTTCAAAAGGCAAAGTCTGCCCCCTAGTGGTTAATAGGCATAACACGCAAACATTGGATGGCTATTTAGAATTTGTTGCATGTGTATGTACTCTATTATAGTATGTAAACATAAATATGTGGAACAATAAGCAACTTTATAACTTGTGCTTTAATCTTGGTTTAAAGAGTAAACAAGCTCACAACCAATCTCAGCTTTATAAAGGTAGTGTGAATGTAGACAGTGGTACCTCCATCTGGTAGATTGGCCCAGTAGATTATACGAAAACCCTGCAGTACTCCGTTGAGAGCTTCTCTGGGCGGTGTGTGCCAAGACAGAGAGATGCTCTCGGGCGAAGCGGCGATGGCCACGGCCTTCTCTGGTGCTCTGCTGGGTACTGTAGACATTTGTGAAGAAAAACATCAGTAAAAGCCATGTTTGAAAAACTGACAAGAAAGCAAAATCACCTACTGAAATGGATTCTTGTAATGATAATAAACCATTTCAAGCACTGTAAACACATCTAGTACCCACTAGATGGAACCATTTTACACAAATGTGCTTGGCAAACACAAAATGCAAACCAAAAGAGAAATTATCTCAAAATTATTTTAAGGAATTTAGGAAAGCTTTAAATATTTAATTTAGCAATAAATTGTGATAAAACATAACGATAATATAAAAAATGTAATATACTACCACTACTAAAATAAATTAAAATGTACACTAACCCTCTCTCTTTCTCTCAACAGGTAGTGGTCTACCTGAACTCTTTGTAAATCGTTTCGGATAAAATCGTCTGCTAAATGACTAAATGTAAATGTACTAATGTTTATATATGTATGTAAAGTAACTCAGTAACAATGGTCCATTCATCATGAGAAGATCAGAGTGCCTTACCGTCCTCCATGGTTGTAGCACGGACCTCACTGGAAGCGGGTCCCGGTCCGGCACTGTTACTGGCCTGCACCACCACCTCATACTCTCGGAACTTCTTCAGATTATTGAGACTCAAGGACTCGGTCTCTCCTGTGGCCTCAATGCTGATGCAGATGAACTGGTGACTGCCGTTCAGAGAGTGTTCTCTGTGACACACCTGATAACCTCTGATCACTCCATTCTGAAGATGCCTCTGTGGGGCCTGTGGACGATCAAAGCAACATCTCACAATATTAGCATAAACCTGTATATATAGGGATTCACAATACAAATACTTATTTTGTCTGTATCCGACCTGCATTATATAGCTTATGTCACATGATGAAAATTTCATGCCAAAATCCCACTTTGGGAATTACTCACTCAGGGTTGGTATCTATGAAAAGCTTAGAATTTCTGCTTTCGGGTTCATCTACTCGTCACGCCATTATTACACCGGTAAGCCAATAGAGATTTTCTCAAAATTTCTATTTTTGCACCCTCAGATTCCAGATATTCAAATAGTTGTATTTTGGCCAAATGTTGTCCTATCCTAACACACCATACATCATTGGAAAAGTTATTTATTTATCGTTGGTATAAATTGATGGGTAGGACTCTATGCCCAGCATAGAGGTACATGAAAACCCCTTTAATACTATTTAAAATCATACCATATACGTTTTATATATGCATGTATGGTTTATGCGTTTAAATACAGCTGGCTACATACCTTCCATGTAACTTTGATGCTTTGGGAAGAGATGGCTTCCAGAGTCACGTCTTGAGGCGGCCCCTCGGGATCTACGGTGGTCAAAAATTCAATGTATTTAATCAAGTATAACATTGGCCTGCTTTGATATCTGGCATCATATTTCATGTAAGTGGTTATCAGTATCTTTCACACTCCTGTAATGTCAATATTGACCACCAGTGGGCAGTACTGTAACATAATTCTGTCTCTGTGTCTAACAAAACAGTTGAACGGCAGGTGAAACCGATACAATATATATTAGAAGTATACATTCTTTTTGAGTTATATAAAAAACTAACAGATAAAAAACATGCTTTTTGTGGTATAGCATGGTGCTGGCAACATCCAGATCAAGTTTTCCATTTATGCAACTTTGAGCTTTCACTCGTTGATCTCACCTGCTTCATCAGTAGTGACGGTGAGCTCATTACTAGGTTCGCTATCTCCGATGTGATTCTTCGCGAACATCCGAATGTTGTACGTGGATGAGGGGTGGAGCTCTATGATGGTGGCCTGATTGAGGGTGGGAGAAACATCTCTGGTTCTGCGTGCTCTTTCCCAAGTATCTGTACATGGTGAGAGACATGTGATGATTAGATGACTCAGACTGTATTCAGAGATGCATGTGACCACATTGCATGTCTAGTATCCACTAGCGGACACTAATCCATCCTGATGTATAACTTCAAAGAGCCTATTCACCTGTCAATATTTGCTCTTTGCCTTTTATACTTTGATTTCAAAGCGGGTTACTGGAAAATTATATATACAGTCATTTCATCGAAGACTACCTTTGATCAGAGTGTGTTGTGTTTTGGGTTTGATTTTCAGGAGCACACATGCATATGTACTGCCAAAATGTACATTGAATGCACTACAAGTTAATTTGGATAAGAGCATCTCTCAAATGCATTCATGTACATTTTTGCACTATTTTCAATAAAAATAATAATCAGATATTGTGTACCTGTTTTATTTTTGCACTCTATGTCATATCCAGTTATTGGGCTGTTCCCATCAAATCCCATGGTCCAGCGGAGAGCAATGGTCCTCTCCTTTACCTCACGAATCTCCACTTTTGGAGGCTCTGGTGGCTCTGAGATTATACCAACAAAGCACTTTTACATTCTCTGTACATTTAAAAAAATAAGTAAAGAGCTTATAAAACCTAAACCCGGAGGATTTTCTAGGTGCTCACCTTGAACCGTTAGCTGAAGGATGCCTCTGTCTTCACCGTAAGAGTTGATGGCATGACAAGAGTAGAACCCAGAATCTTCTCGCATTGTTGGATAAATCTGAATAAAAAAAAAAACAGAGCATAAATGAGCAAACGCGGAAAAAAAAGGCGTCGAGCCACTGCTCATTTACATAAAGCCGAACTAAAAGAGATGGTTCATCCAAAAATTTAAATGTTATTATTATCATCATTTTTTAAATCTGTATGACTCGGTCACCATTCACTTTCCTTGCCTTTTTTCATATAATGGAAGTGAATGGTGACCGAGGCTGCCAAAAATGTCCTCTTGTATACCACACAATATGCAAACAAGTGAGCGGATTCTGATTTAAAAATCATGTCGTCCGAGCTGAAATTTCGAGCGCAGCAGAGGTCATGCATAAAAAAAAACAATGTACAAATAAAACGTGAGACCTGCAGGGTAGAGATGACCTCATCCCCTATCTTCAACGATATTGTGTGCCGCCACATGTCTTCATTGATCATGTGCGACTGTTTTTCCTTCTCCACCTCCTTCTCCCACCGAACCATGATGGGCTTCTCCCCATGAGCCTTACAGCTCATCTCGATCTTCTCTCCTTTTGTAGCCAGTGAGTTGTTGGGATACGACGTGATCATGGCCGGAACTGAGCGAGACAGAGACGAGAAGATGCATTATGACATCAAATTCAACATCTGTCCCTTGCGACATCAACAAGTTTTAACTTTCATTTGTACATACTCAAGGTAGTGTTTTAAAACGTAGAGAATCCGAAGACTTCAGACAAGCTAAATGTTTCACGGCTGTACGACAGTAACACGATTAAATCTGATGCTCCATATAGAGGTATGGTTAATATCTCTCTCCCACATATACACAGACAGTGTCGCACACACTTGTGTCTCAGTTCCTGAGAGGCATTTATTGGTGGAGCAGAGCACCAGACGGGTACGTGGAGGCTCCGGTACATCGTGTGATGTGATTGGATGTGTCAGGTTGAGAGTCTCGACCGTTTACATGTCATCTCTTATTCACTCCAGCAATTCTCAGCTCAGCAACAAAAAAAAACGGTCTTACATTGTTTCTCCCCATGCCTGAATGAAGAAAATCGTGTATGCCTTTATATGATTTGTGCATATTTTATTAAGGGGTGTTATTAAGCACCATTTTTAGGACCACATTACGTATTGCATTTTCTTGAATGTGGAATCTATTAGAATTTCCATCAAGTTAACGCATCTTCAATCTGAGTGGATGTTGATGTTTTTTTTGCTGCTATTTATGACATTTGTCCCACATCAACTTAAAAACACATTAAAAACTCATAGATATGCATCGTTTCATTTTACGCGACAAACAATTAAAATGGCCTGCAGGTTGACTGTCTAGCCTAAGAAATTGAAATCCGTAACTTTTGTTTTGGTAAAAAATAAACAAAAATCTGAGCAAGTACATAAAGTCTCTGTGCTGCCACCTCAATAACATCCGTTAACATTCTTTCATTTACAAGATGACTGAAAGCAATGTAAGAGTAAAACAAAAAAAAACAATGATGATCATTGTTTGCACCACATACAAGGATCACATGTTTATGCAACATCTATACAGCTGTGGCCAAAAGTGATGCCCAAGTTTGGAAATTTGACATCTTTGCTTCTTTATTAAAGTATGTATATTGCATGCATGTTCTAAAAGATCCTACATCAAACACCGTAAAGATGCGTACAGTACCAAGTCTGTAATAATGACTAGAGTTGATCAGAGGTTAAAAATGAAGCTGTACGGTCCCCTGGTAAAAGACGCAGGCAGCTTAAACTGGCATCCTATTTCTTATCCCGACCGTGCGCTCGGTCCTTATGTGATTATCTCGAATAAAACACTACAGCCGAAAGTAGACTCTGTCTTGGAGCGGCAGCTGTTTCTTCCCTCAGGCTGCGAGCTGTCTTTATCATGACTGCATAACTGCTATGTTGATGTATTTCTTTAATATCCAGCAGAATTACAAGCAGCAGTTGGACTGAGAGGGAAGGTGCTAATTCTCCTCCCGAGATCCGGCGGGAGGAACAGAGCGATGCTGGGCGAGAGCTTTCTCGCTGGCTGTAGGAGTGATTTATGTCTCTTTTGAATCCTGCGTGATTGAATCAGGCTCGTTTTACTCGTTCATTTAGGGGTCGTAAATGGAGCGAAATGATCCGTGTTTGGTTTCCTCGTGTGCGTTATTTTATTTTTGCCTGTTTGGAAGTAGAAACGCATTCTGGATTGTTTTTCACAATCACAAAATGAAATTTATCTTTTATACAATCTCCTTTTTAAAGACGTGTCCTTGATAGTCTGACGGAGACGCGCTAGGAGTCATCGGTCTCTGGTTCACATCCAGCCCGCAGGGAATTCTGGCTGCTCTCAAATCCCCCCTCCAGTGAGAGCCCCCCTTCTTCTCATCTCCCTTTCACCTGGACACGTTACCATGCCAACCAGCTCCGGCCTGCCTGCTCTCCCCCAGCTGAAAGAGGGTGCTGTCAATGGAGGACAAGAATAGAACAAACATCCAGAATTGATTTTCAGAGCACAGCAGTTTCCAGCCTGGATGTTTGTAGCGTGGATCTGAGCGGCAATATCTTTCTCTGAGAAAATGACACTGGTGGTCATATCTGAACAGGACAAAAAAAACAGCAAAAGATTGTGTTTATCATCGTCTTGATGTGTCTAAGGCTGGAGGGGTTGTCAAAGCAATCTGTCTAATTAGGTCACGAGGGGTCAGAATTGACTACTTGCTTTGCACGGCTCTGCAACATTTGACCCCAAACCATCAATCCCAGCGTGAATCTGTAAATCGGAGACACGCTTGCCGCATGTTTGACGGAAACGCGGTTCTTTTACCATCTACATTTTTTTACTGTAATTTACATTATTGGGACAGAATCAAAATCTTTCATCAATTATTCACCCGTGTCATTTCAAACCTGTATGACTTTCATTTTTCTGCAGAACACAAAAGAAGCTATTTGGAAGAATGTTGGAAACCAAACAACACTGACCCCCATTGACTAGCATTATATGAATACAAAACATTTCTCAAAATATCGTATTCTGTGTTCTGCAAGTCATACACAGGTTTCGAACCAAAAAGATATTAAGTAAACAAAGACAGAATTTTTATTTTAAAGATTTTAAAGGCAAAAAATCCCTTTAATTTATTTTACCAAACACAAAACCGGCTTGCGATTGAGATGGAGTGTAATGTCTTGCTCTTTGTAGTTTCAAGGCAGCTCCTGGTTCCCTGCAGGCTTTCTGAGGGCACCCATCACCCCCTATCGCATCAGGGCTCAAGGATTTCAGGGTGGGGGATATAGGCCAAGACCTCACGCCTCACTGGGCCGGCGGGCAGATGAGACACATGTGTACGGCAGCTCCTGCCCCACGATGCACCGGGGTAAACAGGGATCTGACTGGTTAAGTGGCTGTGTTCACTGCAGCCTGATATCCTGCTTTACTGCACCATTGGGCTTTGCGTGGGGAATGAGCCGCATCATGATGCTGAAAATGGAAAACGCCTGCAGCCAATAGGAGTGTAGGAGTAGGATGGGAGGGACCATTTCAAAATGGCCGGTGATGTCTCGCTTCATAGGGATAGTTGACCTAAGCATGAAAATTATCTCTTCATTTACTCCCCCACATGTCATTACAAACCCGTATGAATTTCTTTCTTCTGCAGAACACAAAAGAAGACATTTTGAAGAACGTTGGTAACCAAACAAAACCGGTCCCTATTGACTTCCATTGTAGGAACACAAAACCAAACATTTCTCAAAATATCTTCTTTTGTGCTCCACATGAAGGTTAATAAATTATGACAGAATTTATGCATGAATATAAATGTAACAATTAAAACGCATTGGATAGTGGCTAATGAATGCGAGGATTTTTATCTTCCAGAAGCGGAAAATTCTCTCCTTTATGGCTTTGGGGACGTCTGAACTCTCAGCGCAGATCACAGACGATCTTAATGAGGAGTTCGTTTGCGGTGAACTGGAGAGATCACAATGGACTTTGAGACAAACCTCTCAGGGAGATTCATATTACCGCAACGAGCCACAACAACACGAGCGTTCCTCGGGGAGCGGAACATCTTACAAACAACACGCGCATACGACAGTATCTCACCTGTCAGCCTAATCGATCTCACCGAGAACAGTTTTGTGTGTGTGTTCTTACACAATTTGAGATGGGGCGACAGAGAGAGAGAGAGATGATGTACTAGAGAAGGTTGTACTGGGCAGAGAGTGCGGCTCTGTGGGGAAGCTCCTGCTGTGTGCTGATAAGAGCAGGGTAAGAAAATAAGACTCTCCAACATCACACTCTGATTAAATGAGAACGCCGTCGCCTTTGCATACGAGCAGCAGACGGGGATTAGCTGGATAACCTGACATTAAAACAGTTCATTTAACGACTGTGTCACACGTTGTACAAAAACACACTTTGAAATGAGGAATTTTAAGATTCAGATGTTTCACAAAATGTTAAAATTACGAACTTGTGTTCTGCGGAAGAAAGAAAGTCATAAAAGTTTGAAATAACAAGAGGGATGATTTCATTTTATGCTTATAAACACGTTAATTTCACATCTTCAAAACTTTAATCAAAATTGATCATATATATATATTTTTATACATAATCATACCGAGCAGAGGAATGCACGTTGTTTATCTTTCCTTAAAATTGACTTGGCTTTTCTCCTGACATCACAAAATGCTTTTTTAACCCGTACCCTACAACCACTTGTCTGTCAAAGATCTAAACAATTCCTGGCAGTTGAAAGTCAATGAAAGGAAACAGAAAAGATACACTCACACAATCTGCACATTGAAAGCACACGGTTTTGCACATGTCAGCTTCAGCAGGAGTTTACAGTGTAATGAGGGGGAAACCTTTTTTGGCTACTGGTGGAAAAACACCCACATGTGTCTGCTATGGTGACAATGTTTCAGCAAAGACTTCGCTGCAGAAATCCTCTCACCTGGAACACGTTTTAATAATATTTATAGATTTGCTACAAAAATTAATCTGAACTCTGTGACCTCATGAATAAAAAAATACACAATGCAACATCAACTGTGATCGCAGCTTCTTACTTTTCACGTTGAGGTACATGGACTTGCTGACATCGGCTCCCACGTCATTGCTGACCTTGCACAGGTAATATCCAGCATCCTCCTCCAGAACGTGCTTAATCAGCAGCGAGCCGTTCCCCAGCAGCTGGACCCTGAAGCCAGAGTTCAGAGCGATGGGTTGAAACTGGGGCACCCCAGCACCTGCCATAAAAAAAACGTATTGTAGTTAAAGTGGAGAGTAGAGTATAGTACTTGTAGAGTATAGTTTAGCATCATCAACATTGCAGTTGAGGGGGTACGCATGTACCTTTGGAGTATTTCCACTCTATCGTCGGACGTGGCTCACCGTCAGCCGAGCAGTTGAGGATGACCGATTTACCGTAGATCCCATCCTGGTCCTGGGGCTGTACTTTGAACCTTGGTGGAACTACACAACAATTTCAAAATATTTATAATTTGACATTCGATTTGTGTTCTTCATAAAACTATAAGAGGATTTTCCAGTCTCACCTCTAACAATAAGCTGACTCTGGTATTTGACAACGGCAGCATCGTTTTGGGCAATGCAGGTGTAGGTACCGTTGTGGATTCGCTGGAGGTTGGAGATGCGCAAGGAGCTGGTGAAGTCGATGTTGTCAATGGTCACGCCGAGACTGGCATTGATTGGTTTTCCATCCTTCTCCCAGGTAATGGAGATGGGGAGATCGCCCGAACGCACGACACAGGGCACGAAGACGCGATGGCCGATGGAATACCGTGGGAACTCAAAAGGCTGAATGAAGGGAGGCACTGAAGAAAACACGAGAACACGAGAGACCAAATGAGCAAGGCTTGAAATTTTAAGCTAGTTTAAGCTATTATAAGCTGTTCCGCAGTCGAAATTATGAATGGTCAGCCAGCTTCTGTGGGGAACCATATGAGAAACATTACCAAGTCTTTTGGTTTTTGATGTCAATACCTTTCACAGTGATGTGGACGCTCTGGTTCTTAAACAGCTGGGGCTGAACGAGCACATGACAGCTGTACTCTCCTTCATCCAGTTCTTTCTGCACGTTGAGCAGCTTCAGCGTGCCGTTGTTTTCGAACGCCCGTTGCCGGTCATTAGAAGGGAGCAGGTTGGAATTCTTGAACCATTTGATGGAGTAATACGGGTAACCGATCACATGGCAGTGGATGTACATGTCCCAACCAGCAATTGCGGTGAGGTTTTTCATTGGCCGTATGTCTGCAGGACCTCCGAGGACAAAAACACTTCTATTAAAATCACATTTAAATTGTAATGAAAGTTAAATTTGATTTGCACTAAATGTAGCAAAGGAAAGAAAGAGATGTAGATTTATGGTTTATGGATGAGGGTCTTTCCTACAATACTACTTCGTAATACTACATGGACTCTTTTAGTACTTCACTACATTATCAAATAAATTGAAAAGTACTGTTTTGTGACTTTGGAAGAGACACAAAAAGCATTCATTTCAAGTATTTACAAAAAACTGATGATTACATTAATACTTTACTTGATCAGTTCACAACTTCCTGTTTCAAAAGGAAATTACCTTTTATCGGTAACCAAAATAAGGTTAGAAATAAATAAATTTAAAGACCAATATTATATATTTTATCCATATCAACACTAAAGGCTTTCAAAGATCAAAATGAAAAGAAACAGGTCTAGGTGGATGCAATGAATAGCAACCAAAACTAGAGGTATAACCAGATTCACATTAAGGAAAACTAAAGAAACTAAAAAACGAAACCCTGAAGGGGTTCAGACCCTCATCGCACACATGAAGTTCAGATGAACAGAATGAAATAAGTGTGTGTGCTTTTGGAGGAGCCGATCTGACAAGCACCTCTTACGTTTATTCGAGCCTGGTAGGAGACCGTCCCCGCCGAGTTGTTGCAGGTGCAGCGATATACCCCACTGTCGCGGACCTGGGTGTGTGAGATGTTCAGGTAGCTGACCACGTTCCCTTCCGCCGTGATGCTGTGACCTATGCGATGCCGACTGTCCTTCACGACCACGTCGTCGTCCAGCGTCCATGTGACGGCCGGCTGTGGAGTTCCTTTGACGTGACACATCAGGGAGACGAGCTCATTCGGACTGCCGACTTTCTCGCTGAAAGCAGAGAGGATCTTAGGGGTCCCATCTGCGGACGGAAAGGGTTTGTTTCGTTTAAGTCATTTTTAGAAATGTGAGAACAACAGACCAATCAAGTATTCCGCACATAGCATCATCAAAAAAATATACTGACCTTCTAAAATGACTTGCACAAAATCCTGAGCTGACATCTTGCCTTTCCTGGCAAAGCACTGGTACACTCCTCCGTCGCTCTTTGCCATTCCATCCATGACAAGGTTTTCCTTATTAATTCCATTCATTCTCACGTTGGCTCCGGTGGAGATCTTGTCGCCGTTGCGGTACCAGGACAACTCGTACTCATCTGAGCCAGTGACGCTGCATGCGAGGGACACTTGACTACCCACGCTGCCCTTCACCTTCCGGGGACTCACTACGACCTTCAAAGGTTCTGGAATGAGACATACACTTATACAGTATACCACAACAAACCAGATTTTTTGAAATAAAATAGTTCAGAGTGAAAATCACGTGTTACCATGATCATTTTTGTGGCAGAGTAAACTAAATATACCTTTCACTGTGAGGCGACCCACGACCTCTGCGTTCCCATAGCTGTTCCACACCTCACAAACATAGCTGCCAGTGTCGCCAGGCTGGGCTCTCTCTATTAGCAAACCCGTTACGCTCTGACGGAAACGGGAGTCCGGTTCAAGTGGTCTGTTGTTTTTAAGCCAGCGGTATTTTGGCGCCGGGTGTCCGGAGGCCTTGCAGGGGAGCTCCACACGGTGGGATGCCATGATCTCACGTTTCTCGAACCCATCGAGGATGGCGGGCGCAGAGTTTGATGGATCTTTTGGCAAAAAAAAAGGTTTCTATTAGTTCTGCTAGAACGCTTCATGTAAATATTTATGTGTACTACATAACAAAAAACACACACCTGGTACAAATAAACGTGCGCTGTTGCTCTGTCTGGTCTCGGATGTGTAGCGATGCCTCGTCATGCAGCGGTAGTTGAATAATTCGTCTTCCTTCTGCACATCCAGGATGTACAGGGCTCCCGTAGATGTTATGAGAAATCGAGCCCCTGAAATGACAAAATAAGATACAATTACATAACGTTTATGTGTTATGCAAATATCAATTCAGCAGAATCTCACTCAATCTGCACAGTCACAAGCACAATTTAGTGTTAATTGGCGTGCTTTAAACAGTTAATCTGTAGCATCTGTACGTCGTAATGAGACATTATGAGCCTTGTTAACACAAGCTTATTTTTCCCATCAACCTCCACAGGATCTCGCTCTGATGCAGAACGGGCACCCCTGACGATCATGTGCTGTTTTGATTGGCCCACCGCTCGTGCACGAGTAGCCGCTGATTTCCTGCTAATGGTTTGATAGCGCAGAACGCGCGGGTCGTAAAAGTTTATGAGGAATAATGGCTGGCAGGCCTGCCACGCACTCTGCCAGATCTCTCGGAGGAAACGTCTGTGTCAGATTTGATTGAGAATACCATTTGCTGTCCGTTCTGTGCAATTGGGGAGGCGGTAACGGTGCGACGTCATTTCGAGAGAGTAATACTCAAAGTGGAATTTACTGTTGAGCAGTAAAAATTATAATTCTTTATAGCTCAAACAAACCTCCTTATGTAAATTAGGTGAACTGCCATGCCATAATAAACGAATGAAATTACTCTGCACGGAAAGCGGCATGTAAATTTAATTTAAAAGAGATTGGCAAATTCTGTTAACAACTGATTTCGTGGCCATGTCAAATCATTTGCACAATTCCTTCAGTAAATCTCAAATCTGTCTGCATACATTTCAATTAAGAGCATCAAAACAATTCGTGCCACATTTAACAATTCTACCTTTTATAAATTAACTATTCGTTTCCTATAAAATCAAGTGAACACAAGCCTTATGTGCGAGGCTCCCGTGTGCCTCAACTAGGCTATTTTCCAGAAGATAGCACAGTTGTGTGTATGTGAGACTGATACTTTTTGTGTTAAATCAAAGACCATAAGTAAACAGTTTAGCAATGAATAAAAGAAGATACAGCGAGCCAAAGAGCAAAATGCTGCTATTGTAATTCTGACCCAGATAGAGTTGACACCGCGGATCTGAGGTCCTGCAGGCATTGCCAGTCGTGGTCTTAATGTGGAGTGTGACGAGCTACAATTTACACAACGAGTGGGTGGGGGGAGAGAGAGAGAGAGAGAGAGAGAGAGAGAGAGAGAGAGAGAGAGAGAGAGAGAGAGAGAGAGAGAGAGAGAGAGAGAGAGAGAGAGAGAGAGAGAGAGAGAGCGAGAGAGAGAGAGAGAGAGAGAGAGGGGGAGTTTTGTCTAAGATTAATGAGCTGTCTGATTTTTAACCACTGGCTTGAAGAAGCAAAGATCTAAATTTAAAACAAGTTTATTGAATTAGATTTAAATTAGAAATACATGATCACTTATACAGGCCTTTTGTTTGACAAAAAGGTACCCTAGATATTGTTATTACTTACAGTTTTTTATTACTTGTTAAATTATTAAACTAAATTAAACTGGTTTCTTTTTCATTAGCACTGCCTATTTTGGCTTGAATATTAAGCTTATTAAAGTGACATTTGTAAAGCTGCTTAAATTTTTTTATATTTATAAAGTAAAGTTTAGTAAAGCTAAAAAATAATAAAAATAATATTGACTTTACCAAATATTTCCTTTATAGTTTATTGACGGTTTCATCACAACAACTTAAACTTGTCTCTCCAATATTTTGAATTTAGACAAAATCACGCTCAGCGGCTAGATTGTAACATAAGGTTTGTTTAAAATGCGAACAAACTGCAGAACCCATTCAACAAATTGTTTATTTAATAAAATTATTATACAATAGATAATAATATAAATTAATATTAACATGAATTAAATAAAATATAAATTGTTCAATTATAAGACACAAGCCAAACACGAACATGAAGTTAATTGGGGTTTAGGCGTGAGACTGCATATACAGTGTATATACTGTTTACACATAGATAGAGTTAGACTAAAGCCGCGATCAGACTATACTTTCAGCATGCAAAGATCATTCGGTCGGTGATACGAAAATGGACGGCCGCGATTCCTCAATTTTTCACATTTCTGTACCTAGAGTTCACGAGAAGAGAGATCTTCTATTGGTCTCGTGTGACGCAAATTTGCAGGTCAGAGTTCACCAAACTTGAAATTTGCTATGCAGCGAAATGCGAAATATCGTTAGACAGGCTTGCGTTTACGGTCTATCGCATTCGAATGCGTATGAATGGAAGTCAATGGAGGGAAAAGTCACGGCATAACACAATTGACCCACAATCATAATTATGGCCAAGAATACATTGTGTGGTTCAATGTATTGTTTGTATGGCTCAAAATTATAAAATTGTATTTTATGCCAAAAAATCATTACGATATTAAGAAAAGATTATGATCCATGAAGATATTTTGTAAACTTTATTAAAACTTCACTCGCTGCAGCCTGCTCTTTGGGAATTATCCACTCAAGTTTGGTATCTATGTAAAGCTTAGAATTTCTGCTTTCGGGTCCATCTACTCTTCACAATATCATTACAGCGGTGAGAGTTAAAACAAACCTGCTTCTTCTTAAACTGTGTCTAAATCGGACGCGACTGGCGCGATGCATCACAACAAAAGACATTAACTAATAAATAGTTCTATCTCAGCCAAATTTTGTCCTATTCTATCAAACCAATTTCACAAAATGATTTGTTTTGTTCCAGGGTCACATTGAAACTAAAATAATATAGTTTGCTTAGACAAGCAAAGACATGACAAGCTAGACATGAAATCCCATATCGCATATTAACTCATATTTTCCCACACCCCTTCAGTCCGAATCATTGAAGTGAAACATGAAGTACATGGTTTCTGTAGTCTTTGCATACGAGCACCACTGGTATATAAGCAGACTTAGCAGCTAGTCTTTAGTGACAACAAGAAAATAAGTGTGCGTGTGGAGATCAGCAGCAGACACGCACATGCACACGTCTCCGTCAGAGATCTCCCATTTACTCAAACATACACTTCAGCAGAAGCAAATTACATTTCTACTAACAGTCACGCTTAATGGGCTGCTGTATTTATCTTCGGGAGGACGAGAAGATGTTTCAGGTTATTTCGAACGAGATTATTAACTCAACGGCGTTTCGATGCCGTGCATTTCGTATCAGAGATGGTGCCATGAAAGGCCAGCCTGTGGGGATGAATGTACTTACAGATGAGCTGATGGGAGAACTGTGTGCCCCAGTTTCTTAATCTGATCCCTAATGCTTTTGAGGTGCTTTAACTGTGTCGAGACGACAGGTTACTAGTTTCCTGTGATCTTCTATCTATTTCAAGCTCAAGCTACACCTTGACCTCCAGTATGTCTCCCAGATTCCCACAATGCTGTAGTGACCCATTTGTACTGTATTCTGTATTTAGACTGTAAATGGGTTGTTAGCAAATAGACCCTATGACATTTTTTTTATATACTGTATATAATACTTTATTATTAATTTTACAAAATAAAATAGCATGAGAGAGATGTATCTTCATGGTTAGTAACCATTGACACCATTTGTTTTTCAGAAAGGTTTCATTCAATTACCCTACAGTATATGATAAATGATGATGTTTAAGATGTAGAATATTCATTTAGAACTAATATTTATTTACTGTTCCATCAACCCTAAACTAAATGGAGTAAACTTTAGGCTTTTGCCCAAGTGGATAACTGGTACCGATTGTAGGTCCACCTTTAACAGAGATTTCGACAGGTATTCCAGATCGCTACTTTCAAATGAGAACGTTATCAACGCATTCAACAAAGCCCTCTTTCCTCAACTCTGACAACATCCATAAGGTATCTGAGCACTTCATTGTGTGTGTGTGTGTTCTGCACAATGTAAAGTGATCAATAGTAACGATCCAGTTCGCCTCTGACAGCAGACTATGGTGTGCAATTTGAACAGCAGTGAAAAGACTTCAAAGGTGCAAGCATTTGATTCCACCGAGATACAATAGCTTGCATAGAATTGCATTATTTATCATTTTTAAATTACATAACCTCATAATGTACAAATAGTTATGCCTATGCACATAGTTCGCATTTTTGAGAACGTAAAACTGTACTTAAATGGGTTAGTTCACCAAAAATTGTAACTTTCTCTAGTTTCTCAAAACGGTATCAATTTCTTTGTTTGGTTAAACACATAGATATTTGGACGAATGTTTGTAACCAAGCAGTTCTTGGCCATCATTGACTATACCACAGTAGGAAAATTTACAATGTCAAAAAAGTCTTAGAATTGTTTGCTGTCCTACATTCTACAAAATATCTTCTTTTGCGTTATAAATTATTAAGTAATGTTCCTAGTCAAGGGGGTCCAAGCACTGTTTGGTTACAAGTATTCTTCCAAATATCTTTCTCTGTGTTCATCAGAAAAAAAGAAATGTATACATATCTGGAACAACTCGAAGCTGAGTAAGTGATGAATTTATTTTTTGGGTGAACTATTCCTTCAAAAACACAGAAGACTGATTTTAAATATGCATCACTTACCAAAGCAAGTGACTAAAACATTTACCACTTCATTTAGATAAACAAAAAGAAGATAGAGACTAACAGCCTTTTATGTGTAAAATGACTCGCAAATGTGCACAGAGACAAAAAAAATTATACAGCAACTTTCATATGCTAATTCTGGCTGGTGCCTCATAGTAAATTTGTTTCCAGCTCAAGCATTTAGTGAGAAGCTGCTCCCAAGTCCTCACTTCGCTGGATGATTCTGACCTCATAAAATCTCTTAAGTGGGCTAAATCTGCTGAATTTATTTTCATAGGATCTAAAACACTGTCAATTCTGCATGCCAGCTTTACTTTTACAGAATCTCATCTTGTGAAATGAAACCATAATGTGTCGCTCGCTGAC
The DNA here is from genome assembly GCF_947034865.1 of Barbatula barbatula. Taxonomy (NCBI): domain Eukaryota; kingdom Metazoa; phylum Chordata; class Actinopteri; order Cypriniformes; family Nemacheilidae; genus Barbatula; species Barbatula barbatula. The sequence continues at coordinate 16,202,019 of NC_136787.1, read as the reverse complement.
AGCTGATGTGGCACTTACTAAAAGACTATTGAATATTCACACAAGCTTATATCATACATTCTGTTTTTTAACTGTTGGTATGACAGTGTGTTGAAATAAAATGATTTATTTCATTCCGTGAATAAAGCCTGTTTTTTTCCACAACTTTAATGCGTCTTTGCATTCTTACTTCATATGGTGACTGTCATTCCAGACGTTTGTTTCTGTTTGTCAACAGACACTGTCCTGGAACTGACAAATACACAGTGTTATGTTATATAATGTGTATGTGTACCTTATTTTATTTAAAATATATATTATTATATATTATATATTTTTTTTATTATTTTCAAGAGGTCACTATATGGTCCACTGTGGTCACGTTCACAGAACAGACAGTTTTAAACTAACATTAATGTTAATTGACAAGACATAATCTGCACGTACAGTTAACGGTAACTTACGGAGCGTAACGTTAAACACAAACATCCAAAGGCATCCATATTCTTCCACTGATCCGACGTTAGCATTCAAGGTAGGTGTCGATTTATACTGTTTGACGGACAAAAATGCGCCGTACTTCACGTCAGTTGAAAGGAAACTTTCCGGTGGGGCGTCGCCATCTTTGAAGTTCCCTAGGTAAGTTCAACTTCATAAAGAGCAGCTGCGCAGACCGATCTACCATCAAGGGATCGCGAGAGAATTGTTTTCAATTCGCTCTCGCGTTACTTCGATATCAGACTCCGATCAGTCTGCGCAGTGCCGCATAAAATCGAACGCCTGTCGGTTATTCAAGGCCACCGTGAAAACAAAAAGTAACGTGGCTTTGTTAGTTAATTCGAGTCGCTCCCGAAGGAACAAAACAATCGTGAAATCTCAAACATCTAAAGTTCGTCTCTGAAATGTCGACTCCATAATGGTCTGCCCCGTAGTTCCTGATAAACTGATTTCAACATTTAACATATTGTTCTCAACAAGCTGTACAATCTAAAATATTTAATTAATGTCCGTAGTACAAATGTCTCTGTTTAATAGTCAGGGTTTTGTTCGAATAGGCCCTTTTCACATGACGTCACGCATCTTCCGTTCTGCCGCGAAGCAGTGTATCGTTACTTCCGCTAGTGCCTCAGAATATGGAGTTTACCAATCCTTTGCATATCTGCCATAAATACGGCTGGATGCGAGTTGCTAAGGACAAGATCAAAAGCTAGATAAAGGATACAAATTATTTGTTGAACCGTACCCGTTTGATTATGAAGGTAAGTGTTTTGTTTTCTTTTCTTTTTGCATTAGCGAAGGTGCTAGGATAAGTACTTGAATAAGTGTTCCGTCAGTCAATAACGTTACGAAATATTAACATGCCTGATACTAAACACAATAATAATCTTACAGATGTCTTGACCACTCGTATTTTCAGTCACTGTTTTTAAAATCTTGTGCATCGGCAAAACGGAAGTTCTTATTTTGCAAAACGGAAGTTATGATACACTGCTTTGCGGAAATGGCGTCATTGTGAAAACGGCCTATTGCTTACATTGAGCATGAAAAATAGTATATAAAGTCGCCACATCAAAATAAGAGCCTGTGTGTTCGAATCGTCAAGCGCCATGCGAAAGCCTTTTAATTAATACATTTTTGTAATGTTGGTGTGCTGACTATACATACAATTCTTTATTTGTTTTTTATGGTCCAGCTACCACTTGAGGTTGATGTAAAAAAGGACAAAAGCACGCACATCGAGCATGAGCGATAAATAATGTCCCTGCATAATACAAGACCAAGTCTTGTAAGGCGACATTCTAACAAGGCAGGGCAGGGTTTTCTTAAAGAAAGAGAGAGAGAGAGCCAGGCATTTAATAATGCTCAACCATGCTAATAACTGAGATTTAGTCTGATCAGTGTCTTTATCAATGAGCGAGAGAAAGAGATGGAATGCAATTAACATTGCTGTAAAAAACATCATTTGTCATAGAGTAAGATGTTGACAGAAGCTCCCGTTGTCAAGGTAACATGGTCTGTCCTCTTACTGTACAGTACACTTCTCTCTTCTCTCTACATTTGAAGTGGACTGAACTTACTGCAGCTGTTCATAGACAGTAGAAATATGAACACAATTTGTAATCAACATTATCTGCATACTCTCTCTCAAGATGTATATACATCAGGGATTTGATGGTGGATTGGATTATGTAAAGAGGGCAACAGAGGGGCAGTTTTAATAAATTGTGAAAATATTATGAAGGAAATAATATGTCTGGAGACGAATGATACACAATAAGACATGAAATGTGTTAAAAATATATATAATGTATCATAACTAAACTCTTATTTATATTTATTTATATTTGCAGGAACAAACTAATTTGAAATATCTTTGTATATATTATATTTAGCATGTAATACACTATACGTAGACTTGTGACACTATTCATTTAATTATAAGATTCCCAACCATTTTATTTGTTTCTCATCTGAACTATAAGTGCCAAATGAAAAGAATTTGCAAAGATCAGAAACACACATCAGGATCTGGATTACATATTCAAACAATCCTGACCCTTAAAATCATTTAGGCGCTCAGGTGCGAGACGAGCGATTGAAAACAGAATCTCCATTTGTCTGGTATCTCTTCATTATGGATGAGAGGGACCATAATTCAGAGGCATTAAATATTCAGGACCGAGTATGAGAGCGGGAGAGTAAAATAAGACAAATGAAAGATACACAGATGGATGCTTGCGACTGTGAGAACACGTGTCCTTGCTTTTGTTCTCAGTTCATTAAACTCCCGGAAGTAAAAAAAAAGCAGCGAACTGCGGCCTATAATGTCAAATCATGTGCTAAATTAGATCCTGTTTATCTTTTATAATGCTGCTTACTGGGAAATTAGTTTTATTTACAACAAGGAGTTGATGACAATAAAACAATACAGCTTTATGGATGCAATTAAGGCAAATAAATAAGCTAATGTCCTTTTGGAAGGCAATTTACATTTATGACTAACAAAATGTTTAGAGCATCAGAACTCCAGGGGCTTAATATTCTTTGGAAGCAACTCTCGAATTGGCCTTATTTGCTTTAAAGTAGCCACTGCCATGCAGCGTCTTCTCTATAAAATTAATATTTGACCATGTTTCTTTGCAGATAATCCTCATGTACCTCTGTGAGTCAGTGGAGGGATGAGGTGTGATAACACCCTGTCAATTATCCTTGGGTTTTAATTGCTCCAGGGGGGAAGTTTCCGTTCCCCTGTGACTGTTGGCATGAGTGCCATCCCCGTCAGTGTAAACAGGAACAGACGGTTACACGCATTCTGGGACTCCCAAACAACAGCTCTCCATGTCAAGTATACGCATTCATCTGAATCAGGACGACTGAATATTTCCAACAACTAAATTGACCACTTGTCTATTTAAAAAAAACTACAAATGTATTTACAAACATTCTTTTATAAACAATCTTGCAATAGCAAAATCTGCTGCCAAAATTCTAATATAGACCACTTCACAAGATGTTAACACTCGTCCAGAAGCACTTCCGGTTCCAGTTTATTTTTGATTCTTTGTTTAAATCTTACATATAATAAAATATTAACCCAAATATATTTGTTTAACATTTGAATCAGCTATAAATGTTGTATTTTCTTCAAATGTTTAGTGGGGTGTCAAAAACTGAAACAGGAAGTTTGGACCAGTGTTGTTTTCCGTTTTCCAAAGTGGTCTATAACCGAGGTGGTTGCCAGGGTGTTGCTATGCAGTAGCTCAGTGTTTTATTGTGATGCTGTTTGGTCGCCTAGATGTTTCTAAATTGGCTCTAGGGTATTGCTAGGTACACTATTAAAAAAAGGTGCTTAAAAAGGTTCTTCGATGCCATAGAATAACCTTTTGGTTCCATAAAGAACCTTTAACATATGAAGATCCTTTCTTTTTCACAAAAAAGGTTCTTCAGATTATAAAAAACAGAGAAAGAGAGGATTTTTTAAAGAACCTTTGATTTAATGGTTCTTTGTGGAACCAAATATGGTTGTTCTATGGCATCGGTGTGAAGAACCTTTTAAGCACCCTTATTTTTAAGAGTGTAACCTTAAACTGTTGGAAATATCTTTGTTGTTTATGGTGCAGTGCATTCGGATCGCGTAAACAACGCAACTGATGTCATGAGGTGTCATGGCAGTGGGTAAGTTTTACTGTGAAATTGCGTAAACATGCAGTTGTGTTTCATTTCCACCGTTGTGGAGGCTTTGATGTAAGGCCGTTGTTTTGAATTCACCCAACCAGAAAAACCTTTAAATGATGTTCTTTTGTGTTGAGCAGTTTGAGTGAGTAAATTATGACAACGTATTTTTTGAGGAACTATTGCTTAACGTCAAATCAATAGTAACAATAATGCCTAGCCATTTATTTTATTCTGCACGACACGTGACTAAAGAAAATAAAACAGTAGTACTGTAATACAGTAACATGAGACTCTCTCTCTCCTAGGGTTGGTACGTAATGGTCTTTCTGTCAGCTGCTCCACCTGAACAATGCTTTGAATGTTACTGTGGAGACAGACAATTACTCCATTATGCTTTTGTAGAGTTGACATTGTTCTTTTAGCTCTCTACATCCTCCTCCGGAAAATCATGTTTGCCCTCGCGCGCGCAAAAATAAAATGTGCTAAAGAGCCCAGAATCTACTCCATAAAAATCCTCCAATCACAGATCTGCGGGCTTTTGCTGTTAGACGTTTTAGAACTTATCTTCATATTTTAGCGAACAATGCCATTTTTGATGTGCTCGAATTCTACCTCTCGTCCCGACTGCAGCTGCTGCTTTCTGAGGTAATTAGCCCCTAGCTACGGTTTAATTGCCTGTCAGCACATGCAGTAAAATGCAGGTTAAACGCCCAGGTGCCAAAAGGCTGTGTTTTCTCTGCGGCTGCCGCCCGCAGCGCCGTGATGCGCAGACACCCTCTACTCTGCAGCAGACAGACGGCAGGGAGAGAGAGAGACAGTCAGGGCTTCTGCAGCGTGCAGCTGTCCAGCGTAGATTGCAAATTTGCAAAAGTCAGGTTGTCATGTCTGAAACCCCCACTTTATACCCAGACAACCTCTTTTTCCCGTCCTGACAGCTGTTCTTTTTCCAGCAACAAATCCCCGAAATGCAGCACCTAAAAGCTCTCTTGCTTTTCCGAGACGTCTGTTTTGTGCGCTTTGCATCCTATCTGACTCTCCACCGAGAGACATATTGCTCTCTTTAGGTGTGATGTGACAGGCAGAGGAAGGTGAGCTGGTTACTGTGGCAACCAGCGGAGTGACTCGTAGGCTGTGACATTAGCACAGAGAGGAAGCGGGTGAGGGGGGAGTTGGGGGGGTGGTTTTGCTGGAAGCAGATCAGAGCGTTCTAACAGTGGGCCACTGCAGCAAGACGTCCACACTGCTTCTTTCTTACAAGAATGAGCGGTAAAGAGAAGAAAATCTCTTTTTAGGGTCCTGCCTCTGAGGAAGTCAAGCCCCGAGCAATGTTATACTCAGAATTCATCCGAATGAACATTGGGAGTAAAATTGTTATGCATAATACATGTTATACATGGAGCTTTTTTGATAGTCACACTTGTTTGAAATTGGACGGTGTGGTTATGTGTGTTTAAAGAGTTTTTTACCCACATTAAAATGTAAGTGAGAATTCTAGAATAAATAGAAAATTCCATTTAAAACAACATTAAAAAATGGTAGGCTAGAGATGAATTAAACCTTTGTTTAAAAAAAAGATTCACATTGATTATACTTTAAATATTTTTCACAAATATGGCTCATAAACTTTGAAAAAACCGGGAGGACCGGATTACAGGACATACAGCCGTGGAAAAAAAACGGAATGATGATTTTATCATAGATGTAGATCTATTATAGTCATATCAGTCCAGTGTCTGTTAAATTTCAACAAAATCAAACCTCAGGAAGGACATAAAGTCATCCAACAGCAATGTGAAAGACTGAGTGTGATTATGTGAAAGACTGAGTGTGATTAAGTGCACAAAATAAACGAATAAAGAAACCTGTTTTCACGTGTTTACATGCATATTGATAAACCGGTTACACGGAGACTTGCCGGGTTTCTCGTATGCAGTGACGTCATCGTCGATTGTCTGTTTAGTAGTTGAAAATGCAGTGGGAAAACAGTCAGGAGCTGTATTTTTATATCTCTTCTCATGTCTGCAGTACCTGCATTTGCAACAACAGTTCTTAATTTTTACGTTTCTACATCAACTGCATGATTCGCGAGCAGAATTGAATGCGATATTTACTATTACTTCCGTTTGAGACTTTTACTATTGTGCTATCAGACATGCGCACATAGACAAAATGGAGAGAAACCCGGTAAAGGTGTCTACATGCAGCACAAAATCTGAGTAATGGGCAATAAACTACCTCTGCCGAGTGAGTTTTGCATACGCTTTTTATGAGCTTTCCCGATAAAAGAAAACCGTTTTACGCGCTTACATGACTTTCACGTTATCAGCTTATTAAGCATAATCGGAGTAAGGCTGCGCATGTCAATGCACCCACTCACAGCATGACAAGACACATGTACAAATATTACGGTTGTACTGCGTAAAAGTGAATATGAACTACTATGAAAAACAGTGCATCTTTTCTGCAAATAAATGCACATAGAAACAATATTTTAAATTTGGGAGAAACTATTGTTAATAGTTCACAAATAATTTTTTTACCTAAACACATAGTCCTAAAGTAAGGAAATTCAGTAAAACTGAAAATAATTTTGAAATGGTCTTTTTTCCGTGGCTGTATATATATATATATATATATATGTACACACACACAATTCAGCTTTGGTCTTACTTAACCTTTTGTTCTCACCTTTTCATTAAATACAGGATGAGATGATGATAGGATGTAATTTATCCTGACCGTCTCCACAAAACGCAGGTAAGAAACATCTCAAAAATAAACCTACAGTCAACAGGAGTTTCTCACAGGTGTCTGTAACCACAAGCTAGTGCCGTCTTTCAGAGATCAATCTGAAACCCAGGCATTGCTGCGTGATCAGAACGCTTCTCGACATTATGCAGAGAGAACTGACAGATCTTTGATCGCGACAACAGACTCCGCTCAACCTAGCTCCCCTGCATCTCTGAACATCCGCTTTCATGTCTGGTGAGGTTCTGGTGCTCTGGGCATATGGTGCCTGGATCTCCTGTGATGACAAGTGACAGGTTAACAGAACCACCCGTGGGGGGCGCCGCACTGCGGCGGGGGGAGAAGGTGGTATTGTGAGTTTGCTAAACACTCCCATCTGTTCATATCCTGAGGCGCTACTGTATCATCTTATGCAGATGAACTTGCGCGGGAGACGCATTCAGTTCAGTTAGGAGTGCAGTCAGATGACAAAGACAGAAGTTTGGGGTCGGCCTCTGTCTGTGAGCAAACATTGTTTTGAGAATTAGATCAATTCGAAGACATACGTGATATCCTGCCAACTCATTTGTTTTCATTAACTACAGCTAGGCTGGAGGCTGTGTCTTTGAAATGGATAGTTCACCAAAAAACGTAAATTCTATGAACATTTACCCTTTTGTCATTTTAAACCTGAATGACTTTCTCCTGCACAACGCAAAAGAAGATATTTTGAAGAATGTTGATAAACGAACAAGGGTGGTACCCATTCACTTCTATTGTATGGACACAAAACCAATGGAAGGCAATGGGTACCACCATTGTTCTGTAACATTCTTCAAAATATCTTCTTGTGTGTACTACAGAAGAAAGTCATAAGAGGTTTAAAATTCTGGTTTTGCCTAAACCAATACTTTGACTATCTTTCTAAGATAGCAATTTGTTAAAAAGGGTGCATGTGTTCTCCTTTGTTGCATATCCTTAAGACGTTCATTACAGTCTAAACCAGTGTTAAAGCAACGAAAATCTGTGCAGTGATTGAATTCGGTTCAGTTAATCCTCCAGAGAGATTTAAGTATTATTGTGTGTGCGTGTTTTTAAAACAGATGTCTTATCCTGTGAAAAATCTGTTAAAATAGTCAGATTAGCGGCTTGAGAACATTGAAACACATGTTATTTTACATATGGCAGGCACAGAGAACGGTTGAGCTCTTTAATCCTATAGTCCTGTATGTAACCAGATGCATATTTGTTTTGGCACGGAGACAAGTTTAAAATAAACCTAAGGAGCTTTCTGGGGTAACAAAAATTGCAAACGAAATCCCTAACGATTTAAGACTGATATAATTACTAACGTACTTGTTCCTGTATTTGCATGCAAGTTATGAAGCCCTGAATTAACAGATGATAATAATGCTGAATATTTTATCAGCCCGATGGAGCAGATTAAACTCGCACGACCGCCTGATCGTTTAAAGAGTGTAAAGATGAACTGCGGCTCTTTACAGTCAGAGATGTTGTAGGCACTGAAGAGGTAATGAGAGCGGGTTTTCAGAGCCTGTCAGACCACAGTCCCTCATTAGCTGCCAATTAGACATTAACGGCCTGACTTACTGCCATGTAGAGAAGTGATCCGTTTCTGCCCACCCCCGGTCACCATACATGCCCAGACACACTGAACACATAGGCCTACTGCAGTACTTCTCAGAGTAAAGGGCCGTTTACATTATATACATACATATATAACGTTAACTGTATTTGCTTCCACACCAGTGGACGATAATGTTATGTTTGTTTTAAGCTCGCACGCTGATTTGTTCCCAATCACTTAAATGAATGTACTGTACATGACCTGCTGCTAATGCTTTCGTTTTCATCACCGAATGTCTTTCCTCCAAAATATGACAGCATCTGAAGGCTGAAAGTGGTGCTCTTGTCCGGGATGTAAAGCATATATTTTGCCAGCTTATTCAGATTTATAAGCGTTACATCAGTGTTGCTTTTCAACTGCTACACTCTTTAATCCTGCGTCGCGTTTATCAATAGCAAAACGCCAAAGATCAGCCAGAAAGGGCTAGAGCGATTTTTCCTTTTTTAATAGTTTATAGTTATTGTTAAGTTTTATGGCTATTGATTTATTTATTTTGGTTATTCATTTAAAAAAGGAATAAGGCCGGGCCCACTTGTTCGAAAACATGAACACCTGTTGTAATATACCTGCCTGCTAAAGTTTCATTATTTCATTTAAATGAATTTGCTATAATCATATTTCAGATTTGTTTACTTTGTACTGTTGTGTTGTGTTCATGCTTGCTTTTTTTATAATAATCGTATGCTTTGTATGAATTACACGGCAAAAATTTGTGCAGAAAAAGAAAACACAAGGAATGTGTCGAAGTTATCCTTTTTCAAAAAACATACATTACATGCTGGGTTCACACCAAATGGCAACAATCCCGTTCCATGCTCTTTATTAAGATCTTTGCAATTAGTCCGACATTTAAAAAAAAAAAAATCGTTTTTGGGGCTCGTTTGTATGGTGTCTCAAAAAATGCTTGCTACGGATGCGAAAAACGCAGAAAATCAAACCCATATTTTCATTATGGAGGGAAATATCGGAGGCAGTGTGTAAATGTGATTGACACAAGGTGAGGTCGTATAAATTTTTTAACATGCAGAAGTTTAGAAAACTAACTTCTGACTCAATGTGCAATGGCCTTTATTTGCGGGAAAAGTGAGTTATTTCCACGTGAGTGACACGATCTGACAAATATTTTTAACTTGCGTGGCAGACGAGATTCGCATCATTCGCATCGCCTGCCACGCCTATTTACGTCTTTGCATTGCATTTGTATGTAATTAACTTGTGCAAATCACTTAATTTGTGTTTGGTTTGAACCCCCCATTAGACAGCATAAGCAACATCCGATCAATTTCAGTACCAAATAGAGCACAGCATTCAACCCTGTTACAACACACACGTTAGAGCAGACTGATTTTTCCAAACCCCCGTCACTTTGTGTCAGCATGCCGGCTGTCTGAAGCACTTCAGCTCAGCGGCGAATCCTGACAGGTCACCAAAAACCAAATATTTGCTCTTAAGCTTCTGGCCGCTTTAATTCATTTGTTTTTGTCTCTGTGTTAATTCTGTTCATCTCCATATGCCAGGCGGATTACCGCACACCCAACAGATCTGCTATCTGGATGTGGTGCTTTAATTACTCTTCGTGGCCCGGATTGTGTCACAGGGGTCCATTTTCAACCTACTTATCAGACAAGTGGCATCAACATTACTGAGAGAAACTACACACAGTGCCATCTACATCTTTGGGGACCAAAGAGCAAAGAAACATTGGCATAGATCAGAAGAATTTTTTATGATTGGTGTAAATTAGAAGGATGTCTTTCATTTTCAATTTGATCAGGGGGCTTTATGTCTGATGATTTTAGATGATTGCCTGTGATTTGAGATTTAAAGTGCTTACTTCTCTTTAACTTTGACTAAACTTTATTATTAAACTGTATCTAATAAACCACGTGTTCTTGTTCTCAATGACAAGCAACATGTCTGTACGCCATAGAGTTATTTTTTTTATATTTTATAATTATTTCTTGACAGTAAAGCACGTTTGCCAGCCAGTTCTGATTACTGTTGTGCAAAAACAATAAAATAATGCAAACAGTATGTAAAAGCAATTGTTATATATAAAGAATTATTTAAACCATTTCTAAACTTTCTAGCATTATTTTATTGTTTTGCATTATAATATGTATGAAAAATGATATATTATAATTATAAATGACATACATTATATAATATAATATATCATATTTTACAGATTTTCTACTATTATTAAACAAATAATTTGTATAATTTAAATTAAATCATAATTAAATTAAAATATTTTAATTAAAATCATTTCATAATTTGTACTTATTTTACTACATAATATATATTACATTAAATTGTGAAAATAACTGCATTACAGTTAACATAATCCAAGGAAACTCGGCACTAAAAATAATGGGAAGTTAAAAAAAACATTGAAGTTCATTTAAAATATCTTGATACAGTAATGAAACATTTGAGAGTAACGACAAATAAACATTTTTGGAGAAGAAATGTTCTCCGTTGTTATTGAAATAATGACATGATGGCTTAGGTTTACAGAAATGTAGTATTAACCCCAACTGGTACATGTTTTTTCTTTCTCCTTTAAGTATGAGACCTCAAAGGTCAGCTTGCAAGGAGTCACCCCCCCCTTCCTCTCATCTGTCCGTCTAATCTGCCGAGACCCATCTGCTCAATGCACCCCACACAGAACACCAGGCAGACCAGAGCCATGACAACACACGCTGTTTGACGTGTGGTCTGATCCCTCAACAAGATTTGTCCAGTGTCTACATGCTGACAATACAGATTTCAGAGCAGTTGTTTCATTCAGTTAAATATCGCATTGATTCTATAGGAAATGTTATTGTTAGCCAGAGGACACACCTGTCTATGTGGTTATTTGACCAGAAACCAATACAGAAATCACAGGTGCATTCACTCATGCAATAGCCCTAAAAAAAATCAACCAATCATCTTGTGCAAAACTAGAAATACATAAAACAGTTATAAATCAAGGTTCAGATGAGAACGCATTTATACATTTTAACAAGTCTGGAGTCTGGGGTCAGTCATTTATAAATAATGCACCATATGTTCATGATATTCATATCAAGGTTCACTTATGTGGAAATAAACTGATATGCGTTGGCTTCAACTGATGCTGCTAGAACCAACACAGCAAAAACAATCTATAAAAAATGTTTATCATAAAATTATGTTATATAGTTTATTTTATGTACAATAGCTTGTCTAATTTGATTAGATTGGATTGCTGTTTTTGGATTGGATTTATTGGATTAATATTTTAAGCTTTTTTATTGTGTTAAGAGGTTAAAGCGTTAATTTATATTTACCACAGGTTTATATTTTGTTTACGATTTATGTTTTAAGACAAGAAAAAAACGATCTTCATCTTTGGCAAGTTTACCAGTCAATAAACCTCTTTTTTTAAAGATATTTATTTTAGATAAATATTTTAGGACAAACAGACGTTTAGAAGATCAGCTAATAAATCATGGACAACCAGCACTTAATCTTTTCATCTGTAATCATAATTTGTGTAGTTGACAAATACGTGTGGGTGTCCAGAATTTGAAAAAAAATAACAATGAACATGAAATTTCCCTTTGCTAATATATATAAAATATATATAAATAATAACAATATAAAACATTAATAGTTTGTTTTCTACATTTCTGCTATGTCAGACTATAGGACATAAGGCAGTATAGATAATGTACACATATCTGGTCAAATGTAAAAAATAAAAGAACATGAACCCTATTTTTTCCTTTCCCCAGACTCTGTCGATGAGTAAATGAAGAGTCAAAGTTAACAGTGGAGCCACTCAGAAGATGGCTGCTCATAGTCACATGATGTGGCCTCCATTTTGGAGTTTGCATGTTTGCGCACTAGCGGCAAAGCTTTACTGGCAGAGGCAGAGAGAGATAGCAGGCCTGAAACCACAGAGCGCACAAGAAAGGATGAAACAGACTTACAAACAGAGTGAGCAATAACTGTTAAGAGAACAGGGTTTATCTTCTCCACACAGATAATATGAAGCTCTCAATTAGATGAAACGCAAAGCCCCCCTCACTTATTTTGTTGAATTTCTCCAGGCAGTTTACAAAAAAAAACGCACAAGATTTTATTGGCTACCGATAGGAGGCACATGCACTGTTCAACCAATCATTTACCTGCGTTGCTGTCAGCTGACAACCCCAGCAACAGCTTTTCTATTCATTGTGGAACGAGGAAGTTTTGAAAATGCGATTATATCTTGTGCTGTTTGCAATTTTCCGGTACTTGTTTTTACAATTTTGCATTGTAACTCTCTTCAGTATTGACTACATTAAAATTGCCCCAAAAATATTTTTAAATTTTTGCCAAATGGCGTTGGGTACGTAAAACACATTTTCCATGTAGTGAATGAATTCACATCCAATTTATTAACTGTGTAAAAAAAATCATAAAATCAGTGTAGATGTGGTTGTTTGCTTCGAACAGTACGATGTTGTCACGCACACAACCTTCAGTGTTTTACTGTTCCTTGCATCGCAACACCATCCCCTTTTCCAGAGATTATCGTGAAAGCTCCTGCCAGGTTTTTTCCCCTTTTCTCTTTGTAAACAATAGCAGAGAAGCTGTGCGCTCAGAGGCTGTGGTCACAAACACAATGAATGAAGCAGCATTCAAATGCTCTGCGGCAGCTGCCCGTCGTCGATAAGGGCTTGTGGACGCGCTTCTCAACCTTGATTAGCCGTCGCTATGAAGAAGCTAATTCCAGATCGCGGGATATAGAATTCGAAGTCAAAGGTCAACCAGTAGTTACCTCGTGATTATGATCGTAAACCGTTGGGGAAATATTTTTTGAGTGGGTAGTGCTTATATTTAGGGATAAATTGCTTTAATTAGCTTTTGGTTTGCGTGTATTGTTAATCTGTGACGGGGGTGCGTTTGATGAGTTGGATGCGATCCAGTCTGGAGTTGATCTGTTCTCAGTAGGCCAGAGGATGGATAGATTATAGAAATAAAGTTAAAAATAAAAAATGCAATATAGACGGTTTCGGCGGCAACAACATAAACAAACATTATGTGGCCCAAATGGCCCCAGCAAAGAATCTATAACTGTTGAGTAGTTTTAATTTAATTTCATATGATTAATAATAAAATATAATTTCATATGAATATAAATTCAATTAAATAAATTATTACAATATATTTTTACCAAATAAAGACCGAAGGTTAACTTCAGGCCAGGCGCGGGCATACATGGCCCATGAAACCGTTTATGTGAAACCCATTTAAAAATGTCTAAAAATCAATGTTAAATACAAGAAGATTTTTTTTATATTCTTTTAAAATGCAGTGTTTTTCTACCCAGCATGCTCTATTTCATAGAGAAATATTACAACAGACAACATTTATGTAATTTTCAAGAAAACAATAAATTATGCCCATCACCCTAATTTAATAGCCGAGAGATTTGAGAGCCTTTGAGAACCTTTTCTATATCAAAGCACACATGTGTCTTTTCCTCTGTGTACCCAGAATTCTCTCTGGCACTCTCAGAATGATTAATGCACACGGTATTGATTTTCTTCCCCTTTTCAGAATATCCTTTTTATTCATCTAGCTAAGCCTCTCTCGTCTGAGTGGAATAGACACAGGGAATCAGAGAGCACTGGGAATTCTGGGAATTCCGTTCCGTGCGCACTGATGAACGGAAAGGGGTTTTAAAGAGTTTGGATGGAAAGAGCATCGCTCGCCACCGGTCCCTCTCTGGATTGCCTGTTTACACATGCTGTCCTCTGCGGGCATGCTGACCCATTTTCCTGTGGATAACAATGCTTCAACCAATCACAGGGAAAACCGAGAACTAGAACCCCCAATCGTGCCTGTCATGAAAGCACGCGGAGGAGAGAGCCCGGCCTCACCCAGAAAGAAGAAAATCCGCAGTGGGGACTGATAAAAAGCTTTGCGCTGCAGTCACTTTGAATCCTATGTAAGGTTCTCTTTCAAGTTACACGTTTGTTAGAATTCAAGAATTTGTGCTAAGATCTGGATGAAGGCTCTTTTAATATTGAGAGAGTTTATGAGCTGATTAGCGCTAATGAATCCGTTACTGCTGGGCCTTGTTAGATTCACCCCATTAAATAGGCGCTGGGTTAAACATTCGTTCTCGTCGTGATTTGTGATTTTCACAGAACGGTCAGCTTGCTGCTCAATGGGTTGCAAAATGTCAACAACACAGACTGGAAAACATGAAAATTCTCCGGCGTGGCACCAGCTTCAGTTGACACACCAGCCCTGAGGTGGGATTTGCTCGCTCCGTAGCCAAACTATATGAAGACGAATTTCTCATGAATTTGTTACATTTTTTACGAGGCTGTTAATTCCTATAATTTCAAACAACGTGAATTGTAAAATAATACATGATTGCTAGAAAAAGGAAATAATGAAACCTCATCTCTAAACCTAACTGTGCTGGCGCAAAAGCAGATTCTTCTTAAATCGTACAAAATAAATCGTACAAATTCATACAGCCACCTCGAAAAATAGTTACGAATTCTCATAAATCTCCATCAATTCAAGTATGTCTGATCATATATTTCTTTTTATTTTACTGCATGAACATACAATGCCACCTTTCTCGTGATCGTTCAGATCACGTGATGCTCCAAATTCGCACCAAAATGCATTTATTCAGAGAGACGGAACTGCGTAAAATGAGCAGAACGGAACCAAAAAAGGAGGGGGAATGAAACAGATAGTGTCTGTCTGACTGTCTCTCTCTTTAGTGGTTATTCTGGCCAGAGATCTCAGCAAGAGGGGTGTGAGTGGAATGCTAAGGACTCTCCAAAGTGCCTGTAGCGGTTTGTTCTGTGGTTTATCGCAGTGTAGCACAGCCGCCTGCAACCGGATCCTCTCAGAATCCCTTTGCGACTAAAAAAAAACATTGCGATACCAAACAATACTGAATGTGATTTAGTCTTTACACCACAGCAGACCACTACGTTATATATATATATATATATATATACACACACACATGTGGCATGAAAAAGAAGAATAGCTTCACTCTGCTTTATGTGAGATCGCTTTGAAAGCTTCTTTATTCATAAGATATCATCAAGAAGAATAGATCTCCGAACATTTTAGAGTGGCCATCATGCAACACACGCACAGATTCCTCGAAAATGTCTTTGACAGTCTGTGTTGAAAGGTAAAAGTGTTCCACATGCAGTGAACTGTGTTTAAACTGTGTTTGTTTGAAGAAATATTGCCTACTCCATGAAATATTGAACACAGAAAAGAGGCGCAGAGAACCCGCAAACTAATGTTTTGTGACATCCCCTATTAAATGACAGACATCTGTCAGATTCATTGCCTTCACACATTCTCATTTCTCTGACTCGACATACCCATCTCTGATAAAAATGAGCTCCGACATTGACACGCGAATAAAATGTGCACACGCGTCGAGATTGAGCATTACATACGAGATGTCTGAAGAATTGTAAAGACTGTGATTTAGGATATTGCTATAGAATACAGTCTTCTCCGTCAGCTCTGAGCGATCATTTGCCACATTACTCCCTAAAGCAGAATGAAATATGCATATATCTCATCTGTATCTTTTCCTGTACAGAAAAATGTAACGCATAAAACACCCCAGTCTAAACGATCTTTGATTCTTTATTGAATTTGCTAAATGCCCCATAAAAGAGCCGTCAGCCCTGAGGGGAGGAAACAGTTGTGTAGTCGAGTGTTCCATTTAGCTGATACAGATTTTTCGCTGGCTGCCGTTGTAAGGGAAATGGGTCAGTGTAGTACGGTTCGGTCACATTGTTGTCACTGGCCGTTTCTTCAGGATTAGACAGTCCTTTTTTATAGAAGTGCCACTGTGACAGCATGCCAAGTTAGAGACTAATAAATCTCACATTGTCACTGACAGGACAAGGAATGATTAAAAGATGTGTGGATGTGTTTTTAGGAACAGATTTGGGATTGTTAAATTGATGCCAAACTAAAAATGAGAGAATCTGCATTGAAATTCGTTCCAAACCCTCAGGGGTCTGTGTAAACGATACGTTTTATTATAGCACAATATCATGATGTTCAACTGAATCATAACATTTATATAACAGAGAAAGTTCACAACAATACTTAAATGAAGTTTTCTTGACACTTTTATGATGTCAATGAAAGTGGATAGGGACTGGGGTTGACAGCCCCAGTCTCCATTCACTTTTATTCGAAGGAAAACAGCAACAAAGTCATAATTTCTTATCCACATTGGAAAGAAAGTCATGTTTTCATTTTTGGTTGAACTATCTCTTCTAAGCAAACTAGCATTGCGTCCTTTAAAGCACATGGCAAAGAAACAACCAGTGTCCTACCTGAGACGAGCGGTACCGTGTCTCTTTCCCATGACACAACAGTGATGTAGTTCTCCAGTGAGGGAGGAATAATGCACTTGAAGACCGATACACCGCCTCTCATCGCAGTCTGGTCCGCCACGCGGACCGTATAGGGCTCTCGTAAGACTACAGGGAAGATTTAAAACTTTGAGGTAACCTTTTGTTTCAGGCACCTGAAACTTAATTTAACATTTCTTATAAAACTGGACCATACAGTATGATCATTAACATTATGTATATATCATTATGGAAAATAAAATTTGAAATAGTTCTTAACCCTGCTAACCAAAAATCTGCACGGCCATGCATTTCTTTTAATTCTTGCTACAAACTTAAATAATATCTTCAAAATCTTTGAAAATCACTCACCGGCCTTAATATGAACATCTTGGCTTCTAATTTTCCCTGAAAGATTTTCCGCTGTGCAATAGTAAGTGTTGTCGTGAATCACTTTGCTAAAGCTTGACGGAGGAAAGTGGAAGATCTGGAGAGTGCCGTTGGGGTGGACGTGGCGGATCCCTGGGACGTTGTAGCACTCCTCGCCGGTGGCCAGATACCAGCGCAGGGTAGCGGGCGGCACCGCTGCAGCAGGACAGGGAACATGAGTTCCCAGGGTGCTGGCGAACACTACCTCTTGCAGAGATGCATTGACAAAATACAAGCTGGAATGTAGATCTTCACTGAGAACTGCAGGAGACGAGAGATGAAGAGAGGTTAGTGTCCAGAATATCTGCTGTTTGCATGAAACAACTTGTCAGCAGAAACTTTCTGACCAAATCTTTAACTTGTCTTTTACATGAAAATTGACATGAAACACAGAAAATGTGGGTCATAGAAAAACTACCATTGTATGAGGCACAACTGTACAAAACTGTATTATCCGGGCAGTTCATTCACCAACAATGCAAAATATAGATCCATTGGCACAACTTTGCACATGGAGGTAGAGACCAAGAAAGCAATGCATGATGGGAAAAGCCATGGATGACTACAGGTGAATTTCAGGATTTTTGGGATATCACTGAAGGGTGATACATTTGAGCGTTTTTATGGAGGCATGCTAAACTCCAGATAGGATTCATTCTGCATTTCCATTGAAGCATTTATAATCTACACCTTATTTTTGTTAAAGAATACTTTATTGTGTGTGTGCGCGTGTATTATTCTCAACTATTGATTCAGAGCTAAGCGTCAGAAAAAGGATCAAAAGAGCTCTAGATCTTAAGAAGATCCATTAAATATTAAAAGATTTTATGTCAATACTCAACTCGTTTTAACAAACATTGCGTACATTGCCACAAACGATAGCATTACCAGAAAGTATTTTACATACCGATATTTGTTTCGTTTTTATGGTTTCACTATTGTATAACGTTATATCATAACATATTTATAGAAATGTGAGGTCATTTATTGTAAAACTAAAGGACCTTTCTCAGAACACAGCATCTGTTATCCAGATATCTGGTTTGGTATCATAGACACGAGCTTTAATTCATTTCCCTGCATAGATTTAACCTCAGTTGGCTAAAATTCAGAATTTCGGTGGTCTGGCTTAGCTAAAAAAATCTGCCTATTCAGCATCCACCAGTCTCTTTCAAATTCAGATTCCAAAACCAACGCCAAAAAATCATCCCACTCTAGTTTTCTAAATGATAAAAATAGGCAACTCTCTTCAAATAAAAAACGAATACATTTTTAATGAATCTGCATTTCTCATAAAGCAGAATATGGCGCTTGATGAACTGTGATTCTTATCTCTAAATAACAGACAGAATGCTTTCTTTGTCACTTCCCTTTTGCCTTTCAGAGGTGATTGTTGTAAATTCTCACAGCGAGAGGCTCTAACACGCCGTTCCTCTGTGCTCCTGTCTGTGCTCGACTCAGGGAGATATTTATGGGGTGAGCATGTGACAACAGAAGGGCAAAGACCATCTTAAAGTCAAGCTGATCTAGGGGGCAGGGTGGTCGGGTAGGAGCATGTATTCCTTTTAAAAATCTCACCACCAATTTGGCTGAATATCTTTTTTATATCTCTATCTTCTAAATTCTGGAAATATTAATATTGACATATAACTTAAGTCATGACAGACCTATTTATCATCCAGGGCTGCGTTTCCCAAAAGCATCGTAAGTCTACGTTGACCGTAGCTCCATTGGTGACAAAGGTTCTAAGATCAACTTAAGGATACGATGCTTTTGGGTAATGCAGCCCAGGTCGATAAAAATAATTAAACTTTGCCACATTATGGGATTAAAGGAATGAGCCATTAAATGGTGTCTGCTTGGCCGGATCAAATGATGAGCCAATTTTAAGTTAATAATTGTAAAAAATAGAAACCGTAAATAGGAAAATTTCACATTCACTTGTACATATACTTATTATTTTATTATCATCATGTTGGGCATTGCTCATCTAGATTTAACCCTCATTGCTGGCCATTGAATGCCCATATTGTCAAGTCATGACTTTGGCCAAACTGTCTTAGTTTTTTCATTTATACTATAACACCACTGCATTTTTGAATCAATTAAAAGTTATTGTTATTTAAAAACATTAGGTTGCTAATACTGTAACAGGTCTGATTTTACGTCTGTAATGAGGTGCATTCAGGCATAATGACAGGTACATTTAGAGCGAGCAGAAATACGTCATTGTCTTTTGAAAACACATTAGCATTTGTCCACTGATAGTGTGTAACCAGCCATCACAAGACCCTTTTCAAAACTGGCCAGGCGATTTATTTAAGTAACATGTAATCAATATTTACCCGGCAAACTGCACGGACAGCCCTGGAATTAACCCTTAAAGATCTGGAAAAGGACCAGGCCTGGGGTGTCACATTAAAGCATGACAACATTGTCTATGTAGACGTACTGTTCAGTAGTTGTGGAATTATAGGAGATGGCGAGATACTTGATTCCCATATCGCAGCTGTCTTTCTAAAACCTTGACTCCACATTTTAAGTGATTTAAAAACAATTGGACATAAATCATTATTATTACTCACTCTTTATGTTTGTCACTAGGTTTTGTAAATATTTAATAAAAAAACACATAGTATTTAATCATATAAAAAGAACAGTATTTTTTTCATTCCTGAAAAACTGTGAATTTGGTCATCCAAGGTTTTGGAAGGACAGCGACCTTAGTCTTCACATGCTCTTGTACCTTTCTAAAAACATAAAAGCATGGTATTCCCGTGATAACAGGCACAAAATAAAATGTAATACTGTCACACTGTTATATTTAGGTTTATGAAATATGCTGTGCCTGTCCCTTTAAAAACTGGAAAACATCAAAATCAATTGTTTGGATGGTTTAAAAATGTTCATGGTGAAATGTAAAATATACTTAAAATCGAATGCCACGGCACATTTTTAGTATGTGAATAATTCATAAAAATAAAACAATTTTCTTCCAACCGTACTCTGCCCAAAAGAATTGTGCAACTATGGTATTTGTTGTGTTTGAAATAAGCTGGATTTGTCCTTTTCAAGTCAGAAAATGTGTTTTTAAATATTGTCACCCTCTTGTCATTTCAAATCTATATTGCTTTCTTTTATCGCATAACACAAAAGAGGGTATTTTGAAGAATGTCGATGACTGAACAACAGCGGTACCCATTGACTTGCATTGGTTTTGTGTCCATACAATAGAAATGTATGGGTGCCCGCCTTTTTTCATTTACCAACATTCTCAAAAATATCTTCGTTTGTGTTCTGCCAAGAAATAAAGTAATTCAGGTTTTAAATGAAGAATTGTCATTTTTGGGTGAACTATCACTTTAAAACACTATTAAATAAATCAAATCTGCTTTGAAATTGTCTGTGATAAATTGCTTGCGTAAAATATAAAAAACAAACAAATGCTTGTTAGAATCATGTCAAACAGTGCACCAGTAAAACAAGCACCGTCTCTGAGGATGAAATCCTGACCCTGTTGTGGGTGGATGGGTCACTCTATTGGCTGCAGGCCGACTGTTTGTGTTGCAGATAGGCCGAGAGATTCCCCCCGGCCTCAGCACTCCGTGGGTTGCAGGACCTTGACAGGACGTCACAGGCTCAAGGTAATTAAAGTAACGGCGTGCGGAAAGCCAGCGAGTGCCGGGGGAGCCCAGAACAGTGGCCAAAAGAGTAAAAATCCTGCCCCGGGGCTACTCCGAACCCGGCGTCGGGGAGCTGTACCGAGCACCGCAATTTAACCAGCTCGCAATTTGCTCTCATGAATATTAAGCACAGCACAGCGTGTCTGGGCTAATGGACCACCGCTCTCTCTGCCAATATGTAAAGCCCAAGATATCCCCAGATGCCGAGAAGGGTGAAAGAGGGAGCAGCGAGCGTCCCACTGGAAAAGCGGAGTTTCTTGTTTTTTTTTCATCTCTTAAGTGAGATGATTTGAATATCATCTGAATAATGTCAGAGCAAACGTTCGTTTAGAGCTCCCCGGTGGTGCGAAAGAGATCAAACGGCCTCCGTGGATCTACATCAATTACGAGAGCCGACGCCGCTGATGTCTGTATCTAAAGCACCGCTGACTCGGATGATGATGGAAGGCGAGCGGCATTAAACGAATGTTTCTTCCTCTTGTGCTGATGCACATGTAATACAACAATTCTGTTACTCCCTATGTTGCCTGCACTGTAGGCCATATATTTAATTTAGTTGAAAAACAAAGGAAATATGTTTAGTTTATGTTAATTTACTCTTTTGTATCCCACATTTTAGGGATGATTTCTAGGAAAGGTATAAACCTTGTGGCTACGTGGTGGTGCTGTCAACATTGAACCATTGCTGTGATTTTGGAGGGGGATTTGTTTTCCCAACCAATGGCAGAATATAGATTTAGCTACAGAATCACACCCACGAGGCTGAGAACCTATTTTCTTTTTCTGTGTTGTCAGTCAGATTGCTTACACTATCCAAATGTGTCTTTTTTTTAAACGTGCTGTGTGCTAATATTTGGGTGCGAGTCCCAGGTCATCTTCTCTCGGGCTGAATAGCAAAGAACGCACGCGCGTTGCGCACCGACGCAGCCAAGCAGATGTAAATGTATTCAGAGCATTTAGTGCTCAGGATTAATCGAATTATAATTTAATCATCTGATCAAACAGCAATTAGCATAATCACTTCTGGGGACGGGCCGATAGAGAACGGAAGAGAAACAGAACGGGCCCGAGGCGCGAGTAGCCTTAATTGCACGGATCTGTAAATGTACACATTTTTGCGTGTTGAAATTCTATCCAATTTGCTGCAGTTTGCACATTAAGTGGATCACTGTTTACTCACACTTATGCATGTAAAACTAAATAAAGCCTGTTTTGCAGAGATGGTGAGAATGGGTTTAGTTGTATACTTGCTTTTCACTATTCAAAATAAAGGTCTTTATTAATCCCATATAAGAACCATTATTTTCTGTACGGTTCCGTTTTCTGTTTCATAAAAGGTCCTTTGTTGTGAATAAAGGTTATTTTAAGAGCCTTTGACTGAATGGTTGTTTAGGGAACCAGAAAAGTTTTTTTTCTAGAAGAACCTATTTATAGCACCTTTTTTAAATAGTGTATATTTTATTGTATTGTATTGTATTTATACTGTATTATATTAGAATAGAATAAACAATGTAAGATATAAAAATCTCAAGATATGTATTTTTGTTTCAATTAACACATGATTTTTTAACCATTTTATAATAATAAAAAAATACTTTAATAAAAATGTACCTTGTCTGGTACAGGCCTACTGGTCTTAAACAAGGGGGTAAATAGTTTTTATCACTTTTTTTATAAACATGTTCCACTTCTGTATTGACTTTAGGGTGACATCTACAAACCCTTTCATTAAAAACTCCCAAAAATATAAATTCTGTCTGCATTTATTGACCCTCGTGTCTGTTATGTGGAACACAAAAGAAGGTATTTTGAGAAATGTCTCAGTGGTTTTGTGTCCGTACAATCAAAGTCAATCTTGATTGGTTAACAACGTTCTTCAAAATATCTTCGTTCAACAAAAGAACGCAAAACACGTTTGGAATGACATGAGGGTGAATGAATTATGAAAAATGGGTCTGTGTGAACTGTCCCTTTTTGGCCACCATGTCATTAATCCCAATGTAGAGAACTGAACTCTTTCTCAGAAATATCATTGCAAACGGTAATACATCTTGATGATAGCATCTGTTTTAACAACAGTAAAGTGCACAAATCAAGAAACTGGTGGTAACCTGGGCAGAAAGCTGACATTGCATTTTATACTGTATGCTTGTAGCTTTAAAAAGCCATCCATCCAGTTTGTGTGTTCACTCGGAAAACTCTTTGTAACAACAAATCCTCTCATCTACAGTACTGCTTTGTCACCACAGTACAAACCAAAACTCTCAATCGGTCATTTCTCAGAAGAAAACTCATGCTGTCCATCATTCATTATCGTCACACTGAATGAGCAACGAAGCATTTCATGCTCAAGTCATCAAGCTTCTTTGCTGAAAAAATGAGATTGAACAGTCTAATCAGGAGAAACACAAGGTGCTTTCCTGCCAAGTCATCAAATCAGGAGATAAATACACATTATGGCTGTAAGCACAGGGCCGTCTGTCAGGCATATTTCCTGCTGTACGACAGTAAGCTGTATACGGATGAAACATATGAACGCTGATCAGCATTAGCTCTCATTACACAGCTAGCAAAGCTGATCATCAAGATGTCATTATGCCAAACGACTCGAAGAATCACTGATTGGCTGGAGAATGTAGTGTGTGTGTGTTTTGTGCTATCAATGCAGGGTTTGACCCTACATATTGTGTCTTTTAAAGTGCCACTATATTACTTATTTTACTGTAATGAATCCGTGTAAATCTTTGTCACTATACAGGCATCTGCACATGGTATTGTGTACCATGGTGTTGTTTACTCGCAACAACGTGGAACCAAAATTGTAAATAAAAGTGAATTATTCTGATAGGGTTGTTTTATGGGGTAGTTTGAAGTCATTATTGTCTGTTCTGTAGAAAATATTTAAGTCTTGTCAGAAAAAAATACATAGCGTAGACATTTTTCATTTGGGGATGTAAATCTGCATGTTTGAGGGTCACGTTTGGTACAGTACATTTTGGAGACCGGCCAATGGTCTCCAAATAAGAAAAAGCCTTAATAACATTAATGATGTCTAAATGAAAATCTAGAACATGCAAGGAAAAACAAATGTACGTATGGTTTCACACTTGAACATTTTTACCTGAAAACAAAACTTTAAATGGTTTCAACCGCAACAACATTAACAAACCTTATGTGGCCCAAACGTTACTTCCAGTAGACCTCCGAAAATAATCTATAACTTATTAAATTTAATACGATTAATATAAAATGAAACATTCATATAAATTAATTTAAAAAATGTCATATTATAGCCAGACCAATAAACAAACACGGACCGGAAGTTAACTTTGAGCCAGGCGCAGGGCCGATGAAACCGTCTTAAAATGTTTGCTTGCGTTAAAACACAAGATATTATGCCCATGTTAGCAGCTTTTTATTCTCAACTAAGCTTTCATGACCAAAGTTTATGACCGTTAACATTGACCAGCAACTCTTTTATTGCTAAATGTTTCTTCGAGCAAGTATTTTGAGGACTGCAGACTACTTTAAATACGTGTTTATGTATATTCACAAGAAAACGATGTTTTAATTTCATTTTCGCAAACACTATAGCTTTGATTTTCTATACCAGCAGTGTGTGTTCAAACACTGGTGTATAGTTGAGGAAAAACAAATGGATGTGCCCACACGCTTTTCTCTGTTTGATCTGGACTCAACTAAAAGCTCTCTTAACCTGTTTCGGTGAAAGCAACAGCCGATTGGGCACTCTGCTCTACCCTGTGCTGTTTATTCGTGTCCATCTGAGTGTGTGTCAGAACTGGCCCCTAGCATCAGTTTACAAAAACAACAGCACTCCCACTTTCTGCTGCGTCTGTGTGCCGTTCTGTTCTGTTCCAATTACATTTGTGTGTTAATATGCACACGCTCTCAAGTGCTCTTCAAAAACACAAGAGCCTTTGAAAACAACTCAGTGGGATTTTACATGCAAAAACATTCGTTGTTTAATAGCAAGGAGCCGAGCGAATCGTCAAAATGTTTGTTTTGGGATTAATATTATGAATGATTATTATTAAAGCAATAGTTCACCGAAAATGACCATCGTATCGCTCTTATTACTCTCTTTCTTCAGTGCATTGCTAAAAATGTCGAAGAACACGAAAATAGATATTTTTATTAAAATGAATAAATTGCTTTTTTTGTCTGATCTTTTTACTGTCATTTAATTTCAATCATCTGATCACAAAATTAAAGTCACTGACTCGATAATCCACTCTCAAAGAGATTTAGATCAAAAATAATATTATAGGGTCACTTTGATTGTTTTTGGCTATTTGCATCCCTTTTTGATACTTAAAAGCCTCATTTCTGGAAAAAAAGTGGAAAAAAACAAAATATAGGCAACAAGTTCCTCCTTTTATGTTCCACAGAAGAAAGTAAGACATTACTGTAAAGGTTTGGAACAACATGAGAAATTTTCATTTTTTTCGATGCACTACTCTTTTAATTGTTTTCATTTTAATTGTTAATCTGTGACAAGAACAACTGTCCAACTTTCAAAAAGACAGTCTAGGAAAAAACAAGGATGAAAATGAAATCCCAACAGGGATGTTCGAGCGGCTTGGGAATTAATTTATCCTTAACACTCCCATACGGCTTCGTAAACAAGCAACCAATGTTTTCCTCCGTACATCTGGCAGCCATTACGGAACACTTCCGGGGTCACCTGCGCAGGAAGCTCCAAGGCCATTGCACCAACATACATATCAGGGGTTTCCATAGAGACCAGTGAAGAACTGGGCTGTGAGCTTAACCAAATCATGAAAGCCTCATTTTGTATGGCTTCTTTTTCTCTCTCTCCCCCACACACACCCGCAAGATACATGCTACACTGCCCGGAGAGAGAGAGAGAGAGAGAGAGAGAGAGAGAGAGAGAGCACACTGCGCTAAAAGAAACAGCACTGCATCAAAAAACTGATCAATGTATCATCTGACAGACCTATATATACTACAGCAAACACATCGCAACAAATTGAAACATATCGATCAAGCAGAAACTCTAAAAATGCATTTTAGGAATGCTCATTTACACCCGGTTCAGCAGGCACTCAATTCCGCAACAAAAATCCCTGTGAAATGATAATCAATTTTATTGATATACCATTAATTGAGGTTAAATAATTGTATCCATTTAGGCTTCGTCACAGCCCATCAGAATTCCGGCAAAGGTTGTGAAAACATGATTGAAAAGATTGAATTTGACAATTATCTTGCAAAAACTGCCTGTGGTTGACTGATCTGCCTCTGTAAAAAACAGAGGAAAACGTTGTGTTCGTCGTGGTTTGTCTCAACTGTAAACCAGTGCTCTTCGACACCCTTTGTGCTTAAGCATCGCTGTGTCCTTTTATTTTTTATCTTTTCTCAAA
This sequence comes from Barbatula barbatula, assembly GCF_947034865.1. NCBI lineage: Eukaryota > Metazoa > Chordata > Actinopteri > Cypriniformes > Nemacheilidae > Barbatula > Barbatula barbatula. The sequence goes on along the minus strand of NC_136787.1, from coordinate 16,175,588 downwards.
ATGCATCTCTTGGTTATTTTCATTCACTGTTATCACCGGTCAGTGTGGAACGACCCATGTTAGCTATAAACGCCCCAGAGTGTTACACTGTTAAACCATCTAAATGCCCCCATTTTCCTGCATGCTTGCACCCCCCAATACCTCTCTCTCTCTTCCACCATAAACACACCCATCCTGATTTAGCCCAGCAACCAGCACCCACTCACTGTCTCTCCATTTTAAAACCATCAACACATTCGCCTCCTGTCGAGCATTTGCAGGAGAATTTTAGAGGTCACGGGGTTTGGAAAACACAGATAAAAATTATAATACTAACATTTGAACAAATGTTTGAAAGAAGGGTTAAGGGCTCAAATAAAGTGGCAATTGATTGACTGGGAATTGTTTTTTTCATTCAATGCCTCAGTGCCTCCTCTTGAAACATGGCGGCTAAGGCAGGATGCCACAATAAAACAAATTTAGTTGTTTTTTACAGAGGAATTTCATAGAAAATGTTTACTTTTAATCACTAAACCAGCTTTACCACTTTATAAATTCTGCTCCTGAATTTGTTTCTTGTACGTATCAAATATTCTTTCTGATGAATTTGAGCACATTTTAAGGTTATTCTAAAATATCCATGGTCATGAAAAAAGAAAAAACAACTGAAAGAAAATATGTCAGTTTTACATCAGGATGTAATCATGATGCATTTGATGAGATTTGCATGTGCATGCATGCATGTTATGGATTTACAACTATTAAACGTAGTACAATGACATCTGGTTTAGGTTATTCACAAACAGACAATTTAATGCTCATTAAAGATTCAATTGTTGAGATTTACTTTTGCAAATTAATCTGTACCTTTCAAACAAAATAACATGCATGCTATGTCTGGCAAAACGGTATTTGATTTTGTAAACTGTAGCCTTAAAATGCAAAAAATAATGGTGCTGTGAAATGGTGTGAGTTTAATACAATTAACCTGCTGATAAACGAACTCGAGCTGCGCTAAAATGGACCAGGGCGCATCACATATTCTAAACACCACAACATGACTGAATTCATACTTAATTCATTGTAAATATAATTATTTCACGTGCAAAATAAAATCCAGACCGCTTACCATTCAAAATGCACTGGAAAAAGATGATGGCCAATATCCACATGCCCCGGACCTTTCTATCTCCAAACTAAGGTTTTTCTTTGACCGCTGCGCACTTTTCCTCCGAACAGTTCCTTGCGTAAATATATTTCAATTGTCATTAATTAGTAGTTCCACTAGAAGAGATGCATATGAACCGGAGCTCTATCTCTGTTCCTCGAGCACACGCACGCACGCACGCACTGTCGCTCGCTCGCACGCGTGGCTGAGGTGTGCGCTCCCGGCAAATCGTCTCCGTTAAAAGCCGAGCCGAGTTCCAGCTGTGGCGCGAGATGGTGCGAGGCAGGCAGGTGCGATGCTGAGTCAGAGCGCGTGCTTACTGAGAGCACTGCGCACAGGTGTAGCCTCATACAACGAAAAAGACCAATTAACTCTCTGCGTTGGAATATAACGCGGAAAGTAAATCCAGTCGAATTAGTAACGGGTGAAAATCATATCAGAAACCTTACAGAAAAAGAAAGAAAAAAGAACGAAAAAGAAAGAAAAGAAAAGGCCCTGAAATTCCAGCTCTTAAATGAATAGAGATGATGGCTGTTAGCTGTACTCAGAGCAAAATCCCTCTTCACCGCCTCGCACCGTCCAGCAGTCAGCAGCAAGCATCTTCCCCTGCTGCACTGATGACTCCAGAGCTCAGCATCAGCACCACAGCATCACACAACACAACAGCCTCTCTCTCTCTCTCTCTCTCTCTCTCTCTCTCTCTCTCTCTCTCTCTCTCTCTCTCTCTCTCTCTTCATCCTCTGTCTCTCTCCTCCGTAGCCTTAAAGGTGCAGGGCTACTGCTCTTAAAGAGAGGGTCCAAACACACCAAGAAATAATCACATGATCACAGGTTTAAGGACTTTTACTTCAATTGAATTGCTTGCCTCATGTTTGTTGTCAGTGTAAAACTGAGAAAACACTAACGGAAAGATCACAGTTGTGTGAGACAGCTTCTTCTAAATGATCTTAATTGGAAGACATGAATTTATGTCATTTAATGTGCTTCTGTTAGGATTCAGGACCCCTGAGGGGGTGTGAGTTATTTTCCATCCCTTACGCTGCCTTCATAAATTGACCTTGACAAATCAGAGCATTTGCCTCTTGAGCAGCGAGGCGTTGGGCGGACTCATTGCGTTTTAGGAAAAACATTAACGTTTAATTAGATTTGACTGGCCATATACACAGACCGATAGTTAATAGAATCAACGAGTTGTTCCTGCAATATTTTGGAAAAACTGCCTTTTTAATTGTTAATACAAATAAAGACAACAAAATAGTTGTATTTCATTATTTGACACGTAATATCAAATGTAATATGTATAAATTGTTATCAGTAAAATGTTATATGTTAGTGTATATTGATATATAAATTCTGTTTATAATATTTAATTATACTATTTTGTACAATTGTATAATTATTAGTTAGAGCCTTCATAAAGCCTATAATTGTATTGAATCCATCTATTGTGTGTGTTTGGTGTAAAAAGTGCATGTGCATATTGACTTTTTTAACGTATGTGACTGTGGATTGATATGGCAAGTTGAAACTAACACAGACAAGAAGGGGATTTTGGTTATAGAGGATTTTTTTTTAAACTGACAGCAGAGTTCTGTGATTTTCCGAGTTGGAGTTTTTCACGAAGCTGCATTGTAAAACTATTAGTACTATTTATTGTAGTATTTCTTTAGCTTATATTTTATCTTTGCAGACAAACTGGCCCTGTTCTGTCTTTACAGACTCTGCGTGTGATTTTCAGTTTCAGCACAGATCTGTGATGGCTCCAGAATAACAGAAGCTGTCACTCATCACTGTCAAACCCACAGCACATCATTAGTCAGCCACCGGGACACGACTAACCCTCAGCTCAGCTCCGCTCCGCTTTCTCAAGATCTGCTTGCTAGTTTACCCTACTACATTTAAAATGCACAAAAAAAGATGCAACTTAGAAAGTGCCTGCGGTGGGCTGTCAGGATGAACTCAACAGGCAGCATAAGATGCCAAATCAAGTACAGAATAAAACTAAAGCTTTGTCCACGTTTTAAGAATCATTTGTGTTTTTACATGAGCTGCACAAGTCATTTCTTACCCCCTCCCATCCCCCCCAGACACACAGCCGCCCACCCTACACCCAGCACAACCTCTGCACCATTTACTGAATTGAAGAGCTCTCTTCTCAGGATTCCCTGCCATAGCAAATTTTCATTTTCGTCACATTTATGTCATTCTGCGATTTCTTTTTACCCGCACCTATGTTTGTAAACCTGTGCTCTGTGCATTCCCTCCGTACATGAGCTGGTTTATCGTGGCGGAGCTGTGCTTCTGTATTGCACCGTGGGCTTGTGTCAAGCATCTGCTCAGGCTGATGTCACACAAAGCATCAAAAGCAAGGAAAAAATGCTTTTGTAGCCAGTAACAACGGTGATGCTCCACACAGCCCACAGGAGAGGCAGGGGAGGCGGTTCATGCGGCAGGTTTAGCCAGGGGGAGTCTGTTGGTTGCCATCGCAGAGCAGATATCAGGGCGACTCTTGGTGTTCTTTCTCAGGGAGCGAGACATGTGCACCAGGTGGAAAGGCATCGCCCGTCTCCTGTGGTTTGAACTCCAACCTAGAGGATATACAGAAGAACATGAGGGGCCGGATCAAACAGAGAAGAGCTCATGCTCATGTTTGCATCTGTTTAAAACTATTTTATTTTTTTAATTTTCAACCTGTAGAAGCTTTTTGTACATTGACTTTTGTTGCAAAATGTTGTGCGGTATATGAATACATAAGAATAAGCAATGGTAATGTATTTTTGTCCCATTTCTTGATCTAACTTCAGAATAAACTGTCCATTGACTTGATATAATTTAAACATTATAGCATGAACAGAATGAAACGCTTCTTCAGGTCCAAATATTCAATACAATAACTGTTTCCTACAAATTTGTGTTTTCAGCATCTCTTCCACTGGCTTTTTTGTCGACGTGGTTGATACCCATTACAGTTATGAATAGTCACTGCATCTGGATAGTCCCTGGAGCTCTGGCTATATTCTGCCCTAACAAGCATTTCTCTGCTCGAGCATCAGCAATGTTTCAGCTGTTGGGCTGGAGAATCCCTTACAAAAGCACACATAGATCTCCATGGACCCATCTCACACACTCCTTCATTTCATCTATAATGCTATTAGAAAAGATTGACAGGTTCTTACTGGAGGCCAAGAAAACACAGATCTTCCTCTAGATGTGGAATAAATATTTTATGTGTCATTAGAAATACATTGGACAAAAACATATACCTCAAAATATAATTGTACATGGGAACAAATGAAGAATTTGGTTCAAAAATGAGTTTTTTATTGTGCATTTTATTTAATATCAATCAATCTACAGTTGGTTTGTTTTGATTTAAGCCACGATTACTAAAGAAATACAGCTGACTTACACAGTAAAACCATAAAAACATGATAACATTATAAAAAACAGATTTTTGAAAATTGAGCGATTTTATTTCTTAATATTACAGGTCACTACTCTCCTTCTGAATCCTTGCGAACACTCTATATTTCATGATTTTTGTTTTTGCCATACATTATTATTATTAGTCACCCTTTATGTTTGTCACTGGTTTTAACAAATATATAACCAACAAAACGTATTATAAGAGTGCTTGTCAACCCTAACCACCACACAGCGCTTAATCATTTAAAAAAACAAGGAATTATGACATTGGAGGTTTCAGAAGGAGAAGGAGAGCGATGTGGTGCATGTGAACACGTTTATTACGCAAAACTAATAGTGACGTATGTACCTCTAATCTTATTTCTTGTCATACAGTGATGTAAAACATCTTTTATACAGGTACGTTTAAAAAAAACATTTAGTTTGGAGATCTTAAAGGCCCACTACAATGCCTTGGAACGCGCAGCATTATTTTATGTTGTCGTAATTTCCACTGAAAAATGCAGAGAGCGCGAGACACATCGAGGGACCCCGCCCCCTTTTAAAATAACCAATAGCGTTTCGTTTACGACGCTAGGTCAGACAGCGTGGCAAAGAAACGTTTAACAGCGTTATAGCCACAGTGTTGAAAAGTCTACCGAAAAGAAAAGGAAGATAAGTGTTACCAGTGATGTGTCATTTGAAGCTTGTTATTTACGTTGGTGAGTGACACTGGCGTTTGTCTTCTCCTTTACTCAAGGCTCTGATCTCTTTCATAGAGCCTTAACATTCAACATACTGTGTAGACTTAAAATGAGTCAGATACGTTTTGTTTTCTCAGCGGATTTGCGCGTGTGATCGCGCATGTGATCAGCTCTGTGCTCTCATGTCCCTGAACAGAATCACACTCACGTGCAAGCGCTCGCGTGACACTAACGCAAAATTAAAACTTGAATGTAAATGTTTACACTGTCTGGATCCCTATCTCCCATCTAGTGCGTCATTCACCGTGTAGGACATTGTAAATGTCTAGTGAGGCGCCACTTCCGCATCTCTGCTATTGAAGGGGGCGGGACTCTTCAGATTCTGATTTGATTGGACATGAACTCTGACGAGAGGCTGAAGTGTAGCGTGATGTCACGGATTTTCTAGATTAGTTTGAGCGCATGTGCCAGACTGTCAGTTTTGAACGGTTATATCTCCTAAATGGAAATTTTGTGAGAGCTTAAAAGAATACAAGTTTATTAACGTCTTTAAGGCTCACTCATTTTTAATAAAAGGAAAAAAACGTTCGTTATGATTTCATTGGACCTTTAAACACAATAAATTACAATTTATAAATAAATCTAACAGAATCATCTGATAAAAACATTTTCTTAGTTATACCTTCATAATCTTTTTTGTTGACCGGCTCATTGAATATTAAATACGTTTTAAAATGCCAAATTGAGAAATCCTAAAGACAGTTTAAAGATATAGATTGCAGTCTCTACACTTTTTAGTCTGCTTGAAACTGGAATTATATTTTTCACCCACTTTCACAAACTAGAACCTCATCAAATGCGACATACCGACATAATCTCACTGCAAATTCTTATAAATTAATGCAATCTCATTTGTACATTTACAATTGGCTCTTGCACAAGTGTTGTTATGTTTAGGGCCCCATTAGCCCTAATGGGTGTGGCTTCAGTTCTTGCTTTTTCTAGTTATCAAACTTTGTTGTACAATTCACACCGTACGAATTTGTTGGAGTCAGCCACCTCGTAAAATAGTTACAAGTTCCTGTGAGATGAACATATATCACATATGTAATTTGACCTCATGAGAACAACTCATACTTGTCTAAAATACTTTGATCTCCCCCAGATTTCATTAATGGCAACAGCCGTGTGATAATATGAATGAGCTCGTTTTACAGGAGAGTTCCCGCTTAATAAGCAAAGTCCCATGAATCACCGGGAGCTAAATGAAATGACCAATCTCTCACACAGGAGAATAAGCGCTTGATTGGGCTGAACAGTCTTAATGACCTGCTGTTGAGAATCCATGTATTGACCATATATATTGAATAATCCTGGCCTAAAAGCTCAGGTGCATCTTCATTTACACGTCATTCCTTAAAGCAACACGCGTGCAGCAGAGAATCTGTTTTTAAATATACAAAAAATACAATTCCTTTAGTAATTTTGACTATTTTAAGTAGTGTTTTTTTAATGCATGACTGTAGAGCTCAATGCATGACCGTAGAGCCGCTGACTCTTTTTCTTCCTCTCATTATGACACTGTTACCCCACCCTGACTCATTGGCCACTGTCCACCACCCTCCTGCTGGTGTGCTATTGGCTCTTAACGCGATCCACACCCAGCAGGACTCTTCAGTCGCAATACAATAAAGCAGGAGAGCGAGAGAACCATTGAACGAAAGAGGCATCGAATCATCAAACAGTACCTTCAGCACTGATTTTGTGGTTTTAGTGTGTTTCACTACTGATTCATGTACACGATGATAAACCAAACAGAAACACTGAAATGTGCATTTTTAATATGAAAACAGGCACAGGATAGAAGTGTGTGAAAATGTATTACGCAGATTAGCTGTGGCATCATTTCCAATGAAGTTACCAATTAAGATTTTTTGGAAGGCAGTTTGCTTGGTTGCCAAGCATACAATAGAATGAAAGAAGAACATGCTCGTGGTTATACAAGATAATAAGTCAAAAGTGCTCGAAGTCAACAAAACTCATAAATATATAATATGTCCCATAGGACACGCATACAATGGCCAGACATTTATTTATCTATGAAATGTTTATGGCGTTTCTAAATCTTTTCTTTTTAAGATGTCAGATATTTCTATACAATAACACGAATGTGATGCTTTACAGATGTATCTACTGAGGTTTTACGCTAGCTTACGTTTACTCAATATTCTGGGAGACTGATGCCTGAGTGCGAGACGGTACAGAACTGAGCTCCCGGGCAGCTGCGGTTGGGTTTGATGCTGCACAGTAATCAAAGACTGATTGTTACTCTCACAGCCATAAAAAACATCTGAGTCAACTTCTGACAAAACCCTCAGACAGGGGCTTGCAGTGTTGCTTAGTAACCAAAGCACATGGCTGACCTTACGGTCATAAAAATGTATGAAGTTCTTTTATTTATCTATTTCACAGTTTTGTTCACTCTCTCACTTTCTGCAATTCTCTGTAGACCAGTGACAGGTTGCAAGCTACGTGCGGTGACTATTATATCACACTGTAGATCATTATTTTGAGTAACAATTCTTTATAATTGCCAGTCTACATTGGACTAATATATTTTGCTGTATGTCTGTGTAAACAGGGAAACCTGCTCTACTCTGTTCTATTCTATTACCCTATTCTATTCCCTTGCTCAATTCTATTACCCTGCTCCACTCCACTAGTACTACTCTATTACCTTGCTACTATACTTGTACAATAACACTGCTCTATTCTATTCTACTCTACTCTACTCTACTCTACTCTACTCTATTCCCTTGCTGAATTTTATTACCCTGCTCTATTATGTTCTACTTTATAACTCTATTCTATTCTATTCTAATATATTACTGTATATTATATTATATTAAATTAACTTGCTAAATTCTATAACCCTGCTCTATTCTATTCTGTTCTATACTATTACCCTACCCTACTTTATTCTGTTCTATTACCTTGATCTATACTATTCCATTCTATTCTATTACCTTGCTCTACTGCACTCCAATCCACTAGCACTACTATATTACCTTGCTCTGTACTATAACACTATTGTATTGTATTGTATTGTATTGTATTGTATTGTACTGTACTGTACTGTACTCTACTCTACTCTACTCTACTCTACTCTATTCCCTTGCTGAATTATATTACCCTGGTCTATTCTATTCTGTTCTATACTATTACCCTACCCTACTTTATTCTGTTCTATTACCTTGATCTATACTATTCCATTCTATTCTATTACCTTGCTCTACTCCACTCCAATCCACTAGCACTACTATATTACCTTCCTCTGTACTATAACATTATTGTATTGTATTGTATTGTATTGTTTTGTTTTGTTTTGTTTTGTTTTGTATTCTATTCTATTCTATTCTATTCTATTCTATTCTATTCTATTCTACTCTACTCTACTCTACTCTACTCTATTCCCTTGCTGAATTCTATTACCCTGGTCTATTATGTTCTACTATATAACTCTATTCTATTCTATTTCCCTGCTCTATACCATTCTATTCTATTCTATAAAAAAATGTATACAGACCAGTAAAGTTCTCCAACCTTAAACTGAATCAATAATTTATTTTTAAATCTAGCTTTGTGCACAGAGGCATTGACCCTGATCCAAGTGTTATATAAAATTAGAAGCACAAACTTCTCTAGAATATAAATAAATGCTGTTGCATTAAGATATGTGCTCACGGAAATGACTAAAGATGGGTGCTGACAGAAGTATCGGGACGATTCTGTCCACATAGTGTATCTACATACAGTTTGCTATGTTATACTCTATACATGGCGATATACATTGTGCTTAAGGCCAACTACAGCTGATCAGATCAGCAGGACAGCCCCCTCCATCTGTCCCACAGGACACACAGATGTTGAATTGGCTGTCTGCACAGCTGCAGGCCTGCCACGCATGGCGGAACCCGCAACTGTCTGAAAAAGAGACGGCAGGTTGGCACAGATGGTGTGGAGTGGAGGTGTACCGGGGGCTGGTGTGAATGGGCTGGCAGTGAAAAGGGAAGGGCAGGTACCAGCATCTCCTCCATCTGGACCCATCGCTGGAGAACAGCCACGGGATGTTAACATGGTTTCGACTGAAGACCTGTCAACATGACAGACAGCTGAAAGAACAGGGCTCAGTTTAGTACATGCAGATGTTCCACTTGCCGCTCAGAGAGTCAAACATCTCTGCTGTGTGCTTGAATATAGTAATATGGACCTATTATGATTATCATGGACATCATGTGATGTCACTTTCTCTATCGTGAGATGCATGGCCAGGTATAAATATGCTACAGTTTTGGTAAAAAAAAGTATTTTCTTGTTGCTTGTTATTTCCCTTCAAAATCACAGGCAATTTGGTTCAGCAGGCCATAAAATTAAGTGTTGGATCATTATGCGGAAATAAAAAGCATTTGTAGCATAGCCAAAACTAATTGAAACACAAATCGTGTCATTTAACAACTGTATCAGATGATTTGACTTATTTTTATCACATAAAACATTACATTAGAAAAAATAAAGGTATGGCATCAGTATGCAGCTCTGGTTTATTATTGTGACTGGAGCTCAGAGAAGCTGGAGACTTCATTTACTATCAGGAAGGGTGTCAATCACTCCTACAGTGGACGTTCTTTACTGTGGCCCGAGGGCTCCAGTGTGACCTAAATACAAAACTGTCAACAGAAAGACTGACCAACGGGTTGAAGATAATCACAGGGAATATTCTGTCTTTAGATTCTCACATAGATGATTATCCAATGCATACATACAATTTGATTTGTGTGTTGCATATAGGAGAAATACAATTTAGGTTCAATAAATGATGCTCTGAATCTACAGAATACATAACAATTTACAAAGCCTAACAAAATGCCATTCATGCAGAAAAATATTTTTCCAAAAAAGATATGGTATTACATTTAAGTTATTTCGGACAAACATCCCATGATAACATGTAAAATATCATAATATACATTTTCATATTTAAAAAATAAATAAAAAATCAAATTTATGGGACAAGCTAAACAAAATATTAGTGTGTACTTGATAATTAAACCACATTTTAGTTTTTTTAATCAATCTTTGTTTATGATAAAGACAAAGATGCATGACACTTATATGAAAAGCCTACATGTGAAACACATTTTTCTTATTTTGGTTTTTGATTTCATTAAAAATATAACTGGGGAATTGTTTCTCATTGCTATTGTCCGAATACATTTTTTCCTCAAATATCGAATTCATGTATTTCCTTATATGGGTTTAATATATCATTTATGTATATATTTAATCGATAACGATTAACATGCTACTTTAATTACCATCCCATTATAATTGTACGTACGTATTTAATCAATCTATTGATATATTATTTAAAATATGTAAATGTTGTATTCATTTATCCAATTATTAAATATCAATAACAATGATGTAAAACAAAAATGAAGGGAACCCCCACAAACCGTGTCTGACGTTGGAGGATTTTATTCTGTCAGCAGCGCCCCCGTCTTTTTACCGCGAGAACTGCACCCATACAGGGACACTGACCGTGATGGAGTCTTCTGTTGTATTTCCCTCAAAATGAGCTGAATACCGACCTGAAATACCACGTGGTATTTTCACATCTTGCCTCATAAACATAAAAACATCCATTCATATATAACTATTAAAATATCTAGGCTGCACGATATCATTACAAGATTGGCTATTTTCAACTATAAATACCTAATTAAAGCTGCTGGTGCAGGAAAATACCCCCAAAAATGCCATTAAACATATTGTTTGATGTTGCCCACATACATACAGAAAAGATTCATGTCAGCAGAAAGTGTTCAACCAATTGGAGTAATATGTTGCTGAGGTGAGCTTATAGTTGATGTTATTAGCTGATGTTAAAAGCTGCAGAGACTGCTGATGTTCAGTGTAATCGCGCACGGCTAGTACAGGGAATCTATGAACGCTGATGTATGACATTGACCTCAAGAAGAGAGAGAAAGAGAGAGAGACCCATAACTGCCCAGTAACAAGCTCTCCCCCCTCATTGGCTGCAGAAGCGAGTGTATTTGATCAGGCCCTCCACTATAAGACGCATTCTGTCTGATCGGCACAGACACGTAAACTGCTCACGAGAGCTGAGCGATGAGCTCAGCATGTGGAAAATCTGTGCCTTGCTACCTGGAGAACTCTTTAAAGGGACAGTGGACCCCTTAAAATGCAATCATTTTCCATTCATTCGTGTCGATGAAGAAACCAGTACCATATCATTCTGCCACAGGAAATATAAAGAGCACCACAAGTACACACAAGAATATTGTAGTCTGTTGAAGATCGACATTAGGATGACAACATTTTTATTTTGCAGATTTCCTGTACCCCAGACAATCCTGCGGACAAAATCACAAATCCTAATAAATTTTACGGTTTTAATGGGAACCATAAAGGCTCAAGTCCTCAAGTCTGTACGGGTTCTATTGGTGTGATGTTTTTGGGCGAAACCGAAAGGGACATGATGACCGAATCAGTGTCACAGCCGCAAATGATCTCCTGTTCTGTCTGATCTCACAATACTTAAAGTACTCAAGTAACAAGATGGTTATGATGTGAATCAGAAAATTTGAAGCTAATGTCACTGAAACGTACGAATAAGATGCCCATCATCCAAAAACATGCCAACAGACAAGGCGGGCTGAATCAGTTTAGGTTTCATGACCCTTTTCCGTATTTTTTCAGATGGGAAAAAAAGTCACAGGAATCGTGTTTGTTTGTTAACACACGGTGGGTTCCCTGCCAACGCATCGCTCTCACAGACACTGAGAATAAAGCTGAAGATGAAATGGGTTCCCAGGCTGCCGTGTAATTGCCCAGCCCTTATGCTGAACCCCTTGAGCATTCATTCAAATGAGTCTGTAATTGTCACATCTGTTAACCCTCTGAAGAGCCGTCAGCCGAGTGTCACGCATCTGCTAATTGGTACAAACAGGTAGCAGACGCTGATCTTCTCCAGTGAGCATCTGTCGATTAGAGCCGCAAATTCAATGAGCAGTGATTAAAGGTCCTGCTAAAATGGCAAGGAGTGGCTTTAATGCCGCTGCTGAATATGCTGTAACACCTCATGGAGGTGCAGAGAACCGCGGTGCTCCGTGGGTTGGTGTGAATTTATATTTTTAGGTGTGAAGAACAGTCAAGGAAAATAGGTCATAAGAGCTTTGCTGCTGCAGTTTGGTCAGATGATTCTGAGCCATAATGTTTCATAAAGCTGTAAGATGCTTGTGTTTATCCAACATGAGGTTCTGCTCCGGTTCTTTGCATCTCCTGGACTTTCCATCAGATGAACAAATCCAATAAAGTTTAAAAATGGCCTTTCGTTTTCAAAACAATGTCCATAGATTACATTTTCTATCTATTATATACATACCATACAATATGATTACACATCAATTGTGGAACATTAACATGGAACATAAAAGTAAAAACATTGTAAAACTTTGTATACAGAGTTAGACTATATGTACATAAATACTTTTGAGTATGTACTGTTGTATTTACTAAAGGACGCATTTGTTTTTAGTGATGTGACTGGCCTTCTCTGTATTTGCTCAAACATTCACGTGCACGGACTGCATTTGTGTGTTTGTAAAAGAGGAACAGGAGATACAAATGAAGCTTTTGTCAATTTGAACAGTCACAAAACCACAGAAACCCAGAGAACAGAAATGTTTGTTATGTAATACACCAGCATCAGCTCTACATTCAAAAATGGTCCTTTATACAAAACGTACATCACAAACATAAAAAGAACAAAGTTCATATTATAGAATATTGTGAATGTGACATTATTATTAACACAAATACTTCATTTTTTTGGATTAACGTTTCAACACAAAATCAAGATAAAATGAAAAAATAGTGGACAAAAATTTTGCGTTTAAAAGATTCCAAGATTCCAAGGTGGTTTTGATCAGTCGCTCTTCCCAAAGTTTCTTTATTTATAAATATATATAAAACCTAATATTTCTAGAGAGAGAGAGAGAGAGAGAAAGACAGAGAGAGATTTTTGTCTCCAGCATGACAGTAATATTAATACTGATAATATTGATAACAATAAAAAGAGAATACATTTCAGTGTCACTATTCAGAATTACATCTGAAATCTTACCTGCAATTGTTCATGAATCCAGTCCAGGAAATAGGTCACATTTCCGTAGACTCCGGGCTTATTTCTAGAAGCACATCCATCACCCCAGCTAGTGTCCCCAACCAGCCACCATAGAGAATTCTCCTTTGTGACCAGAGGACCCCCACTGTCCCCCTGTATAGAACCACAGTTATTTTATTTAGCCTTCAGAAATATTCCACTTATTTACTCTTTAAAAAAGGTAATTGCGTATGTTTCTGACCTGACAGGAATCCACTCCTCCCTCCAGTTTACCAGCACAAATCATGGTTTTTGTGATTTGCCCATTGTACACCACCCTGTTGTTACAGGTGGAACTGTCGATCATCTGGATTTTGGCTTGTTGCAGGGTCTCAGAGCCAGGTCCTTTAGGAAAACACAAAATTTACTTATGCCTCACAGTCACCTTAAATTGTACAGCTCGACTTTGAGCAGAAGTTATTTAATGTCCAGTATTTAAAGGGATAGAACATCCAGAAATGATTTATGCATGTTGTGTGGTTTAAGCTGTTCTGTGGAATACAGGAATTTTTTTTATAAAAAACAAATGTAATGAAACATTTGATGCTATTCTAAACACAAAGTGATCGTTTGAAAAATAAACATGATGGTATGTAATGATTTTTTTTTTATTCTTAAATACACAAGTCTGTATCTGTGAAAAAAGTTTCAAACCTCCACTATACAGCGACCCCCATCCTGTGACATAACAGTCTCTTGGAGCAGAGAAGTACATGCCCGCATTGGGCAAACACACTGGCCTGATGCCCGCTGAAAAAAAAGAAACTGTGTTAAAGGAGTAGTTCATATAAAGAGAATTGTGGGATTATGCCACGATAGATAAAGTCCAACTGATTCTTACATGTCATCGTGAGCGGAGTGTTCAGCTTCATCAAAGCAACATCATTCTCGTTGGTTTTTGAATCAAAGTTGTGCTTAAAAATTCGATCCACGGTATTTCCACTTGTATAACGCATCTCAGTTTGAGTCAGATATCCAGCGAACACGGTCCATTGCCTTGGATTTGAATATCTGTACAGGGAGTTCATCATTTCATTTAGTAAAGTTCATCATAATGTCATTGAAAGAGACGCATTCATCGAGAGCACCTACTTATCAACACAATGTGCCGCAGTGAGGATCCAATACGGGGTTATAACCGATCCACCACACAAATGTTTCCTGGATATCTGCAGACTGACCTGCCATGGCCAGACCCCCTGTGAAGTCACAGTGGTCCCGCCCACAATACGGCTCTCGATGTTCCTTCCGCAATCTAAAATTCAGAAACCAGAGCTCACTATGTATGAACGTTTTGAAAAATGTCTTTAACATCTCCACAAGACAAAGGTTTGTAACAACACGAGGGACGAATTTTGGGTGAGTTATGGTCAAATTTAATATTTTTTCATGAAGCAGTTACAATAACTACAAGCAGTTGATAACATAGTCCTTTTACAAGATTATATTATTTTATACTAAATAAGGGTTTTTATAAACTCTAACCTGAGCTAATCCTATCCCTAAGATTGCATTATTTACCGAATACAAAGACCTATGGATTTGAACTAGACTGACAGCATCAAACCATAACACATACTGTCCATTCACACTGATAAGGAACTAAACATCTCTAAATCGAAAATGCTTGTATGCTTTGCTGACTCACCTCTCTAGAATACAAACACATAGCAATGAAGAAATAAACACGGTTATCTTACCGATACATTTGAGTGACACTACTCTGTTAGACGGGCATTCTGAACTGGAGTAACATAAGAAAAAATAAAATAAGAGTATTATGAGAAACCCCTAAACCACGAACATAAGGAACATTAGAAAAAACGATCTCCGCACTGTACCTTTTAGTGAAAAAACTTTGTGTGGTGCTATTCAGACTAGAAAAATTATGAGAATCTCCCTTCACCATCATGTAGTCTAATGATGATCTAGTGGAAATCTCCTCATAGCCAACATAAGTACTTCTAAAGCATAAACAACAAACAAATACACACACAAACAAACATTACAAAACAATCTCAAAGACAAAATGATCAAATCGTACATGAAATATTTGCTGAATGTATTGAAATATCGATTTCAGTGTAGAGATGTAAAGTTTCTGACAAAAATTACAGTTAAAAGGGTTTTGTGTTTATAGACGGTAATTCAGATTTTTTTAAAACAGACTTGACAGAGTCAAGTTAGAACGTCACCTGGGGTAACCGATGTCTTCGCACGCTTGTCTTCCGAGATCATCACTCCATTTAGATGAACACACGGGGGTCCATGTACGACTCTCATTTGAATACATCTGAAGAAGGAAATTAGATCCGTACAGACGAACTGTGAAAGAAAAATGACAGAAAAGTAGTCAGATATTATTGCATGCACAATCCTGTCCACAAACTTCTGACATCTGGGGCATTTTTCTCTTGTTTATTCTTATAAATCTGTATATTGACAGTTTTTTTACTGTATTTCACCGTAAGAAAATCCTATAAAGCTTTTCTAACGAAAAAAGTTTTTTTTACAGTGCAGCTGTTTAACCTGGAATCGCTTTAACAGCATATCAATGTTATGACTTGATCCTGTCTCAACTTTTTGACTTGAAGCCCCCTGTTTTCCACAACATTATTTGAAGACCCCAACTCACAATTTCTACATAATAGAGCTTGGCATAGCAAAAATATATACATTTGTTATAAAACCAACAAACTTGTGTGTTTTTTTACTTATTTTAGTGCTTATTTTCTATATTCCTCGTCATCTCGACGAACCACCCGCCCTGGTTAAGACACTGCTGAATTAATGTATTCTCTCTGGACACATTGTGATACATTCTGCAGTAAAATTTTATATTATTAAGCTCTATAACATAAACTATTAAAAGTGTTGTTGAGTCTTACAGCATTGTGCTTCATCTTCTCCTGACAGACAGTCCGTCACACCGTTACACCACTTTGAGTGACTGATACATAAATTATCTGCTTTACATTTTCTTTCATTGCACTGGAACACACCTGCCAGAGGACAAACACAGCACATTAACAGAAAAACAAGGAATTAAATAACAATAATATTTGTATGACATCTGTTTTTGGGGCATCTTACCAAAATACCAAATTAATACAGCTATGACAGCGCAGACAACAAGGAGAACGATGACTGTGGCCAACACACATGGCCATATTCTTTTCCTGGGACCTACCACACAGTCAAAAGGTTACTTCATAAAATCTAAAACTCATAAAATAATAAAAGTTTAAGAAAGAGATAAATTACCTTTATGGATGGGTGTAGCAGCGTGTTGCAATGCAGGTGTGGCGGTGTAGTGGGTATTAACAGGTGCTGTTTGAGGTGTGTACTGATGCAGACTCTGAGCAGGTGAGTATCTCTCGGTAGGGTATGGGGGTGAAGTGCTCTGGTGTTGTGATGGGGGGTTTTGGGGTCCAGGGTATTGCTGTAGGGTGGGGTACATCCCATGTGTGAATGGAGGGGGTCGCTGCTCCTCGTGTTGAAATCCATAGTTTACATATGGAGAATGGATCTGAAGGAAAGTAGCAAGGGTTGCATTTGAAGAGAACATTTGTTATGTTTAAAATCATTTTCTAAGGAAAAATATGAAGTGAAAAGCAGTATAATGGGAAGCAAAGTGAGAGAGAGAAGGGGTGGGATCGGGAAAGGACCGCGAGATGGGAATCGAACCCGCCACTAGCCACGAGGCAATGGGCTCCGACTAATAATGCAAAATATTAATCAGATTGCAAGTAAGGCTCATTTACTTAAAGTAGTAGCCTAAAACAGAGCCTTTCTATTGGTTAACATGTGTTGTGTTGTTATGTTAAACATTAAATATAATTATGTGTACTCCACATATAAAATAACACAATAAACAGGAAGTAAAGTAGATCTATTTTGATCTATTGATGACTTTAAAAAGAAGAATGTTAGGTTACCTGTAGCTCATTCATCAAATATTTCCTTACAAAAATGAGTTGCAAAACAGCACGTAAATACTTTACATATCAAGTGTCAATCAAATAAAAGATTTCAATAATGCAAGTTAAAATTATTTACTGAGTTCAAATGATTTAATGATTACAATCAGGTAATATAAACAACCATAGAATGGTCATAGAATGGTTAGAGACCGGATATTTCCTAACGGCTGTATGGGATAAGACTATGCCTTTGTTTTACTCCCCTGACAGTAGCTGGTTTGCATAGTCCAAGATAATTTAAATAAAGGATTAGCTGAAATACCAAACGTGAGGTTGGTAGACATTGATCAAGATGGTTAGAGCAACCACCTTGGACCAGCAACTATAATCCACACAAGCCTGACCACCCTTACCTTATTAAACAACATTGTGAGAGATGTTAAATGAAGGAAAACTGCTTTGAAATTGACATTGAATATTTTATGTTAAGGTCAAAAACGAAGAAGAAAAAAAAACAACCTAAAGAAAGGAACGGGCAGATGAATCATTTACAAAGTCTTCTGTTCATTATCAGAAGTCTGGTTAATGCTTTATAAACGTACACATCTAGCCACGACTGATTCTTGGTTAAATAAAACCATAAAAACGATGTAAAAAATATGTACAAGAAAGAACATTGAATAACTGGATGATTACCGTATTGTTATTCATCTTCTCCCCTTTGGCTTCCTGGTAAACTCAAGCCAATAAATTACTCAAAACAAGTTCTGAAAGTTGAACAAAGTAATAAAAAGACATTCAAATTATATAAGACATTATATACATTATGATTATAAACATGAATGATTTGACATATAAAGCCATTGTGTGAGTGATTACGTACCTTACAGAACTCCTGGTTTGGGTCTCTCTGTTCTCGGTCTGTATGTGTAATGAGCAGCCAACGCCACGCCTCTGAAACTTCAGCAGTCAGGTAAATGCAGATATGCAAATCTCTTAAAACACCTGGTGACCTGCGCATACAATTGACTTCTTCCCCTTGATGGTTGTTCTTTACGAGGTGCCTACCGGGCATATGGATCCTACAGCATTTTTGCATTGTCATTTACCAACCAAATGAAGACCAAATGGAAAAGAGCTGAATATCTTGAACATCTTCCCTCTCACACGGTTCCATTCACAATGACGCACTCTCAAACCCATTGTTTTCTATATTGTCCTTGAGGACATACTTTTTAAAAAATGTTCCAGAATGTGTTTAAATTCAAGTCAGAGTAAAGACTAAAGCAAACAGTGAAAGCAAACAGATATGACCTTTCAACGTTATGTGTGTCAGAGCTAAACAACTACTAATCTAAAACACTTAAGTTAAACTCTCACAGAAGTGCTATTATTTTTATCTTAACCTTCTGAGACATGACAAAGATTTTCATTTCGACATATTCAAATGATGGAAACCAACAGTGAACAATTGCACAAAACGTTTATAAACAATACAGTCACTCATGTCATTTCTGAGAACGTGACGTCAGGATTGTTCAACCACGCGAGCAGGAAATGAATTTGAAATTGAAAGCGTCACATGATGAAGGCTTCTTCTGTAATCAGATATCATTCAACGTCGTGTTCAGTTTACACACAGAGACATTAAAAACAGATCAAATGTTTTCAGCTCTCTTCAAATTCAGGCGGTTTCCCTAACTTTGTTCTCACACATGTCAATGGCTGTTATTCAGTAACAGAGATTTGGGCTGTTCCTTTGGCATCCATGACGTTACAGGTGCTCTCATGTGATCCTGTTAATATTTGACGCTGATAACACAATAACTTAAATATGTGAATAAGGAAGAAACTAAACAGGGAAGCTGTTTAAACAGGTTTTGTGTACTCAGTTGTCAAAGGTGAAATGTGATAAATGTGGGATTAAGTGTTTGGAAAGTATAGGGCTCTATTGTGCTGGTGGATTATTTATAAGGACACTGTACAGGCTGTCTGGTTGTTTTTCCCATCAAAAATGTTGTTTATATCCAACAGAATAGTTAACACAAACTTTCAAGGGATATATTTCGGAAACAATGGTTTAAGAAAGAAATGAAGGCTATTGTCATAGTTTTTTTCTGTGGAACCCAAAAGAAAACATTAAAACAATGACGGCAGTTTTCCTACAAGTTTTACGTTATAAACGTACAAAGTTTCTTGCAGAAAAACTAGTTTCAGTTCAATCTCAGCAAGGCTGGTCAAAACGGACCAATGAATGAAAACCGAGCAAACATCAAGCGTCATCTGGTGTTCGTCCAAGGTAATTACATCATGTGTTGTAACTTCACAGACAAATTTGTAAATCTTAATTCAGTCCGATTGAACAAAAAACTATGTATTTTATTTTTTGAATAGTTACATATTTAACCCGTTCATCAATACATTATTTTCACCATCCACATAAAGAGAATAAATACATTTCAGAACAGCTACAAGTTTAATGAACATTTTGTGAGCCTCTTTTATTAGTTTCATAAAAGTTTTGTGGAAAAAAAGGAGTGATCTAGTCCCTAGAGAGAGCTCACAATAAGGCTGCCGGCATGGAGATATTTCTAGTGTAGTCTACACATTATGTTAACCTCATATTTAACTTCTTAAATCTAGTACTTCTGGATCAGAATAGAAGAGGCACCGCCTCCTCCATTGCAGATACCAGCGAGTCCATACTGTCCTGATTTCAGATTGTGCACCATGTGTCCCACGATCCTCGCCCCAGACATCCTAGATATCGCAAAATTGGCGCATTATTCACAGCGCAAATCAAGGTATATTGATGTGGTGATCCATAAAAGAGATGTTGCTTAAATTACCCAATTGGATGTCCGAGGGAGACCGCTCCTCCGTTGATATTGACTTTATTGGGGTCGATGTCTAACATCTTGATGTTGGCCAGAACGACGACACTGAACGCTTCATTGATCTCCCACATAGCAACGTCTTCTTTTTTTATGCCGGCCGCCTGCAGGACCTACACGATGCAGACATAAATATGATAAATAAATTAAAGAGTGCATCGGCTTGAAAATAAACGTACAAACGTTAGCTTACCTTTGGGAAGGCAAAGGCGGGAGCGATAGGGAAGTCGATGGGAGCGACAGCGGCATCAGCAAAAGCTAAAAAAACGTAAAAAAAATTATAAACGTAAAATGCAAACTCATAACCTGGGAAACTTGATTAAAAGCGTAATTTGACTTTAGCTTAAATTAAAACCCCTCACCAACAATTCTAGCCAGTGGCGTGACATTAAGTCTTTTTGCGGCGTCAGCTGTCATTAGCACAAGAGCTGCCGCGCCGTCGTTCAGTGTGCTTGCGTTTGCTGCAGTCACCGTGCCTGCACAAATATGAAACCGGTTAAATCCTCTTTGGGACTAAAATAATTTTTTATTTCTTTCAATTTTCTTTCAATTTAAAACGCAATATTTTGTTAAATGAAGCGGTGTGTTTGTACCGTTCTCTTTCTGGAACACAGTCTTCAGTTTGGGAACTTTGCTGAAGTCAACCTTTTTGTATTCTTCATCTTCCTTCACGACAATGTCTGGTTTGCCTGCAGTTTAATTGTTAGCAAAGGTCATCGGTTCAAATCACAGAAAGCCCAACTACAATAATAAACAGACAATGAAATCTTTAAGAAGTACCTCTCTGAGGTATGCTCACAGGAACCACCTCCTTAGCTAGGAGACCAGACTCCCATGCTGCTTTGCTGCGACTGTAGGAGTTTATAGCAAACGCATCCTGCTCCTCTCTGGAGATCTTGCTGTTTTTGGCTGTGTTTTCGGCACAGTTACCCTACAAAAGCAGGAAAACAAGCTTTACACGATCATGGCTTCTTATGATTTACTGTTCAATAATGGTTGATGCATTTGGTTTCAGGTCATGCTTTTCGAAAACAAAGATTTATGCAAAGTGATCTAACAATAGAGTAACGCTTTTTATTTTATCAGCGAGTTCCTTGCTTCGCTAGTGTCATACTCGAGAAACTTCGCAACAGGAAAAAAACTAAGTAAATGACATCAACAAAGCACAGCAATTTTATCCTTAATGTTTAACTGGTGAGTCGCAAGGAAGTTGTACCATGTGAAATTTGTTGTAGACGTCCGTCAACCCGTCCTTTACGATCAGATCCTCCATCTTTACCCCACCATAAGGGGGAGCTTCTCTTGCCATGACATAAGGAACCTGAGACATGCTTTCCATCCCACCGGCTACCATAACGTCCTGAGAGACATTGCATATGACTAACTTGGCTTCTTTAACACGTTAAAGGCTGTTGTATATTTCAACAATCACTTGGCACTACCTGATGTCCACACATGAGACTCTGAGCAGCCATCATGATGGATTTCATCCCAGAGGCACAGACCTTATTGATCGTGGTTGCTGGAGTGGACAGAGGAAGACCTACGAGAGGAAAATCACGAACAATTATTTATATTTTATTAATAATTTTCAATCTTGATTCTGATTATTCTTGCTAAGATTGTTGGAATGCATTATGGGATTGCCTGCATCATTATGAATACATCAAACGAGCCAAAGACTGAAAGCCATTGCACGCAAAGGAAAGATAAGTCACTATTATATATTTTTCCTGCTGCATATGCCGCGTGTTTAAACATGCAGCCAGCATTCATTCAAATGTGATAATCTCTTCTTAGATACGGTATCACGCACACATGTGTTCTGGAGGCTGAATGTGTTTGTTTTTGTCTGTATGTGAAATGACAGATTCACCTGCACCCAAAAGAGCTTGTCTGGTAGGAGCTTGCCCTTCTCCTGCTTGCAACACATTCCCCATATAAACCTCCTTCACTTCCTCCACAGGGATTCCTGCAACAATACCAACAAAACCCATATGAGACATCTGAAAAATACGTGAATGTACACAAAAAAAAGTAGTTGACCTTAGCCACAACAGTATAGAAATATAGGAACATCATTGCATTTCTTATAACAAATTTAAAGAAATGAAGCACAAGAACACTTTTTAAGCAATGCATTAAAGAAATATGTTTGTAAGGTTATCATACACACAATACATGTTTAGACACCTTAAAGTGACAAGTTAAACTTGGAGACTCAATTGTTGAACAAATTTGTGATCAACAAAATCTGCGGTTGCTCTCAAAAGCCATCAGAAAAGTCTTTTAAATGGCCGAGAGGGGATTTTCTTGGCTATTTTTTACCAAATGTAAAAAGCAAAATCATTCAAACATTTGTAAGTGCTGTTTTTTTGGACGACACTCTGTATGGCCATATAAAAGGATAAGAGCATCCCAGCATGCATTTCAAATATCCAACCAGTCAAGCCTAAACATGATTTCTGCAGACAATGCCCACCTGCTTGCTCGACGGCTCCTTTTATAGCAATGGAACCCAGTTTGGTTGCAGGTACAGTGGAGAGGCTTCCTTTGAAGGACCCCACGGGGGTCCTGACAGCACTGACGATGACAACTTCCTGTCCAGAGAGAGAGAGAGAGAGAGAGAGAGAGAGAGAGAGAGCTCGGACGGGAAACTCATTCAATGTGCAACCAAAAGGACAAACACTGTTTCCAAGCACAAATAAGTCACATTTACTCACATTTAGAGATGGTCGTGTGGTGTAAGTCCTGCTCAGGTATTTTTGTGCCTGCGCGGGTGTATTTAATCATTATTTATACATTGTGAATAGCAAGAAGTCCGTTAATGACGTGAAAAGCAGTGTATTTAAATGGTAAACAATGTTTGAGGCCTGCAGCTACATGTGCTTTGACATTCGTTAAGAAGCATGAAATCAAGCTCGACTAGACCCGAGTTTATTCGGTTTAAACTCACCAATCGTCTGCACAGGTGTGTGCGCGTGCTGTAGAAGGCACAGGATGACATAATCGCGATGAGATAGTTCAGACTCGGGATGACAAATTTCACCTTCAACCCTCAAATCTAGCGGAGTGTGTGTGTGTGTGTGTGTGTGTGTCAGTAGAACAGCCAATTACAACGAGAGGAGTGTCTGCGTCACATGGTGACCGCGCAAGGCCTTGTGGGTAATGATGTTTTTATTAGAGTGACGAAAATAACCGGATGTTACTTGAGTCTTTGTTTGTTTTTATCTGTTATCTTATATTTGACATCTTCATTGTCTATTATATCATTTTAATTTTTACATTATAGCTTTACATATCAAATTATGATTTAGCGTCTCGGTATAGTATTTCTTTTCTCCCAGTTAAAAGGGTTTGGTATCTGAATGATACATTGAGCAGCTTTTCAACCTTTTACGTTTTTACACATTCACCGTATTACCATAACCTTTAAAAAATAATGAAAGCTATGTTTTATAAATGCACCATGTTTGAACCACTTGCCCAATGCGATTTTGTTCAGTGTTGGTAAGCTAATGTTTGATTTAGCTTATGTGACGCAATTTGAAGAAATGTGTAAAAATGTCAAAATTTTGGTCTGTGAATAATCTGTTATTTCATGGATTTTAGGAAACAGTTGTAGTCTAATCTAACGTGAACATTTGTGTATGGCACACACACGCTCAACACATTTTACTTCAGTTTTGTAATTTATTAAATTAATTCATTAAATAATAATTAAATCATGTCAGTTGACCATAAAAAACAGTTTGGAAAATGTAAGCAATGCTGAGCCAAAGCCAGTCCAGAAGAATGTAAGGCTTTCTAAAATTGTCCTTGTATACGAGTCATATTAGTTCCACATAAAATTTCTGATTTTGCCTGTTAACCCAGTCCTTACTGTAAATTAAAAGCTCTACATGAAAACTCAGTGTTGAATGCAATGACAGCCCATTCAACACATTTAACATGGAAGCTGTTAGAGAGTGTAAACTAACACCGGACCTGGAGAATTATTAAAAATGTATTGTGTTTAGTGTTATATATTGTGCATTATCTACAGCTACGCTGTTATTCAATGTTGATTAGATTTTATATTTCACAGTCGGTTCATCACCCAAAGGTTGTGCTTCATACTGCAAGGCAAATCCAAGCTTTTGTCCATATCTCTTTTTTTGGCCCGACTGTTTACATTTACTTCTGATTTTCAAACGAGAAGAGCAACAAAAAAAGAGTCATCCTGAAAAGTCAGTGATACGTTTATTTTTTTAGTAAAAACGTGCATTTCATAATTTTTATAAAAAAGCAAACATTTAGCTTTATATCTTTTTTCATTTGGAACAGAATATTTATTGAGAATTACAGTATTTGAAAACCAAATCATACAAAGGAGAAATGTGTACATTGTCAGTTACAGTATACTGTACATTATGTTTAGTAGCAGTTCAGCCATCCATAATTCAACAGGACACGGTTCACTCGTTTTGAACTAAAATCATACTCAGTTTGACGTGCCCCATCTGAGAAGTACAGGTAACCTAGAATAAGAAAACAATAAAATATATTAAAAGAAACCACTATATACACAAGAAATGATTAAATTGGAGCCAGTGTTTTTGTATAATGTTACCCTCACCATAATTTTCAAAAGCAGCGTCCACCCTTGAACCGATTCCAGGAATGCTACGTTGAATGCTTTTACCAAATGCTCGGTCTATTTGACCTGTCCTTTCATCGTAGCTATATCAGTATTTAAATTGTGTTAGTTTTTCAAAAACAATAATTATAAAGTGAAATGCAATAATAAAGAAAATGTAATAAAATCAGTCCATTTTCTCTTACCTCCAGTAGTTGCTATCAATAAAGAACAGAGTTTGGCCGGTGGATGCCACATGCACGGCCGCATCAATCTTTTTCACATAAGGAGGAAATCCAAAGTCGGTTATGGGTTTGGGATATCCAGACAAAGTTGTGCTGCCTTTGACGGCCCAGTACTGCTGACCTGCAAACGGATTAACCACATTAAGACCACATTAATTAAAATCTTGCTATGCACACAACTTTTACTCAACTAAGTGTGACTTTACCTTTAAAGAGGAAGTTTATGTCTTTATTCCTTAATTCATACGCAGCATCAACAGAATCAATCGACGGCCACAAAGAGTTTACTTTATGCCTTGAAAGTCCACTGTGATATCCTTTCTTCCAGTAAAACCTGATAGGTAAAAAAAATTAATGGATGATTTGAATAAATATTTTGTAAATTATATACTATTCATTTATTTTATATATGCATATGTTGTATACATACCCGTTTTTAAAGAAAAACAGTTCCCCCCGAATGCTGGTTGCTGCATCAAATACTAAGTCACGCTTGCATGGTTCCGGTGGGAGGCTTGGTACGGGATTCGGTTTTGGCTCTGGTTTTGGCTTAGGTTGTGGCTCTGGTTTTGGCTTAGGCTGTGGCACTGGTTTTGGCTTAGGTTTTGGGGCTGGTTTATCTGTAGATGCTCGAACCCCTTGCAAATAAAATTAAAGGACGCACACAAATGACCATGTTATGTGATCTATTATATTTCATCATAAATGTAGCTCAATACTCCTCTCACAACAAAGATATTTACCATACAGAGACTGGACCCCGAGTCGGTCATCCCAGGGAAGTTTATAGCCATTCGTGTTGACATACTGGTAATTTGGATACATAAGAGCTGAGCGGTCTTTGGAGTGGTCTAGTCCCAGAGCGTGACCGAATTCATGAGCAGCCACCAAAAGCAGATTTACACCTGAAACAGATTTATCAAGTATAAATATTCAACATAACATTATTAACCAGGAGTGATCGTTTATATAACTTGTGCGTCACCTTGTGGGCTTAATGTCCATGTCTCATCCTCATCGAAGTGTGTATCTCCTCCCTGTTGAGGACCAGGAGAGTTGGCGTGAGCCAGAACCTGACCGGGTCCATCAAACGGGTAAAAATCTCCATGATCTATTAGCAAGCATGGTTAGTGTGAGTTAGTCATTGTACGTGTAACATCTGAAACAAATACACCGCTGCATCAAACTTACATCCAGCTTTGAAGAGAATCATGATGTCAGCTGTGCCACTATAGATCTGTTTGAAATCAAGTGGAATGACATCGCTGTACAACTTGAAGGCTTTGGCGATAGTGGCATCGACCTCACTCCTGCTCAACTGTGATGTGTATTCTGTTATTCTGAAAGACAAAAAAGAAACATCTTTTAAATCCCCCAAAAAACTGAAACGAAGGTTAAGTGTTGAATTTCTTCATACCTGTATGTTACAACACTTTGCTTCCATCTGGGCTTCCCATCGAAGTGACCGTATCTGGCCACATCCGTGACTCCGCAGCGTGGCTTTTTCATCACCTCCAGAGTGTTCGTGTCCAGCTTACCTGTGACCTCCAGCCCAAAAAACTCCTGCATGGCTTTCAGATCTTTCTCAAAATCTGCGAGGTACATACTCCTCCCACGTGCTTGAGTGGTTTCTTGATTCCTGTAGAACTGTGCCAAATATTCCTGTAGAAAGAGAAGCGTTGATCATTGATTATTGCACACAAATCAAATATTTTGTAAGATATTTAAGTCGTTTGGGTATTGACCTCTGCTTTTTGACGGTCATCTGGTGATTTCACAGTCGGGGCAGCATCACAAAGAGCCGAACACAGCACAAGTGTCAGGACAAGAACCGCCAGGTGCCCCATACTTCAGAGCTCTCTTCCTCTGCATGGAAAGACGGCGATGTGAAGCCACACGTTCTTCTTCTGACTTTTATATGTCTGTCAGCCCCTTTCAGGGATTACAGGTTTAGTTCTTATCACTGTCGACCAGAGCCCATGGGGTGAGGGAGGGGGAAAAGGCTTAATTCAGAGGTTGAGTCTCAACATGTTGGACAAAATGTTTTGATCATGGAGGCCTTCAGAGAATGTCACGAGATTTCCCATATATGTTTTTTTCTCCCACGAAACTTTGCCTTTGCTTTACTGTAAAACTCCATACAGTATTTATAGGATTGTTTATTATATGAATATGTCTTTAAGTTGTTTTATATAATAAATTTTTATATGTATTTTAATTTGTTATTAAATTAAATCCAGTGTTTCATTGGCAAGTATTTTTATTAATAATATATATATACATTTTTTTTTATCAACAAAAACTTTTTATTAATACTTTTCACCACATTTTAGAATAAACTCTATGCACATAAAATTCAATAAATTGCCATCCACTGATTCCTTTATTGTCAACATGTATATTTAGTCATATAGCCAGTAGCAAAGTTGTTGTTAGAGTTACACAACCTCTCAAAAAATCATGTGCCTACGCAACACTCTTTATACTAAATCCTGATGTGAAAGAAGGGAAAATAATAACCTTTCCCGAGGCTGTTTATGAGAGAATCTCCAGCACACCCAAAAATAATAAAGCCTTAGTTTGTTTATATTTTTACATACCTAAGGTGCTGTCAAGACATGCACTAATGTCAAGACGAAGCATAACAAGATTGTGCATTTACTGTAATGTGAACGATTACCAAAATATATGTTACGCCTTTGAGGTAATAAAGAAATCCGGTTTATTTGAATATACAGACACTTCAATTTCAGAATGTTACAAAGTTCACGTAGCTCAGTGGTATGGCGCTAGCGACGCCAAGGTTGTGGGATTGCACATACATAGGAACAGAAATGTGTAGTAATACAAGTCGCTTTGGATCAAAGCAACTGCCAAATATAAATTTATATATAAGTTAACTTTAAAATAGATGAAAAATAGCATTTAATGTTTCTAACATACATTTAAATTATGCTCTTTAGAATACTTTAAGTTTCTTCATATTTTAGTTTTTATTTATTTTTGGACACAGGGCAGGACTTGGTTGTTCTGAAGCACCCGGTAAAGCTTCCTTTTAGAGCTGAACTCATACACGTTTGTCCCACTGTAGAGGTAAATGTAACCTGATAAAAGAAAAAGATCAGTCCATTTAATGAAATGTATTAATCACCAAAGTTTCTTTAAGGTTCGTGATTTCTTAGCTTTGATTTAATAATAAGGGCTATAAGACACACATACCGCTAAAATAATGGGCTGCACGAACAACTCCTACCATCCCTGGGAATCCCTCTTTTACTTGTCTGGGATACCCTGCCTCGATCCTGCGCCTTCTCTCATCGAATCTGTGCACAAAATAAGTGTCTTAACATTCTGATAGCTCTTTAAAAAGTAAAAACAACATTTCTCAAAGCCAAAACACATGAGAACTCAATAACATCCTCTAAGCTAAAAAAGAGCAACCTCTGAGCAATACATTTTTTCTTGTTTGTGACACACAGCAGTTGACCAACCTATAATAATAGCTGTCAGCGAAGAGCAAGGTTTTTCCAGAGCTTTGGTCATGGACAGCAGCAGTAATTTTTCTCACAGATGGCGGCAGACCCAGAAAGCTGAGAGATTTGGGATAGCCCCTGACAACTTTGTAGCCAGAAAGTGCCCAGACTTGTCTACCTGCAAACAAATATAGGCAATGATAAGACATTTCCCGAGGCATAGATACAAAGATTGTGGGTCGCCCAACCGATGTTGAATGGTTTCAGCTTTCTTTACCTTTGAAAACAAATACTTTGTTCTGAACTGGACCCTCATAAGCTGCATCTATATTATTTGGGAGCTTGGGCCACAAGCTTTGGATTAGATGTTGCTCCGCACGTTTGTTTTGGGAGCTACGCCAAACGTATCTGCAAGAGATCAAAATGTCATGAGATTATTCCATTTATCACAGCTTTTACATATATATACTAGTAAGGTTTACAGAAAGGGTTTCAGTGCATTACTGGTCTTTGAAGAACATTGCTTCTCCCCCAAAAGTTGTAACTGCGTCCAGGATCAATTTAGGATCACAAACGTCAAGTTTGGTTGGTGGTTCTGGATCACGGGATCCGACAGTGTTTTGACCTGATGAATATGCCACATGGTAAATTAAAACAAGATTTTGAAGATTTTAGAGCTTTCTTCAAGATATACTTACCATAAAGAGACTGAATTCCTTTGATGTCATCGGAAGACAGAGAGAAGCGATCTACATTATTGAAGCTGTACGTGGGAAACATGAGAGCGCCGGGAACGTTTGAATGAGAAAGACCCAGAGAGTGACCAAACTCATGGGCAGCCACCAGGAACAGGACAAACCCTGCAGAAACATCACAATTTAGGAAAGTTTAGTTTTTCATATCTAAAAGATGGGTTTGCAGTCAACTCAGTCTGGATATATTTAGTAAAAATTACCCCTGGATGATCGAAACGTGAATTTCTCATCTTCATCGAAATGTGCGTCTCCACCAATTCCAGGACCGGGAGCAAAGGCATGAGCAAGAGTGTTAAAAGGTCCATCAAAAGGGTAACCATCCCCATGTTCTAGAGATAAAATATTTGGTTTTCTGTCATAGATATATACATAATTATTTGCAAAAAATATTTTTTCTTGTTTTCCAGTACAAATATTTGATCATTTCATATATTAAGATACATTTAGTCCCACTTGAGACTCAATTATTTAAGTTTTAACTTGATTAAAAAACTTAAATTAAGTAAATTTTTCTTACCTATGCTTGTTTGAAGCATAAACTTTCCTTCTTTTGATAATGTTTAAATGTTCAATAATAAAGTGAATGTCTTGATATTTTTATTTTAATCTTAAGACATTAATGTCTTAATAAATGTAAGTAAATTCATTGATTTACGTTTTTCTGAATAATTCTTTTTGCGGTGTAGACAGACAGAACTTACCTCTTGATGTGAATTTGATCATAATGTCAGCGATACCGTTGTTGACACGGGTAAATCTCAGAGGAGTGACTTTGGCCCAGACCTGCAGGGCTCTATGAATGGAATCGTCCACTTCGCCTGCCGCCAGATCAGGTGTGTAATTTACAATCCTGAGAAAAAGAAGGATCATGGTCTGTACCTGCTCTGTCTCTTATTCTTATACTGTAATAGCGATTCAAAGCAATAACCGCACCTGTAGGTGAGCTTGTTGGTTCTCCATTTGAAACTCTTTCCGAACGTGGAGTACGCAGCAACGTCTGGAACTCCACAGCGGGGTTTCTTCATCACCTCCATGGTCTCTTGGTCCACCTTTCCAGTCACCTTAAGCCTGAAAAACTTTTGCATCTCTCTCACCTTCTCAATCATTTCAGTGGATGCTCGGCGAAAGTTACCAGGAGCCTCGTCGGTTAGATTGTAAAATGTTTTAAGGTATCTCTAAAAACAGATAAAAGGAATTATTAGAGACTTTACTGCGTATGATTGATAAAAACATACATGCAAATATAAAAATAAAACATACTTTTATGAAAAACAGAGACTGATGAAACTGTGCTGTATACCTCTACAACGCCTTGATCTGTGGCAGCAGGTTGCGATATCGGTCCAGCATGAACTGCTAGGATTAAACCTGTAAAAAAACACAACTGGGAGCAGATCATCTTGTTAGGTGCTTCTTGGTGGTTCTTCTTTTTGACACGGTTTCATGTGGCATTTTATATACACTCAAGACTGTGAAGTAATGTATTAAGCAATTAATGAAATCACCAGGCTTGGGTTTCTGAATAACCAACCACATTAAGTAAATCATTCTCTTGACACAGCCCTTTTCAAATATATCTTTATTTCTCTTCCTCATACCTCTTTTGAAGTGCTTCTAAATATGCAAAACACAGTAACAGGGGCTTTATTGTGCAAGACTGATGAGTAAAAAGCTATCTGTCAATACACCACAAATGCAGAAGTGAAACTGATTTCTAAACATTATTTAGTCTGATTCCACCTAAATAATGCAACTGTTCTTCCTCTTTTTGTAAGGAAAACAACAAACAATAGAAAGCACGTCAGACTTAAGAGGGATTTTCACCTGATTCTTCATTACTTTGGTTTATGATTTACTGCTCTGCCAACATTATGTGGGAGGCAGACAGTTCGTATGGGCGCATGATGATGAGAAACAAAAAAACGCTGAAACATCTACTGTAAATGACTACATCTAAAAATAAAATATTTTTAGGAATATCCTAAAAAGGAAATGTGCCAAATTTGGTTTCTTAGTAATGACTTTCAGATTATTCAAAATACATTGACAAATACATTTTAAACATTTAACTTCTCATACATTTAAATGTACACAAACTACTGTAGAAATATCTATAAAGTGCAATGTATAAATCGCAAATAGTTTTATCCCTGGGTCGGTTCACATTCTTCTTCACTATCTATAAGATTAGTGTGACAGTGAAGTTATGATATTTAAATTTTATAATGATGATTATTATCATTATTATTGTGGGATGTAACCAAGAATGTGTCTGATTGTTTTAATGCAATGCTTGAGAGCTCTATTGTAATTTTGTCTGCTTATTATGTTCAGTTATTTTTCATTACGGTACATTCACATACTCAGTTCTACCATTTTAATTCTTAAGCCTATATATTTTTGTAGTTGTGTTTACCATTTATTACTGCAGTATCTAGATTTTAGATACAAACGTTTTTTGTGTTTATTTTGCACAAATGCGGTTTACACTATTGCAGCATTGTTGTTTTAATTCTGGAATAGTGTTTCTACACCTTTCAGTATTGCAGCGAGTTACAAGTGTAGAAATCTGGACACAACGTTAAAAAAAGACAACGTATTTGTCATGGCAACAGATTTTTGCATGTCCTCATCCAAATTACTGTAGCATCACTAACATTAGTCAAGATGCAAAATATTTTTATTACAAATCGCACATTTGCGTTGCCTCATCGCATGTGAAAGCAGTACACAACCTATGTAAACAAACCAAAGTGGAGCTGACAGGGCCTTCTCTGTGTTATGGAATAAATACTGCGACAGATGGTGTAAGAATCACGATGTGTTGGTTCACATGTCCTGTTCTTATTTTGTGAAGTGATCGTATTATGAAACAAATGTGGCAATTCATTTAACCAACTACATTCGCAGTATTGTTTCAACAGAAAATGGGGAATGGGTAACTAAAATACATATAACGGTACAGTTACTGTACTCATCGGGGTTCTGGATGTTCTGAATTGTGAGATTTAAATGTAACACAGTTTGAAGATGGGTTGTCTCCATATATCTTTTCTAAATTTGGTTGCTATTGAATGTAAACAAACATGCAAACGTGTAAATGCTGTTTGATGGATTAACTTGCTTTCTATCTTATTCTTTCTATTTTATCTTTGATCTTTTTACAAAAGAAATCATACTAAGCATTTGTACAGTCATCATATCCCGTGTGACAACAAGCTATATTTAGTTTACAGTAGTGTTTTTGTAGCTGTCAGTAAAGAAAGATATGCACTCCCAGTGTTATGGATATGACATTTTCCGTTATGTGACACAAAAACGCACAGACAACCATTTGTTCATAATAATTGACTAAACTCTTGTTGATAGAGTTTAAACATCAAAGAAATATCAGTCTATGTACAAATCGTCTATCTTAAAAAAGGGAAATAAACATGCATGGTGGATGTGACAAAAAAAGGACAGGGTTTTTAGGAGACGACAAACTTTGTAGGATTTGTGTGAATTAAATGCACAAATCAGAAGCAATTATAAAGGGATGCCTCTTCATGGAACATAAAATAGTTACTTTATTTTAATATGCACAAAAAATAAAACAAATGCTTTAAAACTTAAAGAGAGACCTCACTTGGGTATTTGAGCCAGGTGCACCAAATGTTAATATCTGTGCTATCAGTATAGTAAA
Organism: Barbatula barbatula; assembly: GCF_947034865.1. Classification (NCBI taxonomy): domain Eukaryota; kingdom Metazoa; phylum Chordata; class Actinopteri; order Cypriniformes; family Nemacheilidae; genus Barbatula; species Barbatula barbatula. Next base: position 16,142,491 of record NC_136787.1, on the reverse strand, counting down.
AACTTTTCATGGTGAGGTTGACATTTTCACGAAATTGCCCAGATGACATAATCTATGATGTCATCTCTGCTACAGTTATGTCCTTTTTTGGATGCAAGAAAGTGTTTTGGATCATGTCCAAACAAGTGTGTGTGTGTGTGTGTGTGCGTGCGAGCGTGCGTGCGTGCGTGCATGCTTGCTTGCATTATGTTATATTTGTAAAATGTCTGATGCTTTTGCATTCACATACATCACACAATATTCAGATTAAAGTGTTTATTTTGTAATGATCACTATAAGGCAATCACAGCAAGTTTCATTACTGTGAAGTACAAAGAAATGGTTTCAGAGGTTACTACAAAACCTACACAAAACATCAGTCTTTTATGGAAAATAAATAAATGTAATAATTTAAATACTTAATAATCGTTCTAAAAATACTGACAGGTTCTGTATGTTTTTCTTTCAGGCAGGAAGACATTGAATTGCTGTGTTACGGCAAACATCTCAACAAACTAACAGGGCAGAAAATAGTTGTTGTTCAGGACGCGGAACAGCTTCTTGCCATCGGAACTGAACTCAAACAATTTGGATCCACTGAAAAGATAGTTGAAACCTACAAAGACAACGAAAGGCAGAATGTCAACACAGTCTAGATAAGAATTAACTTTGGATTTGCTATCCATTTATGTGTCGTGTTTTTATCCGTACCTTTGTACTGGAAGGCCGCTGTGACCTTCCCTGTCATTCCGGAGAATTCATTTTCCACCGGTTTAGGATAACCTTTGTCCATTCTCCGTGTCTGCTCATCATAACTACAAAAAATAAACTCTCGTATTACTTCACAGTTCTTAAAAAAAACCAATCAGGTAATTTTATCTGTTTATGTGATTTCCTTACCTATAAATCTTATTGTCAACGAAAAATAGGATTTTGTAGGTCTGCTCATCATAGAGGACTGCATCGACTTTCTTCACTTTATTCGGCAGACGGAAGCTGCTGAGACTCTTGGGATATCCCTGTGCCACGTCGTAGCCATAGATAGCCCAGACCTTTTGACCTGAGGCACGACAACATTACCAAATGATGCATCTTATACTTTTTATGCCATTTATTGATCCTACAGGTATGGTTTTATAATTTTTACCTTTGAAAATGTAAACTTTGTCATCAAATGGACTCTCGAATGCTGCATCGATGTTATCTGGAATCTGAGGCCAGAAGCTTTTGATAAGATGTTGCTCCACTGTGGTGCTCAAGGGGTAACTGCGCCACATAAAGCTGCAATAAAAACACCATAAGGTTAAGATCCGAACTCATGACGTGCAGGCTGATACAAAAACCTTTCTGTCTTTTCTTACTTGCTCTTGAAGAACATGATCTCTCCTCTGAGCATGGTGACAGCATCCAGGACCATCTTAGGATCACATCTGTCTGGGGTGGTGGGTGGTGTGGGTTTTGTTTCATCAGGGTTGACTTCAGGGTTAGGGCCTGCAGAGAAATCCATCATTAGCCGAATGTATTTTTGATTTATCGCCAGTGTCTTTGTCATTTGTAACAGCTTACCGTAAAGAAACTGGATTCCGTTGACGTCATCTTGAGGGAGGGAGAAGGTATCAACGTCTCTGTGGACGTAGTTGGGATACATCAGTGCACCTGGATCCTTGGAATGTTCGAGGCCTAACGCGTGTCCAAACTCATGGGCAGCTACCAGGAATAAATTGTATCCTGCAGGAGAAGATGTGAAAACCAAAACATGGTTCATGTTTTGTTTTTTTCCACTGAGGTTGAAGGTTTTATCAGATGAGACTGTACTTACCATCATAAGATTTGAAGGTGAAAGACTCTTCGTCGTCAAAATGGGCATCACCACCAATACCATCAAAGGGAGGAAATGCATGAGCCAGAAAACCATCTGGTCCATCAAAGGGGTAACCGTCACCATGATCTAGAAACAAGCAGATATTTGCTTTTAACCATTATCATACGATCCTGTGAGCAACTGCAAATAATGAAATGATTTACATTGATCTAAATGTTTAACAAAAATGACTGTATGTGAAACACAGTTGATATCTGCTGTACTTTATGTAAGATTTTTCACACTAAACATCGTTTTATTGTTATTATGCATGTAGATGTTTAACCCCAAACAGTATTAATAGCGTGAATATTTATACTTTTTAATATTAGTTTGTCGCACTGTAAGACAATAAGGTAAAAATGGACTTAAAGGGCTAGTTGATCCAATAATGAAAATTCAGCCAACGTTTACTCACCCTCAAGCTGTTACAAAACTGTATTAAAATCTTTGTTTTGTTGAACACAAAAGAAGATGTTTAAAAGAATGTGGAAAACTAAACAGTTCTGGGGCACCATTGACTACCATAGTAGTTTTTTCTACTATGGAAGTCAATTTTGTCCCAGATCTGTTTGGTGAGTCAATTTTGGGTGAAATGTCCCTTTCTTCATGTAATCATTTGACTTCAACCATCTGAATCCCAAATCATAATGTTAAAAAAATCTATTTAAGTGTTAAGATACATAAATATTGTATTTCGAAATCAGAAATTGAATAAATGTGCAGTATTTTATTCTGATGTAGATAGCATCTTGAAATAAGATCAAATCATCATAGTTAACATCCATGGACATTATAAATAAAAAAACACATCTATATGACATGTAAATATTCTAATGTGAAACGTTACAGAAACTGACCTCGCACTACGAATGAGATCATGATGTCAGCAATTCCACTGTGGATACGAGTGAATCTCAGAGGACTGACATCTGCCCACACCTTCAGGGCTCTTTGAATGGAATCGTCCACCTCGGCTACTGACATGTCAGGTGTGTAGTTCTCAATTCTAACATAAAGACATCAATGTTCAAAATTACCCCCAAAATTGGCATAGCCCGACGTAGCAATTCATTTTGTCCTTTTAATAGGTTTCGGTCATTTTAGTCTTGTATTGTATTTGAAGTTGGCTCTTACCGGTAGGTCAGATCGTGTTTTTTCCATTTGTAGTCCCCTTCAAAAACAGAATAGGCTGCAACATCTGGAACCCCGCAGCGGGGCTTCTTCATCACGTTCAGTGTCTCTTCATCCAGCGTTCCTGTTACCTCGAGTCCAAAAAAAACCTGCATCTCCTTCAGCCTTATACTCATTGAACTAGAACGTTGGAACTTTTCGTCAGATGCCTGCTTTGGCAGGGCATACAGCTTGTTCAGATAATTCTAAAAAAACAGAAAAAAGTGAATCAGCAAATTGAATAAAATGCCTTTTTTGGTTTCTAACAGAAAAGGCTCAAAGTGTGATTATTACCTCAGCCATGGTTATTTCTTCTTTATCAATAGATGGCAGTATTGGGCTGGTGTGACCAGCGACCACCAAAGCCATCAGAATGCACACGTTGTAGATCTTCATGTTGCTTCTCGTTCAAGAAACTGATGCCGCTTGTGTTTTGCGCCGCTCTTATATACACATCAGAATGAGCGATTGTGCAAGAGAAGACTGAGTCACGTTTTACAATTTGCTATCAAAATCATGAGAATGACCTCATACGACCATGTAAGGTACCCTAAAAAAACTGAGATAACAGGATTTTATCAACTAAACAGAAAATTAAGCTTTGCAAAGACTGAAATTAATATTTACATGTTTTATGGGTCAGTGACTCGATCTAAACACACCCAAGGGTCCCCTGCCTTTCTGAGCAACACTGTGTAGTCACTTTTATTATCAAGATAAACTAACAAAAGCACTTTATGGTATATTGTTTTGACCTAGATTTTTTTACTGTCTTTGCTATGTGCTAGATTCATTGTTTGGGGTTCACTCCAAAACAAATACATAAAAAAATCATTGTTAACCCCAAAATAAAAATGCTCTCATCATTTACTGTATTCACCACCATGACGTTTAAAACATGTATATGATTCTTTCGTTTGTGGGACATGAAAGAAGGTATTTTGAGAACATCATTAGAGTTGTTTGCTTAGATGTTCTTCAGAAACAAAATAACTTTACAATTTAAGTTTTGTTTTCTGAAAAAATAAAAATCTTTATATGCGTGTAATTTTATATTAAGCTAGGTCACTTTTAGGTGAAGTAAATTCAATATTTGTACTTTTTTAACCAAGACAAAAACAATACTTAAAAAGAAATAAATTGGATTAAAGTGTGTTGTGCAAAAGAAAGTCCTACAGGTTTGGAATGATATGAGGGGATAGTATTTTCATTTTTGGATGAACTGTTTCCATTTGATTCGTGAAAAGTCTATTCATTTTTCACTCAGTCATTTATCTCCACAATAAGAGAATGACGTGAGTTTACTAAAACATCTCCTTTTCTCATGTTCATCCAGATAAGTGGTTGCCCATTGTGTTCAGGACAGTAATCTGTAGTGTTGTAATGAGACGCATTACATGAGCAGATGTGGTCATGACACATCTGTGTCAGTAATGTGTAATGGGGACCAGAATGAACTGGTTTAAAACAGCGTTTCATCAGAGGGCTGTGAAATGACACTTTTGTCATCTTTCTACAGATCATTTTTTTAAAATAGCATTTAATCTGTTGTCTTTATTGTTTTGGACTGATATATCCATACCAAGATCTTAAATCTATAATAATAGTAAAAGTGTCACTTTAGCGACATAAACACTGCAGATAACATCATTCCTATAGTATCCTAGTACAGTAAATGGACATTTAAAGGAGTGATGCAATTCAATGCATTCACAATGAAATATTTTAAAAGAAGACACCATGAGCAGCATTAGATCCACACAGAGAGTATTGAACTATTAGTTGTTTGATGTTAATACTATTTAATATACAGCTTATCGTCTGGGTCAAAACAAAAGTAATTCAATCAATTCAATCAACTTTATTCAAGACACAAAGGTCCATAGAGACAACACAGTACATATATAGATATAAACATAAAACAATACTTAATTATGTGAATCGGCTGCAAAATGCAACTTCGGTTTTGGATGTGCGTCCTGGATTCTGCAGTGAACAATAATGTATGGGGTTCACTTCAGACATGTTATGATGCACCTCGTCGCTTTGAGGATCAATGGAGAGGTCATTTGCAATTTCATTACAATTATTTATAAGATTTAATCAAGTAAAGAAAATGAGGACGTGTTTAGATTCTCATGCAAAAGGCAATAAATCCAGATGTGTACATGCACGTTTTCATCATAACTCGATGTTTCAACACAGCTGAGGCAGATTTCTAATGTTTTTTGAAATACAGCAATATAAATCATGCAACAGGAAACCCTCAAACCAGACATGGTGGACAAAATATACATATGTGCAATTCCATTCCCAGCAGCATGCAATTGTATTTTGGACTTTTATTTTATTTTGCGAGCAAACTCTACTTACTAAAGTCCTGTGAAGGAATAAAACTGGCCATTCCAGATAACAAAAATCTAGTTTTACATTTATTTAATCCAACGTCCCAAAAAAGTTGCCTGGTTATTGTTGAAACACTGTGTTTCAACCTTTTTGTCCACAACCCAAACTCAAAGTTCCTCTTACGGCTTGTGGGTTTGAATCCTATACGTTGTGTTGAAATGTATTGGTGGAATTTACTGTTAATTGCTTGAATGAAGAACCAGCCAGATGTCTCCCTTCACTTGTCATGGACTGTTTTTTTACATGGCCTGGGTTGCCTTCATGTGCCCTTCATGGCCGGGCCTGGTGGAGAAGATGTGTGCCTTCTTCCTGATCGAATGGTGACCTGTCCATTTCATTTACAGTACGACTGTGGGCTGTAACCTTCTAAAGCAGCATTGGAAGTAGAATGGAGTTAATGTGTTGCAAACAAATTAAAAAAAGTAAAATGTTTAACTTATAAATATGTTTTGAATGTTTCATAATTTCACTCATAAATAGAACTGCAAACTTGTGTGAGGGGTAAAGTTGTTCAAGTGATGATGCATACCAAGTGTAAATACACAAAAGTGTCGCGAAGATTCAGACACATGACCCTTTGGTGTGCTCGACTTTATTTCGTTAATGGAGAAGTTCACCCAAAAATCTACTCATTTTTACTCACCCACATGACGTTATCTTCCAGCGTCTTTGGAGCAGAAATGAAGATATTTAGGTGACATCCGAGAGAGGGAGGCGTTCACAAGAGCACTTGCCCATATTGGACGCCGGCGCTCTGCCTCACAACGTGAAAGTGCTTTCGTCCAAGAAGACGAACTACTCTTGTGAATGTGCGCCATATTTTTCTCACATAAAGCATTCTCGTCGCTTAAATCAAATTCAACTGAGCCACTAGCACGGATGGACCAATTTAACAATGTCTTTAATACTTTTCTGGACCTTGGCAAAAACTGACACCATGATGTCTATGAGGAGGTCTGGAAATCTCTCGGACGTCACCTAAATGACAGACAGGAAGTATGGTGGAATATGACAACTTTGATATCAATAAACTCGGTGTGAGCCAACAAATATACTAAAGTGAATCGAATAACATTAAGTTGATTTCCTCTTATGCTACAAGCAGATTAATAAATTCTTTATATCTCTTGACCATTAGGGTGCCTATAACTTTACAGGTCCTCTCAGAACATGACCTTTATGAACCATACCAAGTTTCGTAGCAATCCGCCATTGCGTATCAAAAATACTGAACAAGATGTGCCAATGATGATACGTACAAACTTTTGTGTCAATACACAACATTTTGCAGTGTCGATTTTGAAGTCAATCAGAACCTGTTTAACGTTTTTTTAATTAAAAGGCCAGGTGGCACAGCCCAACCAACTTTTTTTGTGTGTTCATACAATGTGCCCATAAATCAAGACGTAAAATTTGATGAAGATATCCAATTTCGTTTAGAAGTTATAAGCATGTACAATCAGAAAAGCAAATTTCATTTGCATTTTTCGGCCACCAACCATGGAAATTTTGACATTTGGCCTGTGACAGATAGTATACCACTAAACGTTTTGTGTTTCCTACGCTGGTTTCATCTCAATTGGAGAAACGGTTACAAAATTATTCGCAATTGTTTTTTTCGCAAACTAGGCCAAACTGTAAGGCGAATTCTGCATGTTTGGTCTTGTTGGACTCGGCAATGATTTCGAAATCTAAAGACATGGCTTCCATGTAAATCTGTCAACCGCAGACAAAGTAATAGGCCTGTTAATATATCTCCTCGCCACCAGGTGACGCTGTTCCAAAACTTTACGGGCTCTCTTTGGGCATGGTGCTGATGGTCCATTACAAATTTTGTAAGGATACGCTGTTGTGTCCATAAAATACACATTTTGTTCAACGCCCAAAATGGCCGACATGGGAAAACTGGATATCGTTCCACTCGATATGTTACCCTAAACTAACGAGGCCAACCGTTTCGAAGTTATAAGCAAAAATAGCCATTTTCATAACTTTGGACCACTAGGTGGTGCTGCGCAGAGATCATGGTATGTTACCGGAGGTCAGGCTTTTGATTACACCTACCAAGTTCCGTGTCGATACGTGAAAGTTTGGCGAAGACACATCATCAAATCCAAGTTATGGGCAAAAATATATGTTAAACCAAATTTGCTACAGTAACATATGAGACTGTCCTCTATCTGTGTGCCAAATCTCATAATTTTCTTATGTACGGTTCTATGGGCTGACACCCTAATTTTACTTTGTCTGTTTTTTTCCCACTGAGGTTGTCTAGGTTTAATGAAATTTCCTCTAATACAGTTTTGCACTTTAGTTGTGAACGTAAACTCCCTTAAAACAACATGCCTTTGTGAATGCTGTATGACTAGTCAGCTCTATAATTTCAATGGTCAGTATAAGCTGAGAGCTCTAACTTAAATTTTTGAAAATATGGACATAAATGACACTTTAAATTATGACATTACTTTTACATTCATAAAGATGGGCTCAGATCAAGACTTTGTGCATCGGTGGAAATGCAAGTAAATTTTCATCTGCATAAGTAAATGTTTTATGTATCTTTTGAATCATAAAATGATATATACATCACAATCCTAATGTTATTCTTACTTTGACATTTCCAGCACTATTCGTGTTTATACCTAATGCATTTAACAGATAGCCTACTGTCTGATGAGCAACCTGCCCAGACATGAAAAACTAGCAGCTACTGCCTGATGGTTTAGGATAAGCGGTACTCTCCAGGTATGTGCATGACTCTTGTCAATCTCAAAATTCAAAGGTGTGAAGTTGAATTTTATATTGCTGCCCAAAATTATGTTGGCCAAAGGGATGTTTACTGTTTCAAGAAATCTACATCACCATTTAGCACCACACACCTGGCACTGATTTTATTTTAAGTTCTTTAAAAAAGTACACATTGTTTACTATATAGATAGTGTAGTTTGCATTGCATCAACTTGAATCGTAATCTTTGTGTTATACCCAGCGTGATTATTTATAATGTGTTAATAAAAAATTAATTAAATTAAAGCGTTTGACTGATAGCATTGTTTATTTTGTTATTCTATAGATTTCGGGATAATATCATATGGATAGCATCAATATTTTGGGCCACAATAATGCTGTTGTGAAAGTCTGATATTGTGACAGTCCATGTAAAATAACCAGCCCAGACAAGTGAAGGAAAAAATCTCATATTCTCATGCTGTGTAAGTGTTTCATAGCAGTTGTTTAAGAACAGCTGTGGTGGAATAGTGGAAGTTCCCACGAGATTTCCCTCTGCATTTGAAGCTGTGATGTCACAAAGAGCTTCTTGAAAATCGTTTTGAAATGTCATGTGACATCACATCCATATTTGTTCCATATAAGGATTTTATCAAGAGATTATATGAAGGGGAAATAACCATAAAGTATATTTTGAAACAATAAGCTTGCATGTACACAAATTTAGCTCAATTCTTATTAAGACACAACACAATTCGACTGTTGTTTTGATTGTGAAACTTCCACACAATTTCTGTACTACATACAGTAAGGTTTGCACAAGCGCAGCCAACATTTTCTGGTTTTGCTGTTGTTGTCTCCAATTCCAGGATGCCATCACTGGGCGTACAAGCCACAGAACAAATGGGTACAATGTGATAAATTCTGGCTACAGAAGTCTTCTATATGATATCGTTGTTAAAACTCTTAGAAGAAATCATCTTCAAGTGTATCAGCTATCAATATGAAAAATGATTGTGTGATTTATACGCTTGTGAAACTTCTAAACCTTAAGAACCTCAAGAAGTCATCTGTCATCATGTTTCCTCGATTCACTTCCTGAATACCTGCTGTTTACCTGAACTCTGGACTGGCAAGCCTCAGTCTCAGACGATACACACGATAAGATTTGATTCACTTCTCCTTCCTAATGAATTTTCACATGACTTGCAGTTATTATAGGAATGGTTTTATAATCTTAACAATTGTACTTGGCAGGCAACATCACTGACTTAAAAACTAAAATCATGCTTTTATTAATGCACATCATTGGAGGTGGCATTTTGGAGGGTTTCAGACCAACAAACAACAACATTTCTCAAAATATCTAGGTTCTTAAATGACATGGGGGTGAATAAATGATGACAGAAAATGTATTTTGGGTGAACTGTGGATTACATAGCACTTGTTTAACACAGAAAACCCCGGTTGTGACAGAACTGTTTGATCTCATTTATTTAAATACATTCAACTTACTCAGACATTCAAGGGTATAAACATATTAGAGCAAACCAAAGACAGACCATTTTTGTATCCACCGATCCGGTGACTCAGGAATTATTGATACCAACGTGTCTGTCATTTCCTGTCCACCTCCAGCTTGGGTATGTGCTCCATGGCCCTGCATCTGCTGGCACAGCATGTCATCAGTGTTATCAGTGGCGCTGATACAAAAAGCGCTGTCGTCTGTTGGTCCAGGATGTGAGGTCAGGGAATTTTTTCAATTACAGTGTGGGTTGACATGTTTGGCTTTGTTGAAGTGCTGAAACGTCAATTCCACCTCCAAATGTATTACTTAAGAATGCTTGGGGTTTCTTTATGGTTGTGATTCTGTTTATAATTTATTATTCTTTTACTTGTAGTAGAGTATTTTTCTAAGAATCCCAGTGTATTCTTAGAATGGTTGTGATATAAACAATTGTAATGTCACTTTAGGAATTAAAGGGATCTTGTCACCGAAAATATCTTTACTTGTGTTCCGAAGACGCCATTGGGCCCTAAAACATGTTGAACGTCATGTGGGTGAGTAAAAAATAACACAATTATGATTTTGAGATTAACTTTCCTTTAAGACCACAGAGCCGTATTGAGCAGTTCTTTGATCGATGGATGCACATTTTGGAGCTTCAAAAAGTCACCACCCATTCACTCCCATTCTACTGCTTGGTATTCTAATTCCGACTGCATTGTTCTTCAAGAAGAAAACCATATTCAGTTAGGGTATGTAAAACGTGGGGAAATTTAGATTTGCCAGTAAAGTATCGCTTTTACAGACCTTGTTAAGTTCTACTAATTGCCTGAAAACATGAAGATACCCAAATAAAGATTGGCTGTGTTTTTAAGTTAAACTGTAGAAAAGTTAGAGAGAAAAAGTGTCACAGGAACTGTGTGTATGATTGGTTTCCCATATTGCAAAGACACAACATGTAAACAATTTACGAGTGAACATTCACCTCACCTGAAACCTCTGACGTAGCAGAGAATGCCCCGTCTTACCTGAGGCTCCTCTACACCACAGGTAAAACGTACTCATTACGAGGCAGGAAATGAGTCAGAGACGTCTCTGTCTTACAGCTGTGCGCACGGGTTTAATAGTGGTCATATTAGTGGAGCCCTCTATTGTACGAATAATGACCTGCAGTCCGTGTTTTTATTTTTAAGGGATAGTTCACCCTCTTGTCATTCCAAACCTGTATGACTTACATTCTTCTGCAAAACAAAGAAGATCATTTCAAGAATGTCACCGAACAAGGTTCACTTCTATTGTGTGGACAAAACCAAAGTGTCAGTGAGTATTGACTGAAAGGTTTATCCTTGTTCTGCTGTAGAAAGTCACACAGGTTTGAAATGAGGGTGAGAAAATGAAGTTTTGGCTGATCTATCCGTTTAAAAGCCTGATTTGTTGATGCACTTTTATCCTTTAACCTTATCTTATCTTTTTCATTACACAAAAGCCCAATCGAACAAATAAAATACTGTACAATAACATAACACAAACGGAAAAACCAACATATCATTGCGTTCTACTATTACTCAATTTAATCCACGGGCTTGGCATATCTTAATATCTTTATAGATGCAAATACATATTACAAACACTAACACAGTTTAAAATGAAATAAAACAGCATTAACAAAATTTTATATTTTGGCAACATAGATTTTAATGAGTCGAAAAAGTGATTTCCCAAAACACATACAACATAAGCAGTCTTTGAAGGACAATGTTGAGAGAGAAAGCAACAATATTCTATGATTATAACCAAAGCGCTTAAGTCAAGAGGAAGAATAGATGTTTAAAAATTTGGATCAATACCTGTTAGACTGTTTATTGATTTAGGCACATACAGAAATTGCAGTAACAGAGGCAGTCGTTTTGCTTTTGTTCGTTCACTTATATTATCATTTCTTCTTAAATCTGCATTATTAGATACATGGGATGCATTGTTATATTTGATATCTTGTTTGATATACCTAAACATCAAGGCAACACTGAATAGACAGTTGAATCTAAGGCACCCTCAGTGTTAGTCCAAACCAACAGCAGCACATTTCTGTATCAGAAAATCTGATTAAAATTGATATCCAACACCTAACGTCTCACCGCCATTCTTTTGAATTTTCTGTTGTATCAACTGTGCTTCATAAAGAGATGAAAAACTTGGCACAATATAAAATAAATCACAAACCTTCATTCGTAACCACACAGTTTCTCTTTCTGACAGTGAACACAGGCTGAGCCGTTCAAATCGTCAACATTTGACCCGTCCCTTATAAAAATAAATAAACCTACTAAATAAATCATAAATCTACTAATCATAGTAAATAATCAATGAATTAAAGTATTTGAGTGTCTTGAAACCTACAGCCAAATGTTTATTATTAGCGTTCATGATTATTCATTCATAAAATAACAAAAACATATGAATGCGCTCTTCATAATCATCATGAATCGAAACAATTCTCTTGTATATCGGTGACATGAGGGGCTTGAAATGTATACTTTATGTATTGTTGTATGTACTTGTGACTCATTTAATTAATTTGTAACATATTACCATTTATTGTTACTTATTCAAAGAAACTCTAAACTGTCAAATATTGCACACAGTGATCATGTGATAGGATAGTTGCTAAATGTTTCTCAACTCTCAGTCCCAGTGGATTGTTAAAAATGGAATGAGGAACAAACAAAATCTAAAATGTAGGTCAGATGCAGCATTATCTTGTCAACCGAGTGCAGAGACATTCAGATACAGTACGAAACATGAATGACATGTGAAACCGTTGTGTTATCTCAATATTTCCATTAAAATTTACCATTGGCCCTCAAATATAAAACAATTTACGCAAATGACACAGAAAAAAAAATCACAGGACCACTAAAAACTTCTCGAATCTAAAAGCAACTAAAAAAAATCGTCCTTCCATGGCAGCATTCTCATAAATGCACTCGGCAAACAAAGCCGGAGGGGAATGGGTGAACCAAACCGATAGCCACTGGTCATTTCCTGCTGCCGCCGAAGCTGATTGGCTGTACCTCTTGTGCGAGGGCTCTGATTGGTCCAATATCCTCCTCTCGTTTCCCGTTCAACTCGTCTTCTGTGATTCAATGTGCAGCACTGGCCAAACGCCACATAAAAACTAAACACGTTCAAAACGTTGGTTTAAAAAGTCAGAAAAGCGATATAAACGGAATGACCCCAAATGCACTTACCTTAACTTTTGGTCTGTGCTTGAGGTAGGTCGATCGAATTTGTAGGCTAAGAAACAAATTTTTGAATCATTATCTTGACTCTTAATTGCATAATTTCTCCAAGAGTCTTTTTCACTGCCAGTACCTGAGAAGTGTGTGTAAATACGAGCCCAGGCCTGTTAGGATATGCCACCAAGCGTGGAGCTGTGTAACCGCCCCAACGACAGGGGGCAAACGTTGCCGTGTGGCTCTGGAATTAAGACAGTCAACTGGTCAATACAGTAACTCTTTTGAGACTTGTATCATTTGAATACATATATACAAGTATAGTTTATTTTAGAGATGATGTATTTTGTAGGCCAACCCGGAAGTAAGCACAGCACTGATTTCTTCGGAATGCTTTGGATTTTGTCCAAATACTTTTGCAAAAAGAAATTGCTTTTAGGTTTATGATGTTTGTCTATCAAGATAATCTTTACAAATTAACACAATATTTGCTATTTCTGACCCCCAAATACAATCGCCAGGAGCTATCATGATGCTTTTAACAGACGGTTAACATCATCACGCATGGTAAGCCTTCGACTAAGGCTTCACTTTTAGAGACCTTGTTAGTTCTACTAATTGCTTGAAAACATGAAGATACCCAGATAAAGATTGGCTGTGTTTTTAAGTTAAACTGTAGAGAAGTTACAGAGGGTTTAAAAATGCCAGTATAGGATTGGTTTCCTATATTGCAAACAATTTACGAGTGAACATTCACCTCACCTGAAACCTCTGACGTAGGAGAGAATGCCCCGTCTTACCTGAGGCTCCTCTACACCACAGGTAAAACGTGCAGATTACAAGGTCGGAAATGAGTCAGAGACGTCTCTGTCCGACATGACTCAGGTGAGCACAGGCCAACACTAAGCGTTTGACAACTTTTTTAAACTTTATTAAAATGATTTCTTTGCATGTTTTTAGAGATTTTTGTCCATGTTGCATTATTTGTGAGATTTATATGCGTGATGATTTTTAATTTCCCTGCCGTAGGATGTAGTCGCTTTTAGGAACTTGTTAACGATTTTAAAGGGATACTCCACCTAAAATTCTTTAAATTCTTGTCATGAATTACTCAACCTCAAGTAGTTACAAAACTGTATACATTTATTTAGAAAGATATTTAGAAGAAGGTTAACAACTGACATTTCTGGGGTAGTCACAAATTATTGTCAAAAGTGCCCCGGAACTGTTTATTTTCCTTAATTCTTCTAAATATCTTCTATTCTAACAGAACAAAGGAAAATATACAATAATTGTTTCTACTATGGTGTCAATGGTGCCCCAGAAATCTCAGTTGCTAACTTTCATCAGCATCATAAATCCTTTTAAGAAGTTTTTAATATATTATTTTAATTATTTACTTCGTATTGTATTACCTTTGCATCAAATTACAAAATAATAGTAAATGCTAATGCAAGGGTGTTTCTTATACGGAGTCTATGGAAATCACCTTTGACTGCCTTCACATACTCTCTATTTTTGAAAGTAGTTAAAACATTATCATAGAAATTTTCTTTTGCTATTTGAGAAAATGAGAATACAAAAAAATATATATTTGTGGTAGTCACCGATTTACCGCTATAGAATTTTCCCAACTATAACGACTATAAGGTCCATTTTAGGCATTAAACCAAAACCCATTAAAAAACCCATAGACTTTTGGGCGATGAAAACGGAAGAACTTAAATGCTAACTCGCTTCCGGGTTTGGCATGCAAAAATACATCGTCTCTTCTTGGTACTCATTAAATACCTCAGAGAGTCACACATGATGTTATCGATGTTCCATAATACGAATCCCAGCAGGAAGAGACTTAAAGATGTAAAGCAAAGGGGTCTGAGCCAAGGATAGACCCTACAAAAGAAATCATGTTAATTCAGAATGGCTTAATGTTATCTTAACTAAACAAACTATAACCACAGATGCATTTTCTCACCACGTGACAATAAAAATAGACCGAATCACCAAGAAAGTCACCAGTACGGCATACATGACCTGGGGAAAGTAAAAAATGCTTTTAACGTATACTATAAAGACCACCCCATGTGATGAAAGAAGGACTATTTGAATGGTGATCGTATGTTGTTGTTAATAACATCCTAGTGTTTACAGAAGGTCAGGTAGCATATAGAGCAACCGCCAACTGCCATTACACAACAAAACAAACACAGCCAGAAGAGACTTTTACAAACCAAATTGTTTTAAGGGCCCCCAAAGTACCTGACATAATTTAGAGCAAACTCAGAAAATGAATCTTTCAAAAAGTAACAAATCTGCTAAATAACAACATTTCTATTGTCTAATAACAGTTTAAACAAAGGGAGGACAGATGAGTTTATCAATAAGAGAGTGAAATGTCTCACCTGATGAAAGATCGGCTCTTTCCATAGCAGGTAAACCTACAAAAGAAACTGAACTTATGCAATGCTCTCCAAGCACGTGAGAAAACATGAATATTGTTGTATTATTCGGACACTTAAGCAACATATACAATGTATGAGTCTGAAAAGAAATTGTTTTTGCGATTTTTGCAATTTTAACCAAACGGTGGCAAGGTGGATAAATGTAGTTGATGTATGAGTTGCCCTAAGGTTCACACAGGTGTACTGGCAGAACAACTACATGTGTAGTTCATCGCATTAAGATTTATCAGTGTGTCAGATCAGCGATTATCCAAAATGTGCAGCATTGAAATAAAAAAAGTGTTTCATACATTTAAGTCTGGCTTCAGTGTCCAAAATATCAGCTGTGTTTTAAACAAAACTTTGTACAGCAAAGTAAAACTTACCACACTAACGGTAATACTGAAGGTCAGCAAAAGGCTTATTGAGAAATAGTTAACAACGCCTTCTTGCTTGAAGCACTCGTATCTGTGATGTTAACATTCACACACAGTATTAACTTCAAACACAGTGATGAAAAATAAAAAACATGCTTGCGTCAATGTGAAAATAAAGCATGAACAATATTTGACCTACAATCATATGACACTCATCTGTAAAAAAAGCGACAGATGTTTCTAATCCGACAGTTACAGTGAGCATTCAAAGGGGAAAGCAAATGTGACATCAGGTGTGCGAAAGGTAAACTTACAGACAATAGACGTAGACGCAGCAGATGTAGATCATCGGTAGCTCGTCCAGCAACTTAAATCAAAAGAGAAGCCAGAGATTACAGAATTTGTGTCTCACTGTTGTGATTTACGGCTATGGCTTTGGTCATGTGCCGTAAGCAGCTTTGTGGTTATGAATCTGGAAGTGAAAATAAGCTTCTGGAGTGCTTGAGCTCACATGCACAGTGGACGTTGAGAGGCTGACAAAGTTTCAAGCTTACCTGCATTTCATACTGCAGCGTCATGTGGAAACTCCATGAGCCGATGCCTACAGCTGTAATAGAAAAAGGTTATACTGAAAACATGCATCAGGAGAGGATTTTGTCAACGGATATAACTATTTGCAATGATTCAGAGGGCTTCAGAAAAATGTGGAGCCCCAGTTCTATGCAATTATGTGTTGAATATCTAGAGGAAAGGCCACAGTCTTTAAGCCTTTAAAGTGTATCATCATATAAAACCAGGTGAATGATGCTTTGCTTCTGTTCCTACCTGCAAGTCCTAAAAACGATAACACGTAACGTGTTTCCAGTCCGCCTTTACATGTCTGAATGGCTCCATAAATTGGAGGGAGGATCATAATCAGGTTACTAACTGTGTTCCCTGCAAAAAAATAAGAACAACATTAAAACTCATCATTCTGTTCGTCTGATTTACGATCAAAAAAAGAACCATCAGTTGTCAAACTGTTTTTGTATCTCATTATATTTCATTGTCCAATAAACCAAACATGTGGTAGAAAGAGTCAACAGGGTGTATGCAGGCCTTTGTGTCATTGTATGGATACATGGGTATTGTACTGAACATGGCACGTTCCTTCATATGCAAACACCCCTTAAATCAGAAACTCCAATTGTTTCTCACGAAAGTTTACATAACATCATTACGTTGCTTCAAACACCTCTTGGTAAGAAGGAAAGCGATATATAAGTAGACAGGAATGAAATAAATAACTTTGTTATTATATTATTTTAACCTTTAGCTGATTTGTGGTATTTATCGCTGGCATTTGGCCAATTTACTAAAGTGACCTATTAGCTTATGTTCACCTAATCTGTGGCATGTTATGAATTTGCACATAGATTCAATTCAAAATTATTTCAAGTTATACATTTGATCAATGAGTGCTTTTTCCGATCTAATCCCTGACCGTTGATGCTGCAAATGTAATGGAGTTACCAATTGAACAACAGAAACACCATGGACGCCTGTGTGTGACGGACTTTAAACGGACCGTCTTCTCTTAGGGTTACTATCTACCGATGAGCTCAGAC
Organism: Barbatula barbatula; assembly: GCF_947034865.1. Classification (NCBI taxonomy): domain Eukaryota; kingdom Metazoa; phylum Chordata; class Actinopteri; order Cypriniformes; family Nemacheilidae; genus Barbatula; species Barbatula barbatula. The sequence goes on along the minus strand of NC_136787.1, from coordinate 16,125,180 downwards.
TGTGTGTTAAGAGAGAATAACTTCAACAACTGCATTGACTCACCTATTGCACTGCAACTTTAAAAGCTATTGTCTATTGTTTAGTATAAATTATTATCTGTTCATAGCCACCTGTACATTAATGTTCATAGTATATAGCCATCTGCATATATTATACTGTACATTAATGTTCATAGTATATAGCCATCTGTATATATTGTTCATAGTACATACCTACTGTCATATTTTCATAGAACATACCTACTGTATAATATTTTCCTAATATTATATTCTGTATTAATTAACTGTATATCCTGCACTTGCTAAATGCACTTCTGGTTAGATCTAAACTACATTTCGTTACACTGTACTTGTATATGTGTAATGACAATAAAGTTGAATCTAATCTGATCTAATAACATGTCTATAAAGCTTTTAAAGCTGAACAGAATTGAGAAATGTGTAATTTCACCTGCGCTTTGTTTGGTAAACAGCTAGTAAATTCGATTATTAATTATATTATTAATGATACATACGAATTGCAGGACAAGATCGACATGTTTGGTTAATGATTTTGTTATAGGAACAATAAACAATGTAAAAAGTGACCGTGATTGTATTGCATTAGAAATGTTTACATTTTCTAAAAAATATATAAAAATCTGTAGCAAAACAATGAATTGAGGAAGAATCGAAAACAGCATCTAAGAATCGATTCCCAAACCAGGAATTGGAATCGAACAGCCCTTACAAAACCTACTATGGCAAAGACTTATACATTTTACGAGGTTACGCTGACGTTCATAACGTAACAAGGCTTGGCTTTTAAATATTAAACAGGCCATGCTGACATCGCTTCCAAGGTAGCCAATAGCAAAGAACTACATTATTAATATTCATACGTTTTTCATGCCGATCACCCAATGCGAAGGTCTGCTTCGTGAATATTAAGATACGAGACTTTCCCATAGTACGATTCGAAGAGCGACTCTCTTCTGCTTTTAACATCCGTGTTTACCGTCCTACACGACCAAGAACCGCGTGAACCGTACAGAAACGTAAAGATTTAAGGTACTTACAGAATTCTGCCATGTAATACGACACCACATAATTCTCTTCACACCAGTCGAGAGTTGAGGTCGGCGTGCCCCAGTAGCCCAGCCTGTCCGCCGCCGGAGCCATGATGAGAGAGACGGTGTTCTCAAAGGTCGGACGTGCGGAAGGGAGGAGCTCTACGCGCGGTAACGGATTGAGCGCTCCATCCAATCTGAACCGACTTCGTGCGTTAACGGTTGCACTACAAACAACAGCAGCCGTACGTCACTATAACAAATAATGTGTTTTTTTCTTGGCTTTCATACATACAGTCAAATATTTTCCGTGTGCAACTTATGCTTTAACCAGATTGTAGAGATTTTGCTGTATTGTTTAGGCGACTGTCAGTGATCTTTAAAGCCGTTTCTACGAAGACCGCTAGATGTCGCCAGAGGAAAACTATACTATGGGATCAGTAACCCGCCACATGTATTGTGGTCATGGTTTGAAAAATAATGAGCGTAAATAAAAAAATTGAAAACACGTGTAAAATAATAGCGCAAAAAACTAACAAACAAATGCAAACAACAAACAACGCGGTCACGGATCGAAAAGTAATAAGCGTGAATCCAAAATGTTAACACGTTTACAATAGTTCTGCACAAAACTTGAAACATGAATTCAACATTTTCCAAATCACAAACAAAATCAGGTTTCGCTCGTATTTATTTTTTTGTCCGTGCTTACGGTCTTTTCCCCTTTGCTCTCGTTTCCACTTTCTGCGCTTGGTTTTCTAAATGCTTCAGTTCAAGTTTCATGGTAATTAGGGCGGGCTTCGGCGCCACCATTGGTCCACTAGTTCTAGATTGACAGCTCCTCCTCTAGCCAATCAGTCAACGAGGGTGTTGACGTCACCCCAAACGCGACTCGCTCGCGGCACACCTCTCTGAAGGTGTATTATATCCGTCAGCTGCAAATCGCGGACAACCACAGGTAATTAAACATCATTATATCATTACTGAGTGTCAGATACACTTCTTATATCTGTAATGAGTTCGCTCTGCCAGGCTTGTTGTCCGATTCAAGTCCGTTAAATTGACATGTGCCCAGCTGGGTTTAGTCAGCGGTACTATAGTTTACAGTTATTCTATTGAGTTATATAAGATTATTGGTAGTATATTTAGAAAAAGACTGAATTGGTGTAAATGCGTGATGTTGCTAGCTCATGAGAATAATAATTCCATGCATATCTTAACTAATTTAGATTTGCACGTCATGTAACATTAGCATCTTTTCTAACGATTTATAAATGCTTTCTGGGTGAAGTTTACATTAGTTGACTACTGTTGAGAAATTCTGGCTGCTAACCATCTATCATTAATAAACATTATCCAGGTTAACTGTTCTTTAAATACTAAATAAATGTTATTGCAATGCTTTCATAAATATACCCATTTTATTTTACCCAGTTATTCCCTATGCAACATTCTGAGTTGCATCAGTGCTTGGCCTGTATGGATTGCTGGACACGATTATGGAAAGGATCTCTGCAAGAAACAACACAGTAAGTTACATTTCTTTACCAGCAATGTTTTTTTAACAGCAGTTTATAATTCTGTCGACTTGCATTTTTTCCAGAAAGATGTCGACAACATCCTCAGCCACATTTCTCCTGAAATCAGTGCAAGAGAGAGTTCCACAACTTTGGTAAAGAGGAAGATCATGAGCTACTTTTAATTATATTAACATCAAGAAACGTAGAGCTGGGCTTTGCATTGTATACTATATTTAAAATTCGCTAACTCAAACGCTATTTTAGCATTTATTGAGTGCAGTGGATCTGTGAATTTCATCTAAAGCGAATCTATAAATTTTAGTAAAAACAAGCTGCTAACTAAACTTGAACTCTGATCAATGTTGTTATGTCATGACCAAGAGTTTCAGAAAGCTAAACGATAAAGTTGAAAGCTTTTTACAAGCATTTATTGGACAAATGTGAAATTTAGAACCACCAAAGGACAATTATCTTGCCGATTTAATACTTATCTTTCATTTCTTAATGTTTCTATATTGTATTATATACTAAATGTTTGCTAAATGATACACTGTTTGCTTTTTTTTAAGTAGTAGACTTGGTTGTCTCACCTCACTCTCTTAAAGACTGTTATATTTGCATTATATTATTTTTTCCATTTTATTTAGCATTTGAGTTACTTTTTAATATAGATATCATTGCTGTCGTGTGGAAATTTCCTAAAATTTTATTTTCCATTATTATTGGTCACTCTTTGTTAACCACTACTGTAAGTTTTTTGCATTATTTAAATAAAGCCTTCTGTAAGTGACAAGCAAATGGTGTTAATTTATACATCACTTCCTAATATATTATGGAGAAATGGAGTATACAAACATTTGTGTATACAGTTTTTATTTTCTTTGTGCTAAGCATAATCACATTTATAATGGTGTTAAATGACAGAACTTATAACAATTATAGCCTGGGTCTTTAAGATTCAAGTATCAACAGGCTGTGTCACAAAATTGAACACTAAATAAATATCTGAGATTTGCTTATTAGTTCTGAACTGAGCTGACGGCATACACTCATCCACATGAGGGACTGTTACTCCAGTGTTTTGCTCCCCAATGAGTCCTCAAGCGCTGTCTTGCTCCTAAAGGTCCTAGGATAAAAGAAATAAATGTTGTAACTGTTTCCTAGGTACACACAAGTGTAATATCATGCTGTTTGATGTAATTCCTTGCATCCGAGAAAAATTACCGAAACAAATCTGTTCCCTGGTAACAATACGTTCAATTAGCACTTATTACTGAATTAATGCACTTCTGTGAGAAAAGACATTTACATTTAGAAGATGCTTTTATCCAGAGGTAGGGAGCAATTAGCGATATGTCATACAGGAGCAATAATAAAATAGGTGCTAATACAAAGACGCTGCATGATGTGCTCGTCTAAATTAAGATATACGTGGTATTATCATTCTCATGAGCTATGACATCACACATTTACACCAATACAGTCATTATTTCTAAATACACAACAATCTTAAATAATTTAATAAGAGTACCTGCACTGTAAAAACAAACAAGTTAATTCAACTTGAAATAATTTGTAACCTGGCTGCCTTAAAATATTGAGTTGAGTATGCTAAAAAACTTTAGTTGTTGACACATATTAAGAGTTCTTTGAATTAAGAATCAATAGTTGGGGTTAAAATGGTTAAGTGTTATCAACTTCATATTTTTTTGACCAACAATTGTGGCAATTGGACCAACAAGAAAAGAAAGTTGCGCAAACCTTAATTGGAGTAAAAAGAACATCAAATTAGTAAGACCAACAAATGTTTAGTTGTTAAAACTAAGTATCTGGTTGCATACACTTATAATTATTAGTCGTGCAAACTAGATAAAAGAAACAGCTTGTTGAATTAACTTATCTTTTTAAGGCAGCCAGGTTACTTTTTCCAAAATTAGTTGATCTTACTTGGAATGTTAAGTTAATTCAACAGGTTGAACAGTACTGCATAAACATGACTTCCGGACATGGAATAACAAGCAGAATGTTATTTTATTTCATTTTAATTTCCTTTATAAAGTATATTTTAACATTGACATTTCATATGTGCATGTTATGGAAAAATTAAGTAACAAACGCATGTTAAACTACAGCATACGTAAATAAATTACTGCCTTTAAGTGCTGCTAAAAGTGAACACGTACTTTAAATATATGTTAGTCTTATATATGTTGGAAAAAAGATTAGTTTCCTTTACAAGGCAAAGTTTAACATTGACATTTCATATTAAATTGACACTGCTTAAAAGGACAGTTAACAGACTCATTCTTCAAATGAGTTCCCAAATGTACAAAGTACATGGCTCAGAAAAATTACACAATTCACACTGTAACCTATGCGTTATTACATGAGATTTGTGGGTAATAGTTGGCTGAAACTGATGAAGCAGATATTTTTTGTGCTGTAACAAATGTTTTTTAAGGGCAACTTGTGTCTTAAAAGAACACAAACAGTCACTATAGATGCAAGGTAAGGGGCAAGATCTACTGAAGTGTCTGTTTTTTATCTTATAGTGCCTTATTATTTTGCGTTGGTTGGCAGAAGAATATGGGCAGAGCTTGCAGGTCTACTTCATACGAGTCACAAGATGCTCTGTTGAACTAGCCCAAATCTGAAGAAAAAGAAAAGTCAAAGTTAGACTAGTATATATTTACTTTTTGAGTTAGTGCATATATAACAGCTAAAGGGCTGTATGTAATGTAATATTGTCCTGTAGCTCAGTGGTAAGAGCATTGTGTTAACAATACAAGGTTGTGGGTGTGATCCCAGGGGATGGCAGATACCCATGTATAAATTTATAGAATAATGCAATGTAAGTCGCTTTGGATAAAAGCATCTGCCAAATGCATAAATGTAAATGTCTGCTGCACAGTATTGTCCTTTTGCTCAATTTCAGCCTTTTCAAACGGTTTAAATAAATATTTCGATAAACTCAAAGAGCTACCAATTTTTGCCTTCTGCCAGGAGTAGGCAAACAACATTGGATCACATAAAGTACAAGCGTTTTGTTATGAAAGTATGACTGCTTCCGGAGTGCCTTTAGTTTTACTAAATGAGCAAATCTCATTCATATCCTGCGTTCTCTTGTGGTTTACGGAGCTATAAATGATTCGCTGAAATCTTATATTCGCTAGTGACTGAATAGGTTTACCTGTTTAAACGAGTCATTCGTATATGCATGTGCATTTATACTGGCGAACACGTTGTGAACAGTATAACGCTAATTCAATGAAACAACTGCACATTATGAAACGTTACAACGATGTACAGCACGTTTTACAATTTCAAGAAAATGAACGTACTTTGATGAAAAGGAATTCACATAAACTGCCGTGAAACAAAGCTACTTCTAGCTCTTGTTCTGCGACTCTTCAGCGCCTCACTGGTGCTGATAAAGAAACAGCGCCTCCATTGTGGCGCAACTACAGTTACAAATGACAGTCTGTCTGTTGATCGTCCCGAAATCATTTTCGCAAGAGTGTGAGACGGAGGCGGCTTCTTATTTTTTATGCAGTAAAACCGTGGATGACATATTTCAATAACAGGATGCCACGACCGTAAAATAACAGTGAGCATACACAAAGAAGCAAAACGATGAAGGCACTTCACAGAACTCAGCTCGTTAACTTGGCGAGGACAAGCGTATTTGTCAAACCCTGGAACATGTTCAGCGTTCTGTATACCTTAACAGTGACTTTTACAAATACTATCTGGATATACATTTTTCCTCAAGAACTCATATAGAAGTCAGCCACGGCGCATGGTCACCTGTGTTCTGTGTTGTGGGGAAGGCTCCGCGGGGTTTTTGCAGGGGCCGCTGACTGAGAAGATGTCCTCGTTATGATGACCTCATAAAATCACAAACAAATTGGCGAAAATGAAATACAAAGTTTTGTTCACTTCTCTTCTCTTCACTGTAACTACTATATATATATATATATATATATATATATATATATATATATATACTGCATGTGGCCACAACTGAATAAAAAATTAGGGGAACTCATTAACTAGTAAAATAATAGCTTATTCGTAAAACTAGGAACATACATGTGCAGGGTTCTGTAAACACATTAACGGGAACTTTCACAAATAACAAGATATAAATTTGCACTTACCACGAAAAACCCTTGACCGAAAAAATGGAAGCTTCTCGTCAGTTATAGCGCGTTGTCGCCTGTGATCCGTGTGTATTTTTGATAGGGTTTCCTGACGCAATTATGCAGGGGTGAACGGTGAGTGACGCGCGCAGCTGACATGCTCGGTGGGCGGGGTTTTCATGCCACTCAGACAACTGAGAAATCTTTGTTGAATAAACTAGTCTGATTAAACGGATTAGTTGGACACAGGTAAACTTAATATCTTAAGTACACTCAGCATTTTAGTTGAATATACTTAGGAAAATAAGTTGAGTCAACTAAATCCTCAAATCCTTTTTTACAGTGTGTAAACTATAGTACCGCTGACTAAACCCAGCTAACTGGACACAACAAGCCTGGCAGAGCGAACTCATTACAGATATAAGAAGTGTATCTGACACTCAGTAATGATATAATGATGTTTAATTACCTGTGGTTGTCCGCGATTTGCAGCTGACGGATATAATCCACCTTCAGAGAGGTATGCCGCGAGCGAGTCGCGTTTGGGGTGACGTCAACACCCTCGTTGACTGATTGGCTAGAGGAGGAGCTGTCAACCTAGAACTAGTGGACCAATGGTGGCGCCGAAGCCCGCCCTAATTACCATGAAACTTGAACTGCAGCATTTAGAAAAGCAAGCGCAGAAAGTGGAAACGAGAGCAAAGGGCAAAAGACCGTAAGCACGGACAAAAAAATAAATATGAGCGAAACCTGATTTTGTTTGTGATTTGGAAAATGTTTAATTCATGTTTCAAGTTTTGTGCAGAACTATTGTAAACGTGTTAACATTTTTGATTCACGCCTATTACTTTTCGATCCGTGAGCGCGTTGTTTGTTGTTTGCATTTGTTTGTTAGTTTTTTGCGCTATTATTTTACACGTGTTTTCAATTTTTTTATTTACGCTCATTATTTTTCAAACCTTGACCACAATACTTAAGGCGGGTTTCTGATCCCATACTATACAATCATTCAGATCTAAGCATACGTGGCATGATTGAGCTGCACATTCTTCGCTGTTTTAAAGTGTTAGAAAAAATAGTATAGATATTTGAATAATAATACTGTAGTTATTTACTTTAATACAAACTCATTGAGAGATTTTAGATTAGATTAGATTAGATTCAACTTTATTGTCATTACACATATACAAGTACAGTGTAACGAGATGTAGTTTAGATCTAACCAGAAGTGCATTTAGCAAGTGCAGGATATACAGTGAATTAATACAGAATACAATATTAGGAAAATATTATACAGTAGGTATGTTCTATGAAAACATGACAGTAGGTATGTACTATGAACAATATATACAGATGGCTTTATACTATGAAGATTAATGTACAGTATAATATATACAGATGGCTTTATACTATGAACATTAATGTACAGTATAATATATACAGATGGCTATATACTATGAACATTAATGTACAGTATAATATATACAGATGGCTATATACTATGAACATTAATGTACAGTATATTATATACAGATGGCTATATACTATGAACATTAATGTACAGTATGATATATACAGATGGCTTTATACTATGAACATTAGTGTACAGTATAATATATACAGATGGCTATATACTATGAACATTAGTGTACAGTATATTATATACAGATGGCTATATACTATGAACATTAATGTACAGTATGATATATACAGATGGCTATATACTATGAACATTAATGTACAGTATGATATATACAGATGGCTATATACTATGAACATTAGTGTACAGTATAATATATACAGATGGCTGTATACTATGAACATTAGTGTACATTATAATATATACAGATGGCTGTATACTATGAACATTAGTGTACATTATAATATATACAGATGGCTGTATACTATGAACATTAGTGTACATTATAATATATACAGATGGCTATATACTATGAACATTAGTGTACATTATAATATATAAAGATGGCTATATACTATGAACATTAGTGTACTGTGGCGAGGGGGGCGTGGTTTAGCGAGGTCTGCGGCAGGAGAGAGAGCCGGGAGACGAACGGTCTCCGCACAGGTAGCACGCCAGCTCAGTTTCCGTGCTCAGTCCGCGGCTCTCTCACCACCCGTCTGTCGGCCGGCTCCTTTTATTGATCTCCGCGCCCTTACTGGAATTGGATACAGGTGTTGATAATTTGCACATGCTCCATTTACTCACCGCTCGTCTCCCGGCTCTCTCTCCTGCCGCAGACCTCGCTAAACCACGCCCCCCTCGCCACATGTACATTATAATATATACAGATGGCTATATACTATGAACATTAGTGTACATTATAATATATACAGATGGCTATATACTATGAACATTAGTGTACATTATAATATATACAGATGGCTATATACTATGAACATTAGTGTACATTATAATGTACATTATAATATATACAGATGGCTATATACTATGAACATTAGTGTACATTATAATATATAAAGATGGCTATATACTATGAACATTAGTGTACATTATAATATATACAGATGGCTATACACTATGAACATTAGTGTACAGGTGGCTATGAACAGATAATAATTTATACTAAACAATAGTGCAGGTGACTTAAGTGTGCATAAATTATAGACATTAGCTATTAAAGTTGCAGTACAGTAGGTGAGTTAATGCAGTTGTTGAAGTTACAACCCGTATTTATGAAAATTCTATTTAAAAATGTAACATGTAGAATACACTTAAAGTTAAAATGGTTTTTAAAAATGGCTGGTAATATTATTTTGAGCCCTTTGTTACAAAAATAGATGGCGAAGTTTGGTGTATTGTGTGTTCTTTTGTATACTATAAAAATGTCAGTTTTTTACTATAGGACATTTAGGTATAAACATTTTTATACTTGTAATGTAGGATGCGTGAAATATACAGTATGGCAGAAATAGTAGTGTACTTTTTAAAATCTTGACATATAGCAGATGTTACTTTGATTATAATGCCACCATGTATTTATTCTAGATTTAGTAATTTTCCTTTCTATAAATTTTTTCTTATGTCTGTACTGCTTTTTCCTTTCGTCTCAACCGTTTCTACTAATGTGTATTTATTGACAAGCTGCTTTGCTTATGTAATTTTGCAAAGTACACAAAATAAAACACAACTTTCCTTAAAATGCTGATTTTATTGAAAAAGGAGAAACAACCCAAACTGACAGCCATATTTTTGGTACAGTGAGAAACATGTTCGGTGAGAAGCCGTGTGCAGATGTGGTCTCATGTCACATGCTGTCTAGTGCATACACGGTATTCACTGCAGACCCATGTGCAATTCTGAGGGGAATGTATCAGTATGGCACAACGTCTAACAGCTGCCAAAATATGTGTTCAACGAGTAATCAATACACATCGATAAAGATAAACCCCTGAGGAGAATGCTGTTCGTGTGAAATTAAAGTACACTTATTGAGAACATACTTAATATAAGCATACTGTCCTTCTAAGAATGCATCCCAAACCTCAGGTAAGCGTGTGCATTATTTGTGACTTTGTGGAGAACATTTGCATTGTCTCTGACAGAAAACATATGACAAAACACGACGTTAACATAACAGAATGTGCACTTATACGGTCGTCCCCAAATGTAACTTTCACTCCCCCCTCCCCTTAAATGCTAACACACCCATATACAAATTTGTCCACATACACACGTTTAAATTAGACCCTGCATTACAATTCATCTCTCATTTTATCACCCTTGGGCCGCATCATTCTGCCAATGAACAGAATGGAGTTTGTCTTGTTGTCCTTCACTAGGAAGATAAAGGGATGGTCGACGTAGAATAGCTTGGGGTCCTTGAGCTTGTCTGTGCCATAGACGCTGTGGTCGGGTGGGTTTCCTTCCGTGTCCCACTCCATGGCAGAGGCGTGGAACACATTGGACAGGTAGAGGTCTTTCTTTCCTGAGATGTTAGACAAATCAGCTTTGGCCTTATCTACAGCTTCAGTAAGACCCAGATCTGCAAGATGTTTCTGCAAGACAGCAAAGTTCATAAGTCATTTTGTAATGAGCTTCCAAACATTTAAAGTTCAAACTTCGCTCTTACCTGCAGGTTGTGGCTGACCTCCATGCTGACCTTGGGAAGGGACACGGCAACGCCCCTTTGTTCCAGTTTGCCCATCCAAGTGTCCAGCTGTTTGCGTGTAAGCAGTTTCTCCACCCTCTCCAAAGACTCTACTTGGTACGGCATGATGAATACCACAGACGACATCTTATGGGCCAACGGCATTTCCAAAACTGTAAGTTTGTTGGTTGTGTCGTCATAATATCCATAAACGCCTGAAAGACCAAACCGTCTAAAGTTAGTTTAAATTTGAAGTAGACATGTCAGCAGCTAGGATGTTTAACCATCACAGTACTGTTTCACTTCCTCACCTGTGCGGTGCATCATGGGTACAGAGACAGTGTAAGAACGATGCATCAGAAAACCGCGATTATCCACCATTTTGTGATGGAACTGCTGATCCCAGTGTGCTGGAGAGAGAACCACACGTTATTTCAAAAACATCTTTCACATTGTTGAATCATAAAAGAGGCGAAGACTTACGTTTGTAGAACATAGCATTGATGATCATGGCTCCATCTGTTTTCTCCACATCTTTTGTCACCTCGGGCAGTTTGCCGTCCGTGGACTTCGATGCCCAATCGTTGATGGCCTTCACCGCGCTACGCTTGTCTCTGAAGTTTATTTTGGAGTGGTCGTATTTGTAATGCTTCTTGCTGCTCTTCAGAAAGTGATCCACAAAGCTGACGGAGCTGGGCCCGTACAGACGATTGCTGATCTTCCAGGTGACGTTCCGCACTGTTGAATTACTGACCTCAGAGAGAAGCTCGGAGAGTCCGGAGTGCAGCTGCTCATCTTTCACATTAGTCGCGCTCAGAAGGGTCTTTACCTGGGAGGCGGTGTTCGATTTTGCTCCAAGAGCTACTAGACCCAATGAGGTGGCCACCACCACGGGGGAGATCAGGATGTTCTCCATGTCCTTCTCTTTTGCCATGTTGTGATACAGGTTGAATGCCAAAGTGGCGCTGTTGTCGGCCAAAGTGGTGGCATGGCTGCTGAGGGTCTTGTCCGCACTGACGGTGCCCAGTAGGCACAGAAGAACCACCTTTGACAGCAACATGGTATTTTTATAGCCTGTGGTGGATTATGATAATAGAGAAAATCATTATAATCAGATTTTCAAAGACGAGCTTGCACAAGATCATTTCATCTGTGAAGAGCTGCGTGTCTTTAAATCTTGACCATCACATAACTGAGCTGTGCCAAGATACATCCCAGAGGCCTTTAATGAACAGTCTGCTATTCTAAAAGAACAAGTCCAGCCAACATGTAGGGAAAAAATGTTACATAAGTGCCACGTGCACAGTTGTAACCTTCTTACCCCTCATTATTACTCTTATATACAATAATACATTTTGCCAAAAGGGGAGCAATATATTTTGCATACCTGTATATGTTGTTAAAAAACAAGATTTCGCAGAAGAAAATAGTATTGCTCTTTGATAGTTTAGGAGATTTGACAGGTATGTTTCAAGTATCAATTTAGTCTCAGATGTTTCTTCTGAAATTGTTTTGAAACAATGAAAATGGAAACAAATTGGACAATTGTTAAAATCCATTAAGAGTATGGAGATGTAAGATGAATGTTGAGGTAAAATAATCAAGATTTGTGTAAATTTGATGATGAATATTTGAGTCCATATTGAGATCTTCAATTATATTGACTTTTGATAATAGACTTGGCAAATCTGTGCTCAGTTTGTAACATTGTTGAGATCTCTTGTGAAACTTCAAAGGAGACTTTTGTGAGATTTCTGGGGGTTTTTCAGCAGAAATATCTGAGGTGCATGAGATTAAAAGGGACAGTTAAAACAATTATTTCACGATTTACTCATCCTTGAGTTGTTCCAGATCTGTATACATGTATTTGTTTATTTGGAAGAATGCTTGTAACCAAACAATTCTTGGCCACCATTGACTAACATAGTAGGAAAAAATACAGCGGTATAGTCAAAGTGCCTCAGAACTGTTTGCTTTCCTACATTCTTCTAAATATCTTCTTTTGTATTCAACAGCCCAGAGACATTTATATAATATGCACTGTTTCCTAATATGGTAGTCAATGGGGACCAAGAACTGCTAACAATCATTCTTCCAAATATCTTTCTGTGTGTTCATCAGAACAAAGACATTAATACAAAATTGAACTTAAGGTAAATGAAGACAACTTTTTAGTTTTTGAACTGTCCCTTTAAGCAAAATTTCAATTCACTCGCTCTCCATTTGATGCTTAAGATAAATATTTAAAAGATTAAAAACACACCGTCTGTGATATGGGTTGATTTTTAAATAAAGACATTCAGAAAGTCACGCTGGATATCTTTGCATGAAGGAATGCCATATGCAGCTGCATGTCTTATGTGGGATAACTAACAGCCAGTCAGCACTGCCAGGATGGCAGGAAGTTCTAACATGAGTGTGGGAAGATCTCAACTTCAGCCATTTTCCCCCACCCATCTGCCACTGGACGGCAAATAAAACACAGCCCAAAAATGCATTGTACCCCTCACCCGCTCTTTGAATGACCTGTTAAACCATGCATGGACAGCCATTAACAGGGCGAGTCAAAGGAGCAAAATCAGAGTGAACTTTTACTGTTTTGCAAAATAAAGAAAAAGACCTGTAAGAATCGTCACACAATAGAAAGCTGATGCGCGTTTTGTCAGAAAAGCTTTTCATGTATACTATTTAAGCTTTAAGTAAAAGTTATTAAAGTTGCAAAGTCTCGTAAAAAATACAGGTTAAAAAAACTGCACGTTTGCATTTTCTGGCACATATAATAAGATTTAAATCCCCTTTGATTCACTATATGGCTCACTGGTGCTGCAAGAGAATTCAGAATACAAATGATCTCACATCTGTAACTCACCTCTCACAGCTCCCAAAACCTGATCTGCCGGCTTCCCCGACAACGAATCCTTCCTGTAGACTTTATAAGCTGGAAAAGAAACTTCTGGAAGTTGGGAAAGGAGTATTATAAAGAGTCCGTTTTGTTTGAGACCTCCCCAAGATCGAGTTACCGCTGCTGAAACTGGACTCTCCTCCAGGTCCTAAAGTCAGCAGGGATTGACCCCATTTCTGCTCACACGTACACAATGGCACAGTGTTTTCATGTAAGAAAAGGTCAATACAAATATTACGTATATTATTTAGGAGAGTAGACGTTACATGACACGATTTTTTATCTAATGTCCTGGTCAAGAACTAAACGTAATTTGGTATAAAAGTCGATGTTATGTTATTTAGATTTAATAGGCAGAGAGTATATATGGGAAGAGATTTATCTACATATATTCTATGTTCTGAATTGTATTTAACAAGATATAATAAAACAAGTATAAAATTGCATGTTTTGTCTGGATGAGAAGTTCCGGACACCCCCCACTTCATATCTGCCTCTGTCTCTCTCTTCTTGTCTGGGCCCGCAGTCAGACAGCAGACAAAACAGAACAGGCAATGTGTCTCTCTTTTCCTTTGAGTGAAACATGTAGAGGAATAAAAAAATCACTTGGAAACTGTACTGCATTACAAAATCATGAGATCGCTTCTAAACACTCAACAGAAGACACAAACTGTACCATTTAGGTCTATTTCTCTGGTGAAAAAGTCCCATTTTGTTTAATGTAAATTTGGTCAAGGAAAAACAATGAAAACAATTTAGTTATTCTCTTTGTAAGGGCACTGTGCCTAAAAAGGCATTAAATTGTAAAAATAAATTGCATTTTGTACTTACTTAAAAATTCTACTTTATATTATGATCCAGTTTAATCTTATTTAAGTTAAAATGGCTTAAAAAACTTTTAAGACTAGTGCAAGACTAAGAAAGATTAGGCCTATATGTATTTTCTGAAAACTTAGACACTTAAAGATTAGATGCTGTCCATTTTAAGTAAAATGTATTTGCTGTCCAAGTAATTTCAACTCACTTAAATGGAAATTATATTAAACCTTTAAATCGAAATTTGAACCTGTTTACAATCATTAAATGCGTCGTCTGCTGAATTATGCTTTGGTGTGGCTGCAATACCAGATAAGGACACAAACAGTTAAAGACAAAAACCTGTACAGAATGTGTTTGAAAGCTCACACCTCGGCCAATGTATAAACATGAGTGAAATCACAGCTTATAACAATGACATTCCTCAGCCGGCAGAATGCTAAAAGAATGTTGTGTTGAGTCATTATTTACTGTTTCTTTCTGATGCGTTGCTTAAGGTGTCTTACACTTTAGTTGCCCTGCTTGATCCCCAACTCGCGTTTCTCCCAGACAGACCGTCAGTCAATAACAACACAAACAAAAGAGAAAGTGACTTTTGAGTTATTTTAGCGCTAATACGACACAACCACATGTCTGGACACCACGTTAAACTGATTCCTTACTGAACTGTATTTATTATTAAACTTTCAAATCCCACACGGTTTGTGCTATTCATATACATTTTGAGGGAGAGGTGTGCTATTGAAAATCAATAAAAAACTCTTTTCATGGAACTGACATTTGACTGTAAAAATGTAGAAGACGTGTGTGTACATAATGAGGCTGAAAAAAGACAGGATGCTCTTCCTGTAGCCCTCCATCCTCTCCTGTTTACAGACATCTATAAATAACCATTTCTAGGGGTCAAATCATCACAATGACTATAAAAATGAATGAAAAACAGACTTATTTTAAACATGATATTACATTTGTGTTCTGTTTTGTATTGAATCAGTCTTCCAGGTTGGATATTAAGAGTTTAAATCACCCTGATCCAACAAATGCAAATAAACGCATACATTTTGATGTAAAATGAATGCATTTGTTGGCGTTTGTTGAATCAGTGTGAAATAGTCTTTAGTTGTTCTGTGGTCTATGAATAATGTAGGTCTGTGCTGCCCCTGTAAGCTTTATCACAGGATCAAAACAGTGGAGACCTGCCCAACCATTGTATGCTGTTCCTTTACACTGACAGCAAAGGAATTTTTCTTTTTAACACGTGTTGTCTCTTACTTTGTTGATGCAAAGCAAATCGAGCAGATAGTCATGGCTGCTCGCTCTAATAAAGAAAGATATGTACATAAAGGTTTAGTGCTTCCTAAATTGTCTGGAATATATTTTAATTTGAGTAGTTTCTCCCATAGGAGAGGAGTAGGAAGGCACGTAGCCACAGCGAGGTTCCTCCTCCGAGTGCGGGAATGTCATGTGGTCCCTTCTTAGGCAAGACTGTTCAGACTAACTTAATAAGTTTAAAACAACTCAAAAACTTAGAATCGGAAGCCAAACTTTTTTTGACAGCTATATTTATTTTATTTTAATGTAAAGAAAAAGTTATATTGAAAATTATATATACATATATATATATATATATATATATATATATATATATATATATATATATATATATATATATATATATATATGTATCTCCTAGCCTACTAGAACTGACAGATATAAAAATGGCTGAGCTTTGAAAACAATGCAAGAGTGTGTGATGAGGGCGTCCACTTGTGGACACACTTGAAAAATACACCTTTCATTATTTGTTCTACATTTGGCCACTAGAGGCCGCTCGTCTCACACATAAAGCTGAAAAATTGTGTTCTTTACTGAAACTTTGGACAGATTAAACATGCACTTAGAATTTTTTTCTTTTGTATATATTTCTATTTAAATATTTTTACAATAAATATTTTGTTTTTCCAAAATATCTTTCATTTAAATAATCATGCAATATTCGATGTGCTCATTACAGAAAGAATAGTGTTGTCATTCTCCACAACTCAACTGTTTATTTTTAATAAACACATATAATTAAATATACAGGTGTGTCCTACTGCTATGACATACTCACTGTATTAAACACAAGCACAAAGCAATGCATCTGAAGGACAACTTCACTTCATTTTGATGAAGATTAGAAGGGTGTGATGCAAGTTTGGCACAGGACAGAGGCTAATCTTGCACTATCATCCGGGAATAGAAGCAGTGTGTGGTGTGTCTGGCCCTCTGCCTGCAGTCTGGATTATCAACCACTGTCCCTGACAGTGGTGGACATCTCATAAACCAGTCCATCTGTCCAGTTACTAGATGCGACCCAAACAAAAGTGTACTAGAATTGTGTTGAAAGTGTTCAATATAAAGTCTGCGTGAAAACCATTTGTCCTCCTCAAATTTCAAGACATGATTTCTTTTCATATAAGGATGAATGTAAATAACACATATGTATTCATTTGTCAATGACACAAATAATCCATGACAATTTTTAACCAATAAGGAGTTAGCAGACTGTAACTTCATGAATTTGAATACAGGTAAAAAAAACATTTGCAGTGAAAAGGTTTATCAACTCTGTTTATCAATAACAGTGTTGTTTTGACATACAGTATGTATGTATATATATATATATATATATATATATATATATATATATATATATATATATATATATATATATGAAGTATTATGTTATGTATTATGTTTTGTAAATATAGATTAATAACACTGTGTGTGCCGGTGAACATAAAGTATGTATATATATATATATATATATATATATATATATATATATATATATATATATACACACACACTGTATTATGTTTTGTAAATATACATGTGTATATATATATATATATATATGAAGTATTATGTTATGTATTATGTTTTGTAAATATAGATTAATTACACTGTGTGTGCCGGTGAACATACAGTATATATATATATATATATATATATATATATATATATATATATATATATATATACACACAATGTATTATGTTATGTATTATGTTTTGTAAATATACATGTGTGTATATATATATATATATATATATATATATATATATATATATATACCGTACCCACATGAAAAAAACTTTTGTACACCACAGTTTACCAAAATAAACTTTAGTTAATCGTGTATTTTCTACATTTTGTTCAAGTATACTGTAGTATTCTGTTCTGTAACCACAAAAACACTGTGTGCCACCAAAACAGTTTTTACATTTTTTTTAAATACATTATTTAATTTACAAGTGTGTAACATAACATGATAAACATTTACTTGACGGTTTTCGACGGTATTTTTCTGACGTCCAGCTGCCGGACCACTACTGTTTATGTGGGACTTTTACCGTCAATAGCGAACTGACAACCTTTAGTCAGGACTATGTTTACGGTATGTTCCTTTTTTTAAATAAAATCCATAAAAGGTAAATACAAAATAAACAAGAAAATACAAAAAAAACCACTATAGAATTACAAACCTTTACGGGATAAAACATGTATCAAACTATTAATAAACCTCCACATGTCGCGTTGGTAACTTTCTGAAGAGGAGGAAGAGGTGGAGATGTAGAGACACGTGGCTCCTCCCAAGAGCAATCGGATGGATTTACTCTGTGCCCAATGTCCTCGCTGGATCGCGGTCCTGCAAACACACAGCCATCACATATTGTCTCCGTTTAGTTAAACCCTTTTGCGAGAGATTATGACGGATTTGAACGCGATGAGCTCAGTGATATATTCGTGAGTGCTGTACTCCGACGACGAGTTAATTGTAGTCTTATTTACATTGATATACTACTTGAATCGAGTTTGTTCAAGTGCTTTGAATGAAGAAACGCGAGATAAAGTACACGCGCGCGCGCAAGAAGTGAGATACCTGTGCCAGGGAGAAGGTGAGTCTGAATGCTTAATCATAAAACTAAATATAGACGAGACATTTATGTCGTGTAATACGTAAAAGAAGTAACAAAGTTGAATTGATTGAAAAACACTTTATATTGTGCAATAATGTACAGTGAGGGCATCAGATGGTACAGTTATACAAGGTACAATCCTATTATACTGAATGCGTACCATGTATACTTTTACTTCAAAATATACCTTATAAAATATCAGTGCTACTAAAAAATGCATTGTCATGTTGCTGTACCAACGGTTTATTTGCATTTTCCCTTAGGAAATGCATATTTTTTTCCATTATAGCAATGAAAAGTTTTATTATAGTAAAGTGTATATTTTTGTTGTACTGATTACAGTGCGTGTAGTTTAAGTACAAATATAATTGTTAAACTATTGTTAAAATAGTGAGACGAAGGTAAAATTGTTAATTTTAATATGTTTTTTCTTTCTTGAAACAGAAGTTTAACCCTATCAGGTATCTCTTAAAATGTATTAGGCTGTGTGTTGCTGTTGAATATGATATAGCTGAATGTTTTTGTAGTTTTATTTATACTCTGTACGGTTTGCTTACAGTTTGTCAGATGTTATTATAACTTGTAAGTGTGGTTATTTGGCTTGGCTTACTTGAAAAGTTTTCCTAGCCCTTGATTTCATGCATTCGCAAGCATGCTAAATTCAGCCAAACACAAAAAGTTTTAAAGTACACAAAAGTAAAAGTGGCGATAATAATTTTGGATGTTGTCAAAAAGCAGTTAGTCTAAAATATCCTGACAGGTTTTTGCTAGCAGTATTAACAGTGCGGCCGAAATCCTGAAAGCAGAGTAAACTTTCTCTATAGTTTGTTGTTTGGGAAGTTCTGTAGACCACTCCTTAGGGAATCTCCAGTTCCGAGAAGACTCACAGCAGGCGAATTAGAAATGTTGTGCACAACCAGATGACAGCGTGTTGTTGACTTAAAAGTTCTGACTATGGACTTGATCACAGCGAGACATTTTTAGTCTGAATTCACCCTTATTTAGTAATTCTGAGGAATAAACACAGTCTTCTGTTTTCTCCAAAATATCACATTTCACTCGCGATATGACGTCAGATACAGTCATTATGTGCCATGTTTAATATCCACTGTTTTATCAGAGCAGGTAGATTAGCCCTGGAAGGTGTCTGAACAAAAGCAGTGTTTGAAAAGAAAGAGTTTAGACATAAACAAGGTTCACAATGATCTGGAAAGATCCACAGAGAGCCCACCAATGAAGATGCAACACAATGGACTTGTTCTGTTCCCGGGAAACCAAACCCTTCTTGATGGCTCCACCAAACCTGCTGGATGATTTCCCACAGAAACTTCCCAAAGCTGTTTTTTATGGAGTTCGCTCCTTCTTCATAATGTCGTTTCTGTTTCACACAGTCTGATCATTAATTGTGATTGACTGTCTTTTTATTTTAAGACTATTTCAATCATGCATGAGTCCGGGAATAGAAAGACTGTTCATTTTTTAAAATCTCATTTCATGTCTGCCGAAGTTAATGAGAGTTCCGTCTCACTTTGTGGACTTTATTATAATTGAAGGTTAGCGAATGAAGTTTGGTTAATTGGCATTTTACGAGCTTGACATTTATTTTATGTAATATTCCACGCAAAAATAACTCTTTCTTTATTTGGAGATTTGTTTAGTTTTTTAGGCCGGTAGACCCTTTACCGGCCCATCTTTCAACGTCTTTTGGCAATACGTCTGACCTGGACATCTGCCATCAGTTCTCTGTAAATCTCATCAGGATCAAACAATGAGTATGTTTGTGCACACGATGATGCACTGAAGTACCTGAAAGAAGTTTTTTAGATTTGGTGATTCAGTTAGCTGTTACAAATCCAACTGCTTTTGCTTTTGGATAAATTTGACACCAAATGCAATATGTCAGAGAATGTAAAAGCTCTTTTACACCAAGAATGCTCATTTTAAAGACAAAGATAGAAACGTCAATGGACTTTTATTTTGGAAAGTTTGCACGCTGCAGGTTCACATTTTAAATGTGTGACTTTGATTTGCTGTCAATGTTTCATCATTAACATATGCTTATTTGTTATCAGTATCATTATTTGTATTATTACAGTTGTGGTGTAGTCTTTTCTTCTCTTCAATTATTTAGATTTATCTTAAACTGCTACTCCAGCTGCAAATCTGGCAACCATACGTGGTTCCACTAACATGACTTGCGGTGTAAAAATGAAACCGCTGATGTTGTCATAACACAGTGAAACCTTTTGTTTATCGTTAGTTTTTGCACTGATCCAATTCATTCCCCTTCTTTTGAAGTAACTGCGAAGTGTCATTTGAAGCATGTGGGGCTCTGGTCAATTTTGGAAGGGTTCTGAAGCGTTGCAGGAAATGAGGCAGACAAAAGAGGCTTCCTGTCGCTGGCGATCGTACCTGTCGGGAATGTCCGACGAGGCATGGAAGGGGAAGAAACTTTGAAACCAAACCTGCGGTAGAATGGGGTTTAGAGCAGTGAACTCGTTTTACCCTCCTGATGATGGAGAATGCAGGTTTTTGTGCGGCTAAAAAGCTGGTGGAAAGCTCAGTGTCATGGAAATAGGCTGAAGCCCCCGCACCAGCACAGCTGACAAACACACAAACACACACAGCTGTTGGATACAAACACACATTAACATAAACTGAGAAAAAAAGTGTGTTTGCCACTGTTATAGTTGGCCTCATGTCGACCTCATGTTTGGACGACCTCATATCATTCCAAACTTGAATGACTTTCTTTCTTTCTTCTGCAGAACACAAAATAAGATATTTTGAAGAATGTTGATAACCAAACAACATTGGCCTCTATTTACGTGCGTTGTACGGACACGAAACCACTGAGACATTTCTCAAAATGTCATTTTTTATGTTTCAAAGAATACAGAGTCATATACCTGTAGGCCTAAACGTTAGAGTGAATAAATGATGAAATATTTTAAATGTTTAAATGAACTATACATGTACAAGCACTCCTGAAAAACCCTGTTTACATCACGCTTCACCGTCGTGAACATATCAGCGCAATTCCTGTATTCAAATTTCAAAATAATATGTAAATGTTTTGGTTTCACAGCTTCCCAAAACTCAAATGACATTTAGCCCAGTTACTGTCCTGTTGTAGAATAAACATGATTTGAATTTGACTTCGAGTTTATGCAAATATGATTTTCAATCTAACAAATGACTGTATACGCAATGGCATCAGTGTAAAGCGGTGTGTGTTTGTGTGTGTCCACATTTTGGCAAGAGAGGTAGACAGTCAGAATTGCGTGTTAACTCGCCCAGACGGGGGCTTTTTCATCAGGAAGTCGTGTTTGAAAGAGATAATGGCTTCTTTCAAGGAAGGTAGACAAAGGAGGTATGTCATGTTAAACCTGCGGGAGATTGTAAATGGCATTGCATAGAGAACCTCTGATGGCCTCTTGTCACACACATGGCTATTTCTGTGAAGCGGCTGAAGGAAAGTACAGTAAATCAGATGTAACGGGTCCAGCTGAATCTTTCCTTCTGAATCTGTCGCACCACTGTGAGCTGTTTGACACCTGAGGTGTGTGTGATCAGAAAGTGTGGAAGATGTATCTCGTACGTAAGATAAGTACTGGTGAAATAATTTTTTTTATTCTTGGTTTTCGTATATAAGTTAAAGGTCCAGTGTATGAAATTTAGTGGCATCTAGCGGTGAGGTTGCACATATCTAATGGCCGATGTAGTCAACCCTTTGATACGAAATGACTCAGAAAGGTTCTTGTAGTAGCTTTTTGGTGTGTGTGTGTGTGTGTGTGTGAGTAGGGTTGTTAGAATGCTAATGATATGCTAATGAGTGCCGGTTATGGTAGTCTGTCCATCTGAGTGGGCACCGCTTGGACGGTGATAAGACTGTCTCCAGACAGCCCGTTTTAATTACTGTCATTGAAATATGTTGTTTATCTTTAGAGCATCCGTTGGGTTAACATTGGGTCACTGGTTCACTTATGGGTTTGTTAGAGTTCAAGCGCATTTACTATGATCACACCTTGATAGTCATTAAGAAAAAAATGAAAAACAGATGCTTTTAATTTAAACATTAATGAATTCACCTGTTTATTCTTCATTTTTGCTTGAAGTATATGCAATATACCGGTTCATAGAGGGCACGCACTGGCCCGAAGTTTGCTTCCGGTCTACATTGTGATATAATATAACACTATTTTATATTCAATTCATGTTTATATTCATTCACATTAATATTTTATTAAATTAAAACTACTCAACAGTTTTCTGTCTACCGGAAGATGAGTCTATTTATAGTGTTGCTGCTGAAACCATCTATAAATGTGGCAGTTTAGTGAGGTTTACATGGCAAAAAAAAGTCTTACTTGGTATTTTTCTAGTACAAATATAAAAAAAAACATATTAATTTCCTTGGTAAATATTGTGATATTAAGTCGTCTTGTTTAAAAAAAGAAACAAGAAATAATATCTGCTAAGGGGGTCACAAAGCAATGTTAAATTAAGTTTTACCTCTTTATTAAGTACTTAATTCATTAAGTACTTAATTCTTACTACTTGGAGTCTGCATACATATATCGGTTTTCTTTTTTTAAATAAATTCACTTTATTTGAATAAACTTATTTATTCATTCATTATTTTAATTATACTACACTGAATATCTTTTAGAAAATTTTGCTTCTGAAGTAAATACATCTTGATTGAACAATTTTGTAATGGAAAACAATACTGAAATACTAAGTTGAATTTCTTTTGGCCGTGGCAATGGTCAGTGATTTTGAATGAAATTGTACACCATTACTTTTTGACCTTTTAACACTGACAGTGTCAAGTTAAAAACATGGCATCATCTCATTGTTTACTTGCACACAGTTTCGTTTCTTCCACCCAAATGTCTCTTCTTCATCCTGCAGGTTTGTGGTGTGTTAGTGGGATGTCTGAAGATCAGCTGTGGCCTGACTATGGTGAAACACCAACCCTTGCAGGTCTATGAGAGACAGCTGTGTTTATCCTGCCTGACCGGGATCTACGGCTGCCGTTGGAAACGTTACCAACGCTCCCATGACGACAGCTCCAAGGTAACAGCGGTATCATCATTTCCTGCACAGCAATTGTGGGAGAAGCAATTGTGTATCAAGCAGACAAATGCACAAAGACAGTCGTTTCTATACAATCACTATCAAAAAGTGTTGTGCCATTAATAATGTGGCAGGATGCGACAACCTGAGAATTTCAATTTAATTTTAATTCTTCAGAATGTAAGGGGCGGGACATATTGTCAGTTGTCATTAATGACAGACACCTGTATGACAGATCCTGGTTATAACAAAGATTTGGTGGTTCTGACGTCTTGGTCACATGACTTGGTGGAGACAGCAAAACCAAATGGTTACGTATAATGAAGGAAATCCTTTTCTCGTGTGCTGTCTGACTGTCTCTCCATCAGACAGCGAGAAACTCAAGCCAGGTTCTCAGATTCTCAGAGGACGTGTTTTAGGTCAGTTTCAATCTGTAGACAACACGTGGAGATGCATAGTCAGGTCTCTCTTTTTTTTGATTTGTCCATTCAATGTGCGGTGACACCAGAACGATACCGATATTAACTAACGGAGTTACTCAAGCAGAAATGGCTTATTTTAAGCAAGCATCCATTGCAGCAGAGCGATCAAATGTTCTGCCGGGAGATCGGAAATCAAGCCTTATCCCAGCTTTACCTAAAGTCCTGTAATATTGATTGAGTGTCAGGCTCAAATAACAACAGAAGTTGAATGATAATCCCGTATCAAAATAAAACTGTCCATATGATAACAAAAGCATTTTTCTAAATATCCTGTATGCAAAAATATATTTATATCAAGGTTTGTTTTTCCTTGTGGTCATGTGGCAGGAACACTCTTAAAAAAGGTGCTTCCAAATCTTCTTTGATGCCATAGAAGAGCCTTTTGGTTCCATAAAGAACCCTTAACATCCGATGAACCTTTCTGTTTCAAAAAAGGTTCTTTGTAGCGAAAAAAGGTTATTTGGATTATAAAAAGTAAGAAACAGATGGTTCTTTGTTGTACCAAAAATGGTTCTCTTATGGCATCGCTGTGAAGAACCATTTAAGCACCTTATTTTTAAGAGTGAACGTAATGTACTATTGTTTCAACTCACATTTGTATAATATATAAAGTATAGTAAAAAATATAGGGTTGGTAATTCATTCCGATCATGTTCTAGACGTCTAGACGGAAGCTTGTAATTGAGTTTATGGAGTTTTGTTTCCCCACAAGTTGTCAGTAATTGTCCTTCTAAGTGTTAACACACACACACACGTCATTGGTTCATCCATCGCTTGGACACCTTGTCATTGAGCCTGTTACTCATCCGAACCCATGTGATTAGTTAGCTTCACCTGTGTCACCACTGTTAACCCCGCCCACTTTATAATAAGCATGTGATGACGATGGGTCCTGCCCGATGTGCTCATGAGCAGGTCTGGAGGAGACGATAGGATTGAGGGAGCAGCAGCTGTCAGATGCGCAGAATAATTGAACAAAACTATAAAATAATTCTCAAGTCAGTCACGTTCCATGTCAAATAAGACATGAGTCAGTCTTTGAGTAAGTCTGAATGGGGTTATTGTTTAATGCTAAACAGAATGAATCCTCATCCTCTAATCCACCTGTTAATAAATACCTGCATCATTACCATCCATGTAGTGACAGATGGGCTTTCCATAATGCCGTGTCGGTTCCCTCCTGTGTATGGTATGATGGTGGTGCTCAACAATAAGGGTTAACATGACCATCTTCCAGCTGGTTTGTGGTGAAATTTCTAATAGACTTAATAATCAGAAATAATGAATAATATCCCATGTTATCCAAATTTCCCCCTACGTCTGAACCAAGCTGTTCTAGACATGGTTTATAAACCTCTGCCTTAACAAAAATCTAAGTGAACGGTCTTTTGGGGTTCTTCAAGGGTGCCAGCGGGAACCGAGCCATCTGGTCTGGTAACTGAACATGAGAGTTGTCAAACTTGTCAATTTAATCTTTTGTGCCGCAGGTTTGCATGATCGCGAGCGTGTCATTCTTTATGACACACCACTTTTTTCATTCACACATGTGCAATGTCATGTGCTGGTTTATCTGCTGCCATTTTGGATCCTTAGGAGGTGCATGAAAGTTAAGGTGTCAAAGTTAAACACTGTCCCAAATGCACAGCCGTAACCACCTTGGATGCAAGTAGTATAAAGCATTGTGATCTGTCAATATGGATTTTTCAATGACTCAAATGATTGAATATTTGACTAATTGAACATCATAAATCATATATTTGGTCTCTAATAAGATGGTCCATTTGCCTTTTGGGAGCACAAAGCATCCGCTTATTGCACCTTTAAGCATCCTCGTATTGCCTTCCAAAGTTTTCTGCCCTTTTTATGAATAACCAATTCTCCAAGACTTCAACATTACTGCAATAACATTGTATATTTTCAATCTTTTACACAATCGCTTTAAGCCAAGCTGAGAAAAGTCTGCTCTTTACGTCAAGCTTTAACTTCTGTTAATAGAACAATAAAGCTCCGCCCCTCAATTTCCCACAGCGACAGCGCTGCATCTCCAAGGAAACGATGCATTGTGCCAGGCAATCCCTCTCTCTCTCTCTCCTTATCACTGCGCTGCATGTGTTTTATTGCTCAAGCAATTTAGTTGGAATGCAGGGTGGTGATGTTTCCATGGTTAAGGAATTTAATTAAATTGTAGGCATATTGTTCTTAAACGTATTAGTGGTTGGCACACTTTATCATAATGCCAGAACATTTTTAGGTACTTAAGGAAGTTATTTCACCTAAGTAACATTTGAATACAAATTATATAATAAGAACACAAATCCCAACTAGTATGGAAACCGTCTGATATTAATTATACAAGCCCACCAACTAATGATTGAAAACTTGTTTTGTGTGTAGCAAAATTTTTCCGTGTGTTGACATCACTTCCTGTTGTTGTTTTTCAGTGGGAATGTGCATGGTTCATCCTCCTCTGCTGTTCATTTCTTCTCCTCCTCATCTGGTCTTACTTCTGGTGGCAAGCTCATAATGATTACAACGAGTTCAACTGGTTAGTTCAGCCCGGTCACGGTGTGTGGGAACCTGCTATTCTGATGATGAATTCAGAAGGTCATTAATTCCAGACCCCGCTGCGTGTCCTCGGCACAAATCCACCTGCTGCTTGCCCATTTAATGCTGGAACATGTTTGTGACTTTCCTGAAGTTTAAGCGCAAGATCTGGATTTAAGACCCGTTCACACCAAGAACAATAACTATGAAGTAAACTATATTAGCTTCCACATTAACGGAAGTTTATTTATTTGCTTATTAAGATTTAGATATATATACGTTTATGGTGGTTTCAGCGGCAACAACATAAACAAACATTTTGTGGCCAAAAATAAAAATCGGGGTAGATCTCCGCAAATAATCAATAACTGTTGAGTAACTGCTGATTTATTATAATATAGTTAATATGAAATTAAATGTTATCATAATATATATATATATATATATATATATATATATATATATATATATATATATATATATATTTAGGAAATATGATGATGTAATTATTTATATTTACCAATAATTTAAATGATATATTTAAGTGTTTATTTATTTTCATAGTTTTCTTAAATAAAAAAATTAGCATTATTATCCTTGGTGTGAATTTACCTTTAGTTATATAATCCTCGATGACTCATTTAAAAAAAGAAGAAAATTCCTGCTGTGTTTAATGTTTCTAGATTTGTTTTGCTGAGGTTTTTGCTCCGGTGTGTGTGAGCAGCTCATGTTGGTTTTGTATCTTTTGCAGGTTGTTATATAACCGTTCAGGCATTTGGAAGGATGGCACTGTCCCCATTCTCGCCACAACACTCACAGGATTTACTTACACTGCATTTTTAATAGTGAGTGCTCTTTACACAGGCATGTGAAACAGAGAGATCAGCCGTGTAAACTGAATGGCCTGTTAATTGATGCATTAACATTGTTTGATAGTGTCATTTTATTATTTCAGTTCCCAAACTTGTCCATTCAAGTAACCACAATGTTGGTTATTGGAAATCTATTGACATAACCTGTATAAAAAATGACAATAAAACAACAAAAGTGTTTGACAAAGTATGACTCTTGCACTAAAAATAAAGTGTTTTCCAAATATTCCAAGTCATTCAATACCTTGGTACCTTGGTATTTAACAAAGTTTCCCAAAATTTTAGCAATAGCTCTAAAATCTGTCGAATCTTTAATCTATCAGCACTGAAATCATGTGGAAACAGTATGTAAGCGACCAAATGTGTTTTCCCCGTCCAGGTTCTTGCGCTTTGTCATGTTGCACTGGGACAGCAGCTTAACTTGTATTGGCTCCATAAGGTGAGACAGTAAATCTTTTCATCCTTCAAGTCCTTTATTCGTCCGACTGAGGTATTACACTGAATTATTTATTTCCCACAGATTGGAGTTTTCGCAGTTCTCCTCACCACCGTCACAGGAGTTGTGTCCATTGATGATTTTTGGCAGGATGAGTGGGACATTGTGATTATTTCTCTCCAGGTTGCATCTTACTTACTGCTCACGGTTATGTACTGTATTGTTGTGTTAAACATGATACTATGATATTTGAGAGCGTCTTTATACCTCTGCTGGTTTAGTTCACAGGTCCATTCCTTCACATCGGGGCCTTAGCTGCAGTCACGGTGTTGGGGTGGGTCGTTGCCGGTCAGGTGGTACGAGGAGAAAGATCAAGTGAGTTTAAGGTCATGTGAGTAGAAAGTGTGTCAGATCAGGACAAAGACGCAACCAACGCCTCAGTAACATAACAGCCGGCTCCAACTTGATCTCTGTTGTGTTTGTTCTTTATGTATTTGTCCAGGACTCCAGGTTGTAACTCTGATGGTTTATGTGAGTGTTCTCCTGGTTCTGTATCTGGTTCCTCTCTTCATCTCATCCCCCTGCATCATGGACCGGTCCAAGCTCGGTCCTCGTCCTGCTGTCATCGGTCGGCGCGGAGCTCCGATGGTGAGACCCACTCTTTAGCCTAACGCTAATATTAGCACCAAAATCTGATTGGCTGTCTGGATTGTTGCTCCTGTAGTCTATTGTAAACACGAGAGCTTAAACTTTAAGCTGATTATGATACAAAGGAAGTGCAACAAACAGGTTTGAGTTCTAAGAAGTGTTAAGGTTGTAATTCTGTCTCTCTCTCTCTCTCTCTCTATCTCTCTCTCTCTCTCTCTCTTTCTCTCTCTTTTCTCAGCTTGCTCCAGAACACACAATTATGTCCTTCAGCAAATCCTTGCAACACAAAGTAAACGCCCTGGAAGCTGACGTTGCCATCAGGTACTAAGTCAGATTTTTCCTGTACAAATTCTTGAAAAGTTGATTTGTCAGAATTAAGAGAATCTTTTAAGTGACCTTTCCGGTTAATATTTAGTTGAAAATGATTTCATCGATCTGTAAATTCACTTTGTCTTTGATTTGACTCTGTGCACAGTCTGGATGGAGTGCCCTTCCTGATGAGGGACCGTACACTTCGCAGGACCACCGATGTGGACAAACTGTTTCCTGCCCGTCAGAACAACGACGCCTCGCTATTTAACTGGACAGAGATCCGTAGTCTCAATTCTGGACTTTGGTTCCTCAGGGTAGTTAAATACAGCCCCTGTTTTTTGACATAAAGTCATACTTGTGTGTCTAAGATATCTGTTTTTTGTCCCTCAGGATGACCCATACTGGACAGTTCAGTTCATGTCGGAGAGGGACCGGAACCGCACAGCCAATCAGACCGTGTGTAGCCTGGCGGAGCTCCTACGTCTGGCTGCTCGAACAAATCGCTCTGTGATCTTCAATCTGCGGCGACCTCCACCCCAACACCCACGACATCAGCTCTGGGTCAGCGACGCTCTGAAAGTGATACAGAGATCCAGTATTCAACCAGAACAGGTGAGAGCACCAAACGCACAATGTGTTCCTGTAGCTCAGTTGTAGTTCAGTCCATCCCCTCAAAAAATGTATAACTTGTAATACACTGTAAACAGTAAACACTGTATGGCGATGCCATAGAAGAACCATTTTTTCCATTCAGTCAAAGGTTCTTTAAAGAACCATCTGTTTCTTACCTTTTATAATATCAATAACCTTTTTTCGCTACAAAGATGTAGAAAGTAGAAACTTGTAAGGGTACTATTTCACTTTTACTTGGGATACAACTGGCCACATTTTAATTTATAAAAGTGTACTTTCAAGCTAGTAGTAAACAGGTTGTTTTTTCTAAGATTAGTGATGTGTGTCTAAACTGGTTGTGCGCTTAACACGATATGTAAATGTTATTATTATAAAAATAAATATTTAATATTTAAATTAAATATTACACCTAATAATATATTACTTATTTTAAAACCATTTTAAAGATTGTTGTTCTTATTATGTTTGTGTGTGTGTGTGTGTGTGTGTGTAGGTGATGTGGACACCCGACTGGTACAGAAATAAGGTGCGGGCAGCGATTCCTCTCCTCCAGCAGACGTCAGATGAGAAACTATCAGTGTCTCAGTTAAAGGACAGAGGGATCAGCACATTGACTCTTCACTACAGCCAAGCCAGATCTCAGGATATAAGGTACGCACACACAAAACAAACATTTCCCAGTCTCAGTCTGTGTTGAAATTCAAAAAATGTCATTTTTAATAAGCCTTAACATTTGTATATTTTTGTGCTTAATGTGTACGTGCTCGTGCATGCGTTTGTTTGTGTGAGCAGGCATTTTTCCGGCAGTAATGTGAGTGTGAATGTGTATCCAGTGAACGAACCGTGGCTTTATTCACTCATGTGGTGCAGCGGAGTGCAGTCGGTTTCCTCTGATGCTCCACACATCCTAAAGAAAGTGCCTAATCCGATATGGATCATGGTATTGGTTTATTTGTTTTTTAAAAAGCATGCACATCTACGGAAGCCGTAAAGTGCCAAACAAAACAACAAATCGCAAAACGCAACACCAAATCTGAAAACACATTAACAAACCATAAAGCACAACAACAAATCCGGAAACAAAATAACAAATCAGAAAACACAACGACAAGTCAGAAAACACAACGACAAATCCGGAAACAAAATAACAAATCAGAAAACACAACGACAAGTCAGAAAACACAACGACAATTCGGTCAAACTGGAAAAGGTAGGTCTTTTGTGTGACCGGGTAGTTACTGCTGATTGGACGGAACCCCTGTCAATCAAGATAAACAGTCAGGTGTGTTTTTTCATAGAAAATAATGGAGTTTGTTCAGCACTACTTTCAAGAAGGACATTCATATGGCGTGATTCTAGATATGCTTCTAACATATCATGATATTAAGATCAGCTTGCGCTCTATTGAAAGACACCTCAAGAATGCAGGTTTATTCAGACGAAAAAACGATTCCCTATTAATCGATGTCATGAATGCCTTCAGAGCAGATGCAAAACACCAAATTTGAACCCACAATAAGGATAATACATTATATATTTGTGTACACTGACGCCAGCTACTTCTTGTTATTCTGTGCCGCTAGCTACAGAACAGTACTTCCTGTTTATCTTGATTGACAGGGGTTCCTTCCAATCAGCAGTAACTACCCCGGTCACACAAAAGACCTACCTTTTCCGGTTTGACCGAATTGTCATTGTGTTTTCTGACTTGTCGTTGTGTTTTCTGATTTGTTATTTTGTTTCCGGATTTGTCGTTGTGTTTTCTGGCTTGTCGTTGTGTTTTCTGACTTCTCGTTGTGTTTTCTGATTTGTTATTTTGTTTCCGGATTTGTTGTTGTGCTTTATGGTTTGTTAATGTGTTTTCAGATTTGGTGTTGCGTTTTGCGATTTGTTGTTTTGTTTGGCACTTTACGGCTTCCGTACACATCTGTATTCAAAAATGTTTCAGAAACAAAAACAGTATGACGTAATATTGTAGAAAGTACAGACAGTATGCAAATTGTGTCTCTTATTTCTGTTTCAATGTCTGGTGCGCTTTCACACAGTTCTATATCCATCTAGTGGCTGAATGTTGCTAAAACAGCTCTTGTTGTTTTGTAGAGTGCAGATGAATATAGCTTGATATGGATCACCTCAGATCTCATCTCTTTAGCGATTGTCATTTGCATCTTCATATTTCAAAAGTAAGTGAATATTTTATTAATTTATTTACCTTTTAATACAGGATTAATGACTTTTTTCTGCTCTGCGTTCACACATGCATGAACTGCAGTGTATTTGTAATTTGCTTAGTGTTTGTAAATAAGAGTGCGTGTGCTCGCTGGATTGGCACTCAGCGACTAAATCGACCTCTCTGCTTTTTTCTGTCTGGCAATTTATCTCATTTCTGTCTTTCCTGCGGTCTTTGCATGCATCTGTCCTGCGCTACATGCTGAAATCGCTCAGTTATCACCTGATCAGGTAACTGACATTTGCTGGCATGTGCTGTGAGCTGGTTTTGGGTCGTATTCGCAACCTAGTTGTATGTCTTTTCTCTGTGTGTAGTTTTATTTGTTGTCATGTCCACTCCTCCCACGATTGGTTCTGTATTCCTATTACTTATCTTACATTTGCATTCCTTACAGAAGTCACCAAAGCTGTGTGTTATTTGTTCTTCAGGTGGAAGATGAGCGGCATGCGTAGCTACAACCCTGAGCAGATCATGCTGAGCGCTGTGGTCCGCCGGCCGAGTCGGGACGTCAACATCATGAAGGAGAAACTTATCTTCTCAGGTGAGATCTTACATTACCTATTACCCCAACCTATAGATTAAGGAGAGTGAATAAATGAAATAAAAATATATGAAATGGATGACATTTGTAAATGCAGTTTCCCATCTCCCCTTGAAGGAGTTTTATCCCATCTCCTGACCTTCCCCTATATTTCAAAATAATAAATGTCATGCTCTATCCATCCTTTAGAAATCAACAATGGAGTTGGAAGCACAGATGAGCTTTCTGTGTATACAGGGAATGGATTAGATAGGTATGCCCGTGAAGACACCATGATGCTCTCAAGTCATGTGACTAAAGTAAAACCTGGACTTCCGGTTTGAAACAATTTATGGAGGAAGGAACAGGATCTCAAGCTTATTATTATTATTATTGTTGTTTTAGCCTGAGTTTCTCTACTATTTTTGTTTATTTATAAACACTCGGGGGACTCGGAGAACAAGAGAATGGTTATTGGAGCAGATTTGTTTGTACACGGTTCTGATATTATTATGTCACTGCTTCAGTGTTCTGTGTTGATGCCTTATGTATGGATTAGTTTTCCTGTATTTAAGAATGGATTTGAGTTACTGTAGCAGTATGTGCAGTGAAAAGCAGATACTGTCGTACTGTTAAAGAAACAGTTCACCCAATAATAAAAATGCTGTCATCATTTACTCACCCTTAGGTTGTTCCAAATCTGTGTACATTTATTTGTTCTGATGACACATAGAAAGATATTTTGAAGAATGCTTGTAACTAAACAGTTCTTGGCCACCATTGACTACTATAGTAGTCTTTGCTACATTTATTTCTGTTGAGCACAAAAGAAGATTGAAGAATGTGGGAAAGCAAACAGTTCTGAGGCACTTTTAACTACCATTGTTATTTTTTTCCACTACAGAAGTCAATGGTGGCCAAAAACTGTTTGGTTACAAGCATTATTTCAAATATAATGTTCGGTCTTAATCAGAATTAAGAAATGTACTCCGATGTGGAACAACTTGAGGGTGAGTAAATGATGAACTGTATCTTTTAAGATCTTTATGTAAATAACAGATGATAAATAGGTTTAATGTTCAGATCATACAGAAGTATAAATGTTCAGGATCTCCTGTAAACTGTTAAGCTGACAGGAAAATTATTTATTTATTTTGTATTTATTTTTGTAACTTTATTTGCTTCCTGATGATTCATATATTGCTGTAGCTAAAGATCAGTTTTCTTACTGCTGTATCAATGTCTTTTAAGCGATTTATTTTGTAAATAAATATCTGAATTGTGTTGTGTGTTTTTCATGATGGCTTTGGGTTGAACTGGATTTTCAGGTTTGCACAAATTTGTTCTACTGGGTTTACATGAAAAAGGTCCAATAACTTTGAGATATAACAAACATTGTTTACAGATTAGTAGGTCCAATGTGCAACGCACCAAAACATATAACTAAAAATAACGCAAATGTATATATTATATTATTCGTTCTGACGCCACTTTAGGTTAAAGCTGTCTTTTTCTTAAAGGGATAGTTCACTCATAATTTTCTTGACCTTGTGTCATTTCAAGCCTGTATCATAGTCTTTCTTCTGCAGAACACAAAAGAAGACTTTTTATTTAAATGTTTGCAACCAAACAACACTGACCCACATTTGCCTTCCATTGTATGGACACAAAACCACTGCGACTCTAATAAAAAAAATCTTCTTTTGTGTGCCACAGATTTTGAGCATGGTGAAAAATATTTTTGAGTGCACTATCCTATTTAAGTGTAGTAAAATAATCCATCACTAGATGGCAGCAACGATCCAAGACTGTCTTTTCTCCTGCATAATACTGACTTCTGAAAAGTGTTTGCATAAAAGCTGGAGATCATTTCTGATCTTAGTTGGTTTTATTTAACATTTATCACACTTTCAGATTTAATACATTACTCGTGAGCTGACGATCTTGCATATATCTGTTCCTGTAAAAATTCTTGATGCACAAAGGATGAAATAAGTATGACAAAGATTTTATTGCACAAAATAATATTTATAGGTTTTTAGCATCTCCAAGGCATAGTTTTGCATTTGTCCCACATATTTACAGTTTATTTACATTTCATATCCGCGCAATGCTACACTCATGTTTCCAAACCATGTCCCTGATGTCCACACATGGGCAAACACACACTTTAGTGCGACAGGTCTGAAGTTATAGACACACAAAACTCCAGCCAAACAAACTTTTAGCCAGCGTGTGTTCTTGCACCAGCTAGTTGTATGCAAGAGGAAAACACAGCGGTCCGTAGGTGCTGTGGTTATGGTTCAGCTGTGGGTGGGCTGTGAAGGGCCAGCTGGTTTTCTGTGTCCTCTTTACTATTATCTGAACAGTCTGATCCAATGTAACAGCCAGAGTCTCTGGGACAGTCGTTCAGCTCGGCTTTCATTTGTTCAGTAGGAGATTTGGGTTCCTCGGCTGTTTGTCCAGGGCTCTGATAGTTATCTGTTTGTAAAAAAAAATGTTTGATTCTGATCTCAATCACACTCATGCATTGATAACGTCATTTGGTGAATATACACATTATTCATGCGCAACTTGGAAGTACGTTTTGAGAAGTCGTGATGCACTTCATGTTTCTGTGTATTGCCAAGGTGTGGCTGCAGATGTGTGACGGATGGGGCCTTACCCGCACTGCTCAACACACTTCCTGTTGGTTCTTTCATCACATCACATTATGACATTCACTTTTATCTCTTACATTAGATTTTTCTTCATATATATATATATATATATATATATATACTTGTTTAAATAGGTAATGGCTTTATCGCTTTAAAAAAATTTAACAGTTCCGTAGTTTTAGGGTTGTGCTGATGTTTTAGTTCATTTAGTAATAACATCTACACATCAACAAGAAATGATACCGAGACATGATGTGGAAAGAAACTGTTGATTTTTATCTGAGGGAAAATGTTTGAAAAAAGTTTCGACCTGTACTTTCACTATTCTGGCTTTGATGAGGTTTGTGTTGAGTGCTTCTAAAACATGGTGCGATTAGAACTGAACATCATCAGTTACCGTGAAAAGTTTTATTATAGAGATAAAATGCAAAAGGTCTTGGGGAAAAACAACAGCATCATCATTTGTGTACCGTTTCCTGCTTGATCTGAACAGAGATGTCACAAGAGCTTTCATTGAGATATTAGATTCACAGAGCTTTTAACATTCAAAGAATATTTGGATTACTTTAAATGTCTCACTTTTAATGAATTTGTAGGCTTTGTGTGCGTGTGTTTTAACACCTACATTCCGTGTCCTGTAGGTTATCAGCTGCCGCCAACAGTCTATGTCTGTGTTCAGGGTCCGTCACGTTCAGCTCGATAAGATGTTGCTCCTTAAGATCTTTGAGATCTTCCACCGTCTGATAACCGTTCAACAGCAGAGATGAGATGTGCTCCTGTAGTAACAGTCGACAATCAAATTAAGTTTTACTTATGCTAGGTCAAAAGTATTGCAGAAAAACACAAGACAACAAACATCATGTCAAGTATATGCAGATATAACAAGCTATACTAGATGCTCACGAGTGTGTTTGTCTCCAATGATCAATTTAGTGATCGGATTCAAGTACCTCTAGGTTGAGTCTTTCTAGAAGTTCCTGGAGGGTTTTGGGTCGAGGTCTTCTGCTCCTCCTGTGAGAACGGATTCTCGGTTCGGGCACACTTTCCTCCACCAGCGCATCAACGTAGATGAACTTAAAACTTCCCACTTTGCCGTTCAACATTCCAGTCCATATTCCCATAGAAGGTTTACTAATTATATCAATAACATCGCCCACCTTTGAGAAAAAACAGGAGCGTGGATACATGCAAAGTATTGAGGAGGCGATTATATTCTCTGAACTCCTTCGGTTGTTTTTGTTATTTTTTACCTTAAGTTTGAGTGACTCTGTGTCATACGGACTGGGGACAAAGTTTGTATGGACTTTTGCTCTCCCACAGAACAGTCCAGAATAGGGCACATCATCTTCTAGACGCAGACTGTCCCTATTACCGTAGCCATCTGAGCTGCTGGTTACACCACCTGAAGCATACGAAAATGGAGTATATGCAAAAGTCAACCAGTGAAACACAAACCAAAATGCTTGATACAACAACGTTGCCCTAAATCCAATTTTGCACCTTTATATAGTTTATAGTTCTGCTATATACAATACAATACTCAAATGATTTTATTTGAGTGTACAATAATTCATGAAGTGTAAACTAGAATGTGACTTTAGGGATTTTTTGACTTCATCTTACTGGACGAACTCTGTCCGCTGTGCAAACTGAACAAACTCTCCACGGAGTTGCTGGATTGGCTGCAGTCTTTCGCCAAAGCGCTTCCGTTTCCCTCCTCACCTGGCGCAGACTCCTCCCCCTGCAACCAACACAGACGCGCATGACATTACATAACAATATTCTACTAACAGATAAAAGTCTTGTAAATCCAGAAAACACAAGTTTATCTTAGTTGGTCTCGACTAGATGTAACCCACGACCCATGCGAGCTGTCTTACTTGGTTTATCCATTAATAAACATTCCACCACCTTTTTAGATATTTTATGTATATACATTTTTTAAGGTGTATGTAATATTGTGCGCGTAACCCCTCTTTGTGTTTTATATAAAGCTTGATTCGTGACTTCAGGTAAATCAGACCAGCATCCCGGGGTTCGCTCAAGGCCTCTCGCCCGTGGGAGCAAAGTCTTTAATCTGCCAGAGCTGTGTTGCGCGTGGCCATTTTACCCCAGAGCCGCGTATAATCTACCCACACAAGCTCTTTATAGTATCGTGGTATAAACTCGCTTCACAAATAAGTTGTAACAGGGGCGTTGCTAGTCCTAAAGCTCTACTGGGGCACAGGCCCCCATTACTTTTTCTAACACGTTTTCTCTTAAAAAAGGAGTTTGCACAATGCACTATACAAACTTCCCTTGCTTAAACCACTATTCCTACAGCGCTGAAACACTGGGAAAGGTAAACATTTATGTATTTTAAAAAAATGAAGTATCTTCTACATACTTAAGAAAAACTTTGCTCTGTATGGAAATAATAAAGATAAATGTTTCTTGCACATCTGCATTTATAACACAATGATAACAATTAATAGTTATATATTTTCAAGAATTTACATTTAGCCTTCAATATTTCAAGAAAGTCGTTTTATGGCTTCAACTAATATCATGTTTTTAAAAAAAACTATATTTTCTGGTTTGCCAAGTCCATACAAAGTTGGTACATTTTTGAACCACCGGTACAGCCTATAATAGCACATAGTTATCTCAGCCATAGGTACTGCCGGTTTCTTGTGTTATGTCCCAAACAAGAACTAGTAAATTAAATATACATTTCATTTCTTAAAGTACAGAACACAAATGTTTTGAGCAAAAATGTAATTTTTCAGACATGACAAAGGTTTTCCTCTGATGTCTGAGACCTGACTCGCCGGGCATGTAACGTTACAGAGTAGTTTGTTTATCAAACCAATTCTGATGTCGATCTGCTGGGGCCATTAATGATTTAGTCAAGATAAGATTATCGATATTATTTAGAAACTTACTTTAGTTTCGTCATGTTTTTTTCTTTCCTTTTTTTGCCCCAGTGCCCCAGTAAAAGGGTTGTAAAGGTTGTAAAGTGGAAAATATTTGTCTTACTTCTAATCATTCGTGCAGTTTAATCTGGAAGTGCTGTAGTTGCACAGAAATGACACAATTCGTCTTGAAAAAACCCTTAATGTTTAAATATATTAACAAACTTAAAAAATCTCATCGACTATCTATTAAGAGCTGATTCTTTTTTGCTTGAAGACTTTTTTCAGATGTGCAAAACTTTGAGCTCACCGCTTCCTCCGAAAGGGCCTTGGTATATTTCCTGCCCATCTTCTTACGCATGGTCAGAGAGATAGTCTTCATCTTCTTTCCAAGACCACCTGTTTTACTCGAGTCCACCTCAGGTGATTCTTTTTCCGCAGGCTGCACAGATAAACACAGAGCTCAAAGCTTCACGCATAAACACTCTTTTATTTACACTTGTACACTATTAAAAAGAGAAACATTCACCAAACTATCTTTCTTATCTTCTGCTTTGACCTCTGTGTGCTGCTGCCTGTCAAAAATCCCAAAACTGGTGGAGCGCTGAAACAAAATTAGTAAAATGATATGTTGAGACGGTGTGCCACTGTCAACGGTTATTGTGTCTTGAGTTTTACAAAACTGATCTGTGGTTACACGAGAGATCTCTGGTGGAGCGAACACAGTTTCTCTCAATACTTTATTAACATGAAGCAGAATATATACACAGAGCAACATGTCTGTTAACAGTTGAGACAGCTGAGCAGTTCCAGGCATGGCACTTATGTAATTTTGTCATTTTACAACCACACAACAGACATTTTCTTTGGAACCTCCTTAAAAGAATCTTGTTACCTTGGGTTTGTTCCTTTGTTTGTCAGAGACATTGGATGGTTTCCTTTGAAGCATTTTTGTCAGTCGAGATTGAAGCTACCGTAGACCTTTACTAAACACAGCAGGGCGAGCGACCCTGAAGCAGTTCACTTATGATGCATCGGCTAAATTCACTTCCTCAACCGCACACAGGATGTGAGTGACGACTCTGACATCTCTAATGAAAGACTTTAAGTGTCTCTTCAGGGGAAATGATGTGCTCTGAACAGCACAATCATATTTTAAAGCGCCAGACAGACCCAAAGTTATTTTTATCTGAATTATGTGATTTGCTCAAACGTCTTGAATGTCTTTAAGGTGAATAAATGATGAGCGATTTTTTTATTTTGGGTTAAACTATCACTTTGAAGCCTATTACTTTATTATGATTTATCTGTCACATGTACTTAATCCGTCACTTTTAATTAGAAAATGCTGTCTGATCTCTGTGTATGTTTTCATATTTATTCATATATTTCTAGTCTAATGTACACACAGTATATGTAAATTGAATGTATACATGAAAATAATCAAAAAGATACCAACGAAACTACTTCGGCCAACCACTCTCTCAAGAGAAGTTTTGGGGGTGAACAACATGCCCATTTATGAAGTGCACAAAACCAGCCTGACAACTTTAGATCTGATCTTACCAGGTGATCAGGCGCGTCCAGATCCATGACAGAGTGAGTAATCCATCTGGCCTGCTGGTCTCGTTTGTAGGGGTCCAGTCGTTGGAAGAGCTCCTCGTATTTCTCCCAGTCGGTGTCTCTGGGAAGGGTAAAGTTGAAGTTGTACATGACCTGTTCGGCCGTTGACCTGTGGCAGGTGTGAGTGGACATGTCCCATGCTGGAGAATAGATCATGGGACTCCAGGCTTCCTGAAAGGGGCCTGGAAACCATGGGGCTTCTGTTTCTGTTATATCCACCTCCTTCTGCTGCAGTGAATTCTGGGATTGCTGTGGTTGTCGTGTGGAACCTTTTGTGAGCTTTTTCTCAGTTTTTTTGGTCAGGCTGATGCAGGTTATGACGGGACTTTGGTGTTTACCTTCGGATTCTGTCATGTGACCTAAAAAGGTTACATTTATTTTGGTTTATTATTATGAGTTATTATTATTTTTACAAATGAAAGAATAAGTAACATTTTATTTAAGTTTAATTTGTATTGAACCCAAAAAATGGATAGTTTATTCAAATATTGGATTAATATCCAAATTCTTTTCATTTCTGAAGAATTAATGGTCTTCCTAATTCAACTTGACATCATCATTGGTGTCACAGACTTGATGATGAGAAACTTCAACTTTTTGGGTGAGCTTCCCTTGAATCTCCATAAAATGTGTGCATAAATCATTAGAAGAGTAATAACATGAGGTTTCTCACTTCTAGTGTCTGTGCCGTTCCTTGACTCTTCTATGCTGCTTTGTGTCCCCTTCTTTACTCCCACCAGTTTCTGGATTCTCTTGAGCGTGCCCTGCCCCTCCTCTCCTTCTGCCCTCTTGAGATGAAAGGATATTGAGAAGATCAGAGAAGAACCGTACAGTTGACCTCCTTTAAGCTGCCTCAGTCAGCCCTCTTCTTTCTGGTCAACACACTCCCAGCTATAAGCTGCTGAGGATTCTGGGTAATACTTTGGCTTTGCTCTCAGGTTTCGGTACAAACATGATCCAGATGTTTATTGTTCTCTCAATCGTAAAGAAGAGGATTGTTTAAGGGAAAGTTCACACAAAAATGAGAATTATTTTGTCATTTACTTTTATGACTTAATTACAATTTTAAATACTTTTAAGATATTTTGAAGAACACTGGTACTACTATGGTAGTCAATGGTGGCCCAGAACTGTTTGGTTACAAGCATTTTTCCAAATATGTTTCTCTGTGTTCATCATAAGGAATTATTTATACGGATTTGGAACAAATTGATGGTGACAGATTTCTCATTTTTGGGTGAACTGTTCCCTTAACTACAGTTGTTATCAAAGAAGAAACTCACTGTGTCTTGCTGCCTGCCATCACAGTTTTCTCTATTAGGATTCCAGGCTTCAAAATTCACACCCTGCGAATAAAGACTTATTATAAAGACTGGATTCTTTTAGGATCAGCTATACTTCAAACAAGAAGTACTCTCATACGCTTGGAATCACATTCCAAGACAAAAATCAAGATGTAGAGGAAAAATCTACAAAGAGCACAGGAAGGATTTATTTTATAAACAGGAAGTGGTTGTGGTCTAGTTAAATATTCAAAGAGGTGATGCAATCGTCTTCAGCTTGTTCATTTATAAGTACACTTAGAAAATGTTGTTTTGTCTGTGCTCATGTCGATATACCTGAACAGAGGAATCTTTCACAGTTTTCTCCGAACACACTCTTTCATCTTTCTCATCCTTTGTGAATAGTTTTGACCGGCGCTGATCTTTGACCGTCTCTAGATTAAAACAACAGCACAATTCAGATCAAGCCCTAGACTTTAGATTTGAAAATCTGGGAAGCCTGGTGAAGCGTGCATGACCCTGATCGCATTTTAGATGACAGAATCAGTCAGTTTCACAGAGGCTTTTGGAATTGCTTTGTGTCGTCACTGAACTAATCCACTTAGACTAGGCGACTCGTCCACCTCACACAAATACAGACCGCAGCCTCTTAAACCCTGTTACCTGTGTTGGAGTCGTTCTTGCCGTATACCAATGCATCTTTTGTCTTGTTGGTCCGACAGTGAGTATTATCAGACCCTGCATAACCTGCGAAATAGAATAGCGGTTTATTTTAAGAGCAAAACATGGTCGGCAA
The DNA here is from genome assembly GCF_947034865.1 of Barbatula barbatula. Taxonomy (NCBI): domain Eukaryota; kingdom Metazoa; phylum Chordata; class Actinopteri; order Cypriniformes; family Nemacheilidae; genus Barbatula; species Barbatula barbatula. The sequence goes on along the minus strand of NC_136787.1, from coordinate 16,083,641 downwards.
ATATAAATATAGTATTATTGCAATAGTCCTCTGCCAAGTAGGTCAGTAGCACGGGCATTTGGGTATTACTGCTGAAAAATATGAGGCAGAACAGCTTTGCTGGTATTTGTTGGGTCAGATGCAAAAAAATCATTTTTAAAATTCTATCGCTAATCCTGAAACAATGCAAAAACAGAGACATAAAGCTTTATGCAGTGCTTACAGATGGTCTTCCAGATGTAGTCTTTGAAGGAAAACTGCCCCTCGGATGATGAATTTTACAGACCTTTAAACCTTTTTATTTCTAATATTTGTTGTAGCACCAGCCATGACATTTAAGTAAGATTGTGTTAAAGATTGTGCTTAATATGTACGTATTTGGCAAAAAAAGGTAGCTGGAAATACAAACCTGAAGCTTCCTCTTCAGATGCTGTTATTATCTGGGACCTGTGTACAAACATTGATAAATAAAAATGACAATCAAACAACAAGCTACACATCTTTTGCAGATGGTAAAAATGAAAACGCAGTCAAAAATTGAGAAACACAACACGAAGTTGATGGAAATCGTCATAGCTCATGTCAAGCTAGATTGAATTGTTTCTGTTGGATTTCATTACAATATCATTTTAGGACGATTTACAAGGGTGCTGTAGTGAGATGGTGGGACGAGAGCCGGCGTTCAAGGCCGGTATCTCGTATCACGGAGGAGATTGAGAGCATAAGAGGACAAGCGACCGGACCGTCAGTGAGAGAGGACCAGGCCTGGATTTTATGTTGTGGTTTGTGTATGTTTATTTACGTTTGATTTGATTAATTAAAAGTTATTTTATGTTCGCCGGTTCCCTTCTCCTTCCTTCCCTTTTATGGATCTTGTTACAGTTGCATTTAAGGCAAGACAAAGCAAAGATAGTAAAACGCATAATTGTCACAGCAGACTAGTTACTATTTTGCAAGCAGATCATAACCACCATGCGATGCTACAGCGGATGCTGGTACAGTGATTAAATCTGTCACACTTGTCCCAATTAATATAATCCTTATCCAGATCTCTAAATTTCCCATAAAACAGCATACAGAGCATCGTGATCAAATGGAAGCCCTGACACACCCAAAAACCAGATTCACGAGAGAAGATATGACTAAAGCTGCATTGGCACTAATGTAGGATTCAGATCTGAGAAACATGACCGTTAAACGAAGGTAAGCTTTTTTCTCAGGACTTTAACATGTTGTTCTCTTATGTTTAGTAATATGAATATAAATTAGGGCTGTCTGATGAATAACTGATGAATCCAAAATAAAAGTTTGTTTTTATATAATATATGTTTATATATACAGTGCATATCCATTTTGTATTTATAAACGCATACACATACATGCATATATATTTAAGAAAAATATCAAATATACTATAAAAATGAATAAACATTTACTCTGTATATACTTTTAAAGGCGGCTGTCTGGTTTCCGAATTACGCTTGTTTAGACAAAGTCGGGCCGAGTACCAAAACAACCTTGTAGCCAATCAGCAGTAAGGTGCACTGGACACAGTCGAGCCGAGCGCTGCCGAAAGTGAAAGATGGGGTAGGGGTGTATTTGTTTTGGTCATTTGAACATCAACTACGGCAAATAGAAATCAGACACCCGCCTTTAGTTGTAACTGAACATAAATAATGGCATCAAAATATTTTGTAAATAAACATGTATGTGGATGTTCTTGTGTTTATAAATACCAAAAATGGACAAAAGCACGCACATCAACCTCAAATGGATGCTCGACCAAAAAACGAATGAAGGATTACACACATAATTCGGCACTGCAAAGCTCTAAAATATAAATATAATTTATTTTATTAAAAGACATGACATACGCTTCAAGCACACGGGCTCTTTATCAGACAAATCAACAACACTAATGACCCCCGTTTTATAGTATACCACCAGGTGGTGAACGATCACATGACAAGCAAAAAACTATTATATATATACATTTATATATACAATTAAACATGTAAAAAAATGTCCATGTTTGTTTTTGATTAATTGCGATTAATCGTTTCACAGCACTAGTAGTTTTGGAATAAATCTTAAAAGTCCAAATCTGACAGTCTGTGATGAAAATAAGCAAACAACAGATGCAATGTAACTTTAAATTGGCATCACATGCATTTATCACAATGAAAGGCCTGAACTTACTTTCTCTTTGCTTTTTCCAAGTGGATTTTTTTTACGCGAGTCTTTGATGGCTTCTGTAAGTAGAGACACGAGAATGTTTAGTATCTAGCTTTGTATTGATATAAAATGTTTATATGAAATATATCTGTTCATGCAGCATCTCATTCGGATCAAAAGTCTTGCAGGATTTTGGTAATATCCTAATGACTGACCTGCCGTACCCCAAACACGTCAGTAACAGATTAAGCAGCGTTTACACAAGCACCAGCACTTTTGCTTATTAATATTCCTTTCAATGTCACATTCAACATAACCGCTTCCGAAATCAGTCTAATGGTCATGGGAAAAGCCACGTGAATTCACCTGGGCTTCTCTGCATTTGCTTGGGCTAACCACGGCGATACAGGGCTCTGAACCGCCCCACATGGCCATATTCTTTATGGAGCTGGGACTGCAAGGCATTCTGGGTAACCTGCCAGGGTCTTGGCTCTTCTGGATACTTTGGGTGGACTCGTAAAGACTGTCTGTGGAGCCATCCTAGACCAAACGTGAAATAACATTTTTGCATTTTGAAGGATACCAACATGACCTGCACAAGCTTAGACCTCATGTGTGATAATGCCAAAACTTTCAGAATCCAAAGTTAGTTAAACAGTTTCTGTGAAATTATACAGACTGTGATAAGCCAAAGGTTACAGGTAATGACGTTATTTTATACAGTAGTGCTGGGAGAAAAGTTGGTCTTAAAGCGTATTGTACAATAGATTCATGGTTGAGTTGATTTGATTTGGACAGTAAAGGAACAGCATCCAACATGTGCAAATTCCTTCAATGTTGTATAAAGATGCCTTCCTTTCTCATAAAGTGTGGCTGCTTAGAAAACAAAACAAATTGCTTTTGATTCAAGGTTTTAATATCTTTTAATTTTAGTACTTTATAACTCAACTCGTTCTATTTATGATGAATGTAAGTCTTGATTCAGGAAAGTGCAACGATCGCTCAAGCCTTGCTGAGGTTGTTCACCTGTTCCTGATCCATGAATAGACTCTTTCATCTCAAATGATCCGTGATCTGCTTTAAGGAGCTCTCTGTCTCGCAGTAATCCGTACCTCTTTCAGCGTTTCCATACAAGCCTAATGCCAGACAAATCTCTGCTTTTCACTTTCTGTTTGCCTTTCTCTCACTCTGTCTTATATAGATATACTGTATATACTGTATACACACACAGTGTCTTTCAGACAGATCTGAGTTATGTGAAGAAATCTAAATAAGCATTTTAGAATATACACTTCTGAAAGAAATCAACAAATATTTTATGAATAAAATACAAATTTAAAAATATAAACTAAATACTTTATATGATATAACCTTATTATTCTTTCACGAAAATGTGCAGATTAAATGTACAATATAAACTAGTACTAGGAGAATCAAGGGTCTGATCTGATTTGATATTGCATACAATGTCAAGGTAAATCGATTCAGATAACAATACGCCAACTTCACATTTATGTTAATCTTCTATAATAGTTGGCAAATCCGTCCTGAAAATAAATGAATAAATAACACTTCTCCTCTTCCTTTTGTAAGCGTGTCAGATTGGACTAATGAGAAAACTCTCTTACCAGAGTAAAGCAGAAGAGGTTCATGGTCCAAAAATCTTAAAATGTCGTCTTCATGCAGTTTTTGAGAGGTGAGTACGTGTGAGCGTCCAGGCACAAAGAGTTCGAGCGCTGAGATTGAATGGTTGCTGTACTGTCCGTGGCCTCACAGATTAATGCAAATTGAAAATCCCTTCTATAATCCAATAGCAACAGTGGGCCGTATCTCTCTCTGCAGCCCTCTCTTACTGCCCCGGCCCTGCCTGCTAATGAGCTGAAAATAGCCCCCAGCATCCCCTCATCAAAACAAACATGCCATCCACGTGACACTGGGAAGACTAAGTTCACTTTAACAGTTTCAGGGTAACGTAGAGTTATGTGACGGTATTTGATATCAAATGGCTAAGGTAATGATTTTGGTCCTGTGATGTCTTAAACACCAGTTTTGTCCAAAGGGTCTATTTCTGATTCTGGAATTAAATCATTTAATTTAAATCTGCTGCATATCTTGTTATGCATGTTTCCTGTTCTCAACTACTGTAAGTGTGAACATGTAATCTCAGGAAATGCGTGTGATCTGACCACCGATAGGCCACAACGGTTAAAAACACAGATTTTGCTGCTCTGTAAACCAGCTCAGATGGATGCTTGTGATCGGGCCGTTTAAATTCTTAAAGATCCCCATATACTATTTCAATAAATGTATTGTTGTTATTAACACATAAAGAGCTCAGATTATTAAGTATGACAGGTTGGTTGAGTGCTGCGCATTAAGTCTTAAAGATCGCGTATCACAGGCGGTTTCGGCCAATCTCATATGAATCTTGAGGGCCTATACAGCGGTATTGCATACGTCGTATCTTCGAAGATTATTAAGTTTGATCAAAATTATAAAAGAGAGATACAGCTGTACGATTATTTCCAGAGAAACAGTAGCTGTGACCTGTGACGACACAGGATCCAGAATTATAAAAAAAGCTTTCCGAAACAAGTGCTGGGGGAGTGTATCAAGTACAGAAATACTACGTCATACGTCCAGCTAGGTTTTTTTCAGAAGGCATTACATAGCCGATCTTTAAGGCTACATGTGTATGTTTGTTGTATTTCTGCCTGAATTGTGAGTGCCCTTTGGTGGATTAAAACATTATGTGAATTTTGTTTCATAAAATCAAATTTTTTCTGCCCTCATAACATTTCTAAGCAAACCTTTTTCCTGTTTAGGCAAGTTTCTATTACAAATTTAAATTTCCTATGACTTCTGTATGTTTGTTTTCCATTCTCAATTCTTAAAATGAATAATAACCCTTATTCAATTGAACATAATTTGTTATCATTTGCTGTCATGGATAAATCTGTTTATTTCTTTTCCAAACTATGCTGCTTGGATATACCATTGTTGATGACTGTTTGTTTAAAGAGTTAGAAAAATTTAATCAATTTTTTAGTCACAATCAGCATTGTGTTAATGAGAGAAACAATTGGGGGAACAATTGATATGGGAATTTTATTAAAAAAAATAGTTTCAAATGTACTATGACAACAATTAAGATGCATTGAAAATCGTGTTTGTTTTTGTTCTCTTCCCCACTGGAGGGCGCTGTTGCTTTATATTTTTCCATCGCAACTCAATCGCTGTCAAACTAAAGTAACATAAAGCTTTATTCTGTGAGAGAGATTATATATTTTATAATAAGTTAACTGGTTTAAAAAATGGAAATGTATAAGTATATATAGAGAGAGAGGGAGAGAGAGATTTTTTTTATTGTATGTTATGCTTTTAAACATTAATGTTGTTTTTTGTTGATTCTGGTTGCCTTAAAATGTCAAGTTACTTCAACTTAAAATTAGTTAACTTAAAAAATGTGGACACTCGTTGTGTGACTTATACTTTTAAGTTGAATTCATTATTAATTATTATATTAATTAATAAATTATTATTAATAAGCTTTCCTGTGGCTCAGTGGTTAGAGCATGGCGCCAGCAACGCCAAGGTCATGGTTTGGATCCCAGGGGATTGCACATAGTCAGAATAAAAAAATCTATAATACAATGCAATGTAAGCCGCTATGGATCTAAAACATTTTAGGAAATCAGGTAACATATTTGTTAAAATCAAAATTTCTTTACAGTGTATATCTATATATTTATTATATTTTATGTTTGTTTTAATTTGCCATTATTTGGGCAAAAACATCATGTATGTGTCAAAGTGATATCTGTCAGACCCAGAACTCACAAACGGCTTAAAAAACTCAATTAAGGGATAGTGAGACAGGTGACTAAGATTAGGGCACCTTTGGAGTTTGATGTATGCTCTCTGGCAAGTGATCTCTGAGCCACAGATGATGAGGATTCCTGCCGTGGCATTGATTTTGTCTGCCCTTACTCAGAATTCATAAATTGTTCAGACTGGCTATGCTTTTTACATTACTCTGCAGGCTTGACATGGATCTGAACCGCGATTCTCTGTTTCTCGATCTCTTAAATGATGTTTATTGACTGACGGATATTTTAAAGATCGAATATGATGAGACATGATTATGTTGATAAGTAGGCCTACGGTCCTTCATCCAATATCCTGCTGTGATGCGACAAATCTTATGTCAATGTGCATCTTGAAGTGTTGAGAAACAATGTGAAAGCACAAGACAAAAGATAACGTGAATCAACAGTCCGTATGTAAAACAATGTTTACACCTCTGATGCTGCACGCAATGTAATACTGCACGGCAGTATTTAGACTCTCTGATAAATGATTACGCGATTTGGCTGAATATGAATGAAGCACAAGTGGTTTAAGGAGATACAGACCGCAGTTTGATCTGCACTTGTGTCAAAAAGATTCATGTGCGGGAATGATTCGAACTCGCTCGTGAGCCGGGCCGCGAGATAGAAAGAAAAAACATCAATCCATCACCGATATTTCTGAGAAACAACATCATCTATCAAGTCAAGGGCATCACATAGTTATTTTTTGGAGTGAAAGATTTAGTGTATTAGGTTTCTGCCCTGATAACTGTTCCAGAGGTGAGTAAGGTGAGCAGAATTGGGCGGGGAGGAGCCATCACTCCCCCAGGCACCTCACATGCCTGTGCTAACCTTTGAACCCATGTGTGTTTGGTATATGAACCCAGAGGTCGTGACCCCATGCCCTCCCTTCTGACCCCCTGATTGTTTGACGGCCTTTAGTCAAAAAGTGAAACAGTTTGCCCCCGCGTCAAGCGACCTTTCGCCCCATCTCGCCTGGGTAAGGTATGAGAGCACGTTGACCTCTTGTGCCCCTTTATTAGCTCGGCCTGTTATTAGTCTCACACCAGAAGGATTCTCCAACAATACATCAGACAGAATTGATAATCCTATGCTGGATTTAAGTTAGTTATTTGAGATATGAACTTTGAACATCATTACCTAGTGTGTGTGTGTGTGTGTGTGTGTGTGTGCGTTTATTGAAAGTAATTAAAGTAATGCCTTATTAAGATGAAAAAATCTAAATGTATATTATATGCACAAAAAAGTGCTTGAGTGTTTCCCTGCACAAATCTGAATTTATAAAAAAAATGTGCACTGTAAAAAACATTCAGGCCTCAATTTAAAATGTCCAGTGTCGTCTTGGTTAAAGTTCTGCTGCCCCAGTGATATTTTACAATTGCACAATTCAGAAATTGATATAAAATTGATAATCCTTTTAAACAGTGCTGTAAACCTTGGCTGAATGTATGCAAAAAACAGTAGGCGAAAAATAGATTTGTGAGTGTGGATGGTATGGACACTTCTCTATCCCATGATGCCATGGGAGCTGACCAATGGTCAATTTTAAAAGTAGGCCTAATAAAGATAGTGGAAAAATTTATGGCGGATGTCCGTTTTTAATGTAAGTGCAAGTAAATGTATTTCTCGTGACTAAATTATGTTTTTATCACGCTCACCTATAGGTTGTTGTTAATACCACATAGGTCAATGAGCATACGGGTCACATGACCATAAAACATGGAGGATGCAGTATGTCCGACATGTATTCATACTACTCCCACTCATACTTTATAGAACATACTGTTTAATGGCCGATAGGTAGGTACTGATTCAAATTCACTACGTACTGTCACAATTTGCCATTTGGAACGCAGCACATGGATCCTCTGCTCCTTATGTTAATACATAGCAACAGTAGTAAACATCTGGATCTCACATTGATGATGCAGTCAAACTCTGTTTCAGGACCAAAAACACAAAGCGTAAAGGGATCTGCAGGTTTTGGACTGAAAACGGAGTGTGTTGTGTGTCTCAGGATGGCATGCAGAGTGTGATGAGCATGAGACAGTTGAGGTCAACGTGGCGTCTCTGCCACAGGGTGGGACACGCACGTCATTCCACACACAAGTGTCAGTCAGCATCGTCTGGCCTCGGGTCTGCTTTCACCCCTCCAATCAAAGCAAATGACCTTCAGTTTATGATTAGCATTCACACTTTGTTTCATTGCCTGCACTTTAGGTTGCGCTTTGGTGGGTTGTGTTCATGTGTCAGTGGTTTTGTTGTGGGTTTGCCATAGAATTTGAGAATTTGAGAATTATAATCGAGACAAATTGTAGACTTGTGTCAGTTGCCTAGATTTTCAAGATCTCTCATACGTTCTCTGCAGCATCTCAGTTCATGCTCAGATTTGCACCATGCCGCCATCAAAAAGTCAAACATTTAAATAAAACTCCTCCAAATACCAGATGATCTTATTCACAATCATTTACAGCTCTACCGTGTTCACATTTTGTGACCAATTTGTTTAGTTGATACTTTTTGTGATGCATTTATTTGTCCATGTGATAGATGTTTGTATTTTGGGGGTTTGTGTCTGTGCAGGTTTCAGCTGCCCGTCCGGTGACCCGTGACCTCTGGTGACCCTGAGCCGTGAGCTGCCCTTTCATTCCCAGCAGGCTGGACAGTAAAGCTAATTCCAGCGGGTTCAAGTAGGCGCCATAAAACTGCTCCCTTTTAATGATGACAAAGAACACGCGATGCTTGTTCTCCTTTAATTAGTCTATTTTTGCCCGTTGCTTCATTTTTTTACAACAGAGTGTCTGTGCCAGAGTCTTCAGGCGTATATCTCCGTATCTATTTTAAAGACTTGGCACAATTTTTAAAGGTTATTTATTTCATTTTATTTCAAGCCGCGTCACTTTTCAAAATATGTGGAGTGTGCTGGATTTGTACTGAAAAGGCTAGAGTTTCAAATATGACGCTTATAAGAACAGACAAATCCAATTCAGATTGACCTGTTCACATTAGTTTTATCTAGAGATACACCAATATAAATTGTCCAATAATCGGTATCGGACAATAAAAGCAATTTTTTACAATATACAATATAGCCGATGATCAGGGTCGATATATCCTGTCAATCAAAAGATGACTGGAAAATGCTAATTCTTTTTTTGTGCTCTGCATAGACAATGTTAAGAAACAGCACCTGTTAGTTTTTATTATTCCTTAATACTCGTTATAAGTCTTAATATCATTCGGAAAGTTAGGAAATAATAATTTAATCTTCAAAATTGGCATCGGCAGATATTACTCAGAATAATCGGCTATCGTATCGGAGAAATGTAGTATGGGTGCATCTCAGACAGAAAGTAAAAAGGGGAAGATTTCCCCAGTTGCACAAACATTGGTTTCAGTCACTTACTGTTTCTGTAAAGTCAGGCAGAAATTAGGACCCATCAGTCAGAGCAGAGGGTAATATCAGACCCGCAGTAGGTGCACATTACACCCCGCCATCTAATTCCCTCCATGTGCATTATTGCTATTGTGCTGCGACTTGATTTTTCTCCACGGTGCAGTTTACGACCACGTGCTATAATTGTCTCGACGTTTACTTTAATGGGATTGACTGTTAAACCTGTTTTCTGGTAAAAACAGACCCATTCTTTTCGACAATTTGGAAAGCGGGTCTTACAGCTGATGTGGGAATTCTGCATTGGTTTCTTACAGGCAGATTTGGTGTCATCTCCGTTGTTGAGCTCTCAAACCCCGAGGGGAGCTGAAGACTCATTCTCACTTCTACAGTGTGACAGGTTTCAATAGTAGAGAGATGATCTCATGAAGAACAGGCTACTTTGGTTAGTAGATTGTGAGGAAGTTTTGAGAGACGTTTGTGTCATCTTGCCATACTGTATTGCTTTAGATTTACAGTTGATGTTTTTTTTAAAGAATACCTGAAGAACGAGACTCTTTGATCTCAGATCTCATTTGTGATTTGTTCGTCTCCTTCAGGTTACAATAACCCTACCTGTTTCTCTTACATTAAAATCTGGTTGGTTGATAGGATTGTTGTTCGCTACTGTCCTTCTGAAAACTTGTATCTCCATATTTCGTGATTCTTTGCTATAAATAATAATTATTATCAATAGTCATGCTTTATGTTTGTCACTGGGTTTTGCAAATATCTAACCACTAAAAAGCATTTAAAAGTGCTTTTTAACTTTGACAACACAGTGTTTTATCATTTTTAAAGTACTGTGTTTGTTCCATTTCCTGAAAAACAGAGAATTTGTACGTCCGAGATTTCAGAAAGACAGCGACAATATGTAAAATGATCGTGTTTGAATAAATGCTGAAGGGAATGTCATGCACCTCATCAAATTCCCACTTCTTTACCCACATTTCCTGAACCTCCGCTGGTTTTTCCACTTCGGTTGGTGCAGGCAGACCAAGCGAGAAGGATTTCAGAAGCACGTTCCGGTCTTAGTTAAGATGTCAACGATGCGTGTGCTTTCTCAAGGTCAGCATGCCCTAATAAGAATTCACCCGGGATTGCTATTATTATCAGCTAACAACCAAACGGCTATAAGGAAAAAAGTAATTATTCCCAGGAATGCAATAGATAAAGGTTCTCATTGTGAAGGAATAGGTGTTGATTTCCCAGAATATCTCTCTGTTTGTTTCCTTCAAGAGTTAATTGCGCTTTACGCTGTCGGACATCTAGCGCTAGTTAAAAATCATGAGATACCCTTCAGAAATAACAAGCTCTACTGTGGGTTTCTGGGCAAAATCCAAGTTAAATGCCCTCTGTGGGATCCCTAATAAGTGTTCAGGCTCGGGCAGTCGGACCTTGGACGTGCTGTAAAACTGCAGCCATCACTCTAGGTCTGATGTGGAGGTCAGTGCCAGCAAAGCCAAAAGGGCACATCAATTTTTACAGTTCTCCCGAGGAACGGCCAGGTTTCTCCATCACCTTTACGTGTGGGCGAGCTGACGTTCATTGTTTCTCAAGGCTGTTTTTTGTGTCTAATCAATCGCGCGAACCGATGAGAAAGGCGGTTTTGGAAACCGAAGTGGATGGCAGCGGACGAATCGCTGTGGTGCAGTATGTACAGGTAATGTACAAAATGAGTTTGATTTTAGTGAATAGGTGTATAGATTTATTTAGTAGAAGTTTCAAAAAAATTATATTAAATAGAAATGATTCTGTGAGTTTCGTATTGGCATTTACCTTAAGCATATTTTAAGAATAAAATGAAGGCTGTATGACTAAATCCTGTATGACGTTTTTCTTCAGAAAACAAAAGGAGACATTTTGAAGAATCTTGGAAACCGAACACCTTTGGTCCCCATTTACTTCTATCGTATGAACAAAAAAGTCAATGGGGACCAATAGTTTTCTGTTACCAACATTCATTAAAATATCTTCTAAACATCTTCATACAGGTCTAAAACTGCTGGGGATGAGAAAATACTGAATTTTCATTTCTGACTGAACTGTCCCTTTAAGATAGACAGTTGAGTGAATTACAAAGTGTGAGCTCATTAAAAAGATTATTAACGTAACATTTAGTTTTAATAATTATCCATATTTTTTTCACCAAACCATTAAAACAACGTTTTATTATAACGTTCAAAAATTAATTATTTGACTACGCTTGGTTCATCTTTCGTACTTTGTTTTTCATTTTGCGAACAACTGAAGTGTGTTCAATAAATGCAGGACTGCCGTAGCTTCAGTTGATTATCTGACGTTATTGGTTGCTGCCCTACTTTCCAGTGCTGGAATTTTGCAAACGGTTAACAGTGGCAGGCAATCCTTCAGCTTTCTTTCTGCCTGTGCAAGGACAAAATGATGGCTCAGACAGCTTCAGGGGACTGCCGAGCCGCAGAGAGATAAGCGAACAAACACCGCTGAGGAAGAGGATGACGAAGACGGAGAGAAAGTTGTCAAAGATCAGGGTGACCCTGAGCTGAAACATCTCCTGCCAAAATCCAGAGTCAGGAAACCAGTCCACCTTGTAATCTGTGTTCTCTGCAATCTCGGCAGTGTCAAATCCATGCCGGCGACAGCGGACACGCTCGCGTGTTTGAGAGATTGTCTTTGAAAGCCCTCTGTGCTTGACACTCGATTAAAACACCTACATCTGCGTAAATACAGATCACCTGAAACTCATGCTTTGTTTACATTTTGCATTTGGCAATCACATTTGCCAAAACGATTTACAGGCCATTTGACTTATGTGTTAAAGTGCATAAGTGTCCTAAGAATCAAACCCAGAAGACACGCTGCCATGCTCCGGTGAGCTGCTCACCTTTTTGCAATTTCTTTGTAAACAAGCAACAATGAGATATTACATTCATGCAAAATCCTTATACAAACTTTTATAGGTATTCTGCCCTACAAGTAGCAACCAAACTGGTTAAGTGCCTCTGTAATAATAGAGAAAAGGTGATGTCTCAGCCTGCAGACAAGTTACAGCAGCATCTCAGCTTTCTTAAAAGCAGCGTCCACTACCCTCCGCCTGACAGCATGCATGACCTCTCACATGGGTCTTTTGTTAGTACAGTGCCTAGAGAATACAACCATTTGCATTTTACAATTGTTTAACAAATAGCCACCCGTGGCAGGCTATTATCTCCCACTGTGACCCCAACACTCATAAACACACACACACAAACAGCTGTGGACTGACACACAGGGGTTATATCCGGTTACACTGGATACAAGCCAAAGACACATAAGGGCTACATCTGTGACATTGATTAATATAGATAGACAGACAGACAGACTGCTTTGTTAATGGTTTATGTAAATTAATGGTTTTGTCTCATTTAACATCATTTTACTTGTCTGCTTCAGACAATAAGAGTTCAGGAAATGAAGTGAGGAAGTTTAAATGAGTCGCAACCTCATTTTCCATAACTCATTAGAGTGGATTCAAATGTGTCACAGTGGCTTTGCTCAGAAACTAAAGCAGAGCGGACTCCTCCTCCTATCCCAAATAAAAATAAAAATATCTTACATTATATATTATATAGAATACAATGAATGGTAAACAAATACAACCGTTGTCTGGGAAATATGATTTATATGATCTCTTATAAGAACACAAAAGAAGAAAAAGTCAATTTTACTAAAGCTAGGTACTTGGCAGGTTAACCCTTATGTTTAAAACCTTCTTTTAAACGTCTTTTAAACCATAAACTCAATTCTCAAATGTATACTTAAAATGACACTGCTTAATTCGACATAAAAATATACTTAAATACAAAAGTATCATTACTGTCTACTTCATAAATAAATAAAAATAAAAGAATACTAATATTGATTTGAATAACCAGAAGTATAATGAAGTATTATTCTGAAGTATACTAGGCTTTTGATTGAGTAGCCTAACACTTTTTACCTACAGTCTTATACGATTTGTAAATATATATTAGTAAATACTGTATATATAATATATATAAATAAATAAATATAAGTTTACTTAGAAAATACATAATTGCAGTATAAAAAACGAATAGACTAGAAGTTTATTGAGAGCATACTTCGTGGACTTTAATAACCTTAAAATATGCTACAAGTATATAACAAGGAAACTGTCAGTATACGTCCACGCGTAGTATAGTTGCAGTTCAAATGAGTGTACTGCTTTTACACCAAAGTCTTTTAAAAGTAAACTTTTATAAACTAACAAAGTGGGCCAATATAGTAGATTATTATTGAAAAAGTACACTTGCAGGTTATCTACTCTTGTACATTGATATTAGTAAACTTACCACATAATGTATACTTAAAAACTTCACTTAAGTATACTTCATAAAATAAATATAAAGAGTACATTGTAAAGAGAAACGTCAGTGAAGAGAACCCATTTAGAGTTGTATTATATTCACAAAGTTCAGCATACACACCTGCACGACACAAAATGGATAACCCCAAACAGATGCTCTTCTAAAGCATTGTGTTTGATCCTAGAGATGGGCAGAGTTAATGATGGTAGGGGTTAATCTGAGCCTGGGGTTGTCTATGACTTTCAGCATTTGGACAGTTTTATTGCAGTTGTCTCCTTGACTTCCCCCGTAGTCTCTGCACAGCTGGCATTGGGCGGTCTGAGAACAGACAGTCAAGAGTTGGCTGTTAAGAAAATGGCCAGCTTATTAAGGTCTATGTTTGGGGATAACATAAAATGTGCCGCTGCTCATGTGTGCGCTGGGAGAATCCCTCAGGGCAAGAACAGTTCGCCGGTGTTGTTGAGACATGAGAAGCCAGCGTATGTGCGTGCGTGTGTATAAGTTCACTCTGTTTGTGTTAAAGCAGCCCATGCGTGAAATGGAACTCAGGTAAGCGCAGGGCCTGCGGCTGTCGCAAGAGTTCCAGAGCGATTTCACACCGCTGCATTGATTTTTGTTGCTCACAGCTGACAGAAAGATTGAGCTGGATAACAGAGATGTGAAGTTTGACAGGTTAAAGTCAACATGAAATAGCATTGTAAACAGTTGTATTCTAAGTTGTATTAAAGCTAAAACTGAACAAGTAATTATAAAATAAATCATGTTTTGATTGTTCTGTTTTTGTTGTTTAAAGTTGAAAGCAAAATGAAGCCAGATGGGAGGATTGCAATGGATTGCCACCTCAGATAGTATCCAGCTTTGATAAGATTGTGGGGTGAAGGTCAAGTTCACCCTCAGGAGCATTTTAATATATCCCAATGCTTAGGCTTCTGAAATCTGTGTTTGTTTTTTGTTGTTTCGTTAAATTTTCCCAGAAAATGTTTATGACCAAAGAATGGGTTAAAACAACCTTTTTTTGTGTATTGCCGTTGAGAAAACAGCATGGTTAGGTAGGTTTTGAAGCGTGCTAGCGTGTTTGGGCTGGTTTAAGCTGGTCATGAGCTGGTCCTAAGCTTAAACCAGCTCAGGACCATCTTAAACCCGCTCAGGACCATCTTAAACCAGCACATGACCATCTTAAATCAGCACAAACCAGCTACCACGCTTCACATCCTACCTACAAGTAACCAGCATATGCTGTTCAACAGGGAATGAACATAACTTTTTCACATTAATGTTAAGTAGAAAATGGTCTAACATTGAATTATTCACATCTTTGGTGTGCTGACTTGATAAATGTTTTCTATTCTATTATATAACATCATATAAAAAATCTAAATAAGTATATTTTTTATTTTAAAATGGCAGTAATACCTGTGTCTTTAAAAATGTGGCTATTGGTTCACACAAATTAGGTGAATTGAATAGGGAAATTACTTCAGAGGCAGAACGTAGTTTTACATGTAAAGGGATTAAAATGACTTACATTTGTTTCTTCCGAACATTTGCACCACTGACAAACGTGCACAACAGGAGATCACATGTAAATAGGATCGATATGGACTTCATCGTGACCTTAAACGCTAGAAAAAATATTACACGACCAACACACATAAACGCAGCTCTGAATCCTCAGAATCCTCATAAAGGACATCATAAAATTCTCAACAGATGAACGAATAACATGCTTTTTTTCTCATCTGCAGCATAGGTCTCATCCTGACCTCATAAGTGAGACCTGCGGCTTGTGTCGGCCAGCAGAGCATTCTGGGAACTCTGAATAATAAGGGCTAAGTCCTGATCAATAGGAGTCTCCGCACTGTTAGTGGCAAAATCGATACAGTTTTCTTTCCTATTACAAAAGACTGCCTTGTTGCAAATGAGTAAAGATGTCGAAATGGAGGAAACTGTAGAAGTTTTTGGCATAGTTTACGTGTGTCAGAATGCAGACAGGTCATCATGGTCAATTTGTGTACGTTGACTGTTGCTAAAGTACTTTTGTACTCTGTCTGTAGGTCAAGAGAATGTGACCAATGAGCACCAGAGACTATAAGACATTTTACAGACAAAAAAGTTTACAGGACCCCTCCTTATCGGAACACTATGGCGGCTCTCACAAGAAAAGCATGTCGCTGCGTTTTCGCCAAAGAAGATAACGTATTTACAAAATGTGCTCTGTAGAGAAATTTGTCCGTTTAGAGATATTTCTATCTTTCTGTGTAGATAGAAATAGCTCATTCTGAAAACATAACGCTTCATTATAAGGTCTTTATACACCTCTGAACACATAGTTATGTGTTTTATATTGCATTGCTGTCAATATGGATCATCCAAAAAAGGACATACTGGACCGAAAAAAACTGAATTTCTCTTTTAAATGACGTGCATGGACATTTATTGTAAGCGCAAATAGTGTTCTTTTTCATTTTAGGTTGTCTTAAGGCAAAATACTCAAATCATATTTTTAGATTCTGCAAGCTCCTCTCGCATCTCCCGTCGAAATCAAAGGAAATATCAGCGTGTCAGCGAGCTCGTGAATCAAAGAGCAGTCAGAGAGTTCATCTCGCCCTGAGAAGCCGCTCTCCAGCTGAGCGACCTTTAACGCACGCCCCTCGATGAGCCTGGATCAGTTTCCCCGGAGGACATCAATCAGGAGTCTGTGTACATTGAGTTTATAAGGCTGAGATGAGAACGGCTGTCAGCTGGGTCAGACAATACAAGACAATTCAGTACAATCAATAGTTAAACCTCTTGAAAGGCCTTGAAAATGTAAACTGTCCGTCATGACATCTCCATTTAACTCGCAGCCCGATCACAAACCGGCTCTCTCTCTTTCTCACTCTTCCGTACATCTATTGTTCATCTGGGCTTCCTATCAAAGCAGCACCTCAGCGTGCCAAAACGCTGGTGCTAATAAGACTCATAGCTTTCCTCCGTGATTATGTGTGACAGCTTGGTCAGGATTTAGCCACACTTTTACCTCTCTAAGGCGAACGGTGTGCCCACGGCGCCCCGCGGTCGCTCTTCTGACACTCCCGAAAGGAGTCGGGCCCGAGAAAAGCCAGCCTCGCGTGCCCCGGGTCTGGCTCATTCTGTTTGTTCAGCAGACATTTTAACCTTCGTAACAATAAAACAAGAATAGAGCGATAGAGAGAGAGAGACAGTGGGGGTGTTTGACACATCTCCTCAAGCCGCCGTGTGCTTTATTATCTTTGGCAGGCCGTATTAGTCGTGCTAATCAAGTGAACGATTCGCCGCCCGGTCTCTTCTACCGCAACTGACAAACACATCATGAACCAAAGGGAAAAATGCAACCTTGAGCTTGTCACCTGCAAACCAGCTGGCACGCTCTCCGCCAGCAGGAAGCGACCTTTCCGAGGTCAATAAACTAAATAATTCACAAAGGTTATTCTATTTGCGCTGAACGCACAACAAACGTTATACCCTATGTCAGCTACAGCTAGCTAGCTTTGGTGAGCAGATATTTGGTGAAACAATACATATGCTTTCTCTTCTAGAGCTGCGACACAAATCCCTCAAGAACCTTATGAATTATTCAAACGTGACGTTGATGCGATAGGAAACGTTCAGTGGCATTTGATGCGGGGTGTTTATGAATGATGTGTGTACGCTCGCTTCACAATTTTGGCAGAGATAAGATGCCGTTCTTGGCACGAGCGCGTGTGTCGGCGATTTATGATCATTAAGATATCCGCCTACAGCTGCGAGTTTCTACATCACACCCACCTCCATTTGCATGAGGTAAGAGTGTCAAACGTAGTTCTTAAAGGTCACACGTACGAATGGAAACATCAAGAGTCATAGCCAACGATGCATGCCAGAATCCCACAGTAGGACTTGCTGGTGTTAACTGCCAATAATTAATATTAGCCAATAGTTCTCTGGGCTGTAAATGCCTTCTGTTTAAAAAGGGATTTTTTTACGATGTTATACCTTTACCATGAGATTATTTTCACTCTTAGTATCTCTCACAGTGATTACGGATGTTTAAGAATTCTGTAGCAGATCAGAGACGGCACACATGCTCTGATTGAATCCGGCTTGTAACGTTTGTAACAGTTGTCCTTTTGGTGCTGTGAGGCCTAATCTCTGATCATTATTAAATCATTACTATGTGTGTGAGCTTGGTTTTGTCATGATCAGGGTGGTGAGACAAGGACAGAGGACCCAGGCACAGACAGCGGGGAAGGGGTTAACACAAGACCTTAATTTATTTTAAAACACGAGGGGGTAACAACAAAACAGGGGAATAAAATAACAAGACCAGACCAGACCAGACCAGACACAGGAACTCACCACAATGAACCAGCACAGGACAGAAAACACAAGGGCATTAAATAAGGGAACAAATCAAGAGGGGAACAGGTGTAGGACATGAAAACAGTAACGAGGAGATGAGAGGACGGGAACAGAGGAGAGTATATGGCAAGCCATAAGGGCCAAAATGCCTCTCTCCACATTAAACATGAGGTTCTGTCATGATTCTGCCTCCCTCTGTCTTGATTTCCTAGTCTAGTGGCAGAACCAGGACAGGTTTTTATGTAACCAAAGAACATTATCAAAATGAATTTAAATAAGGTTGTCTTACCCCACTGGAAAACAGCTATTTCTTGTTTTAATTGTTTTAAAAACTTTAAAAACATTGTTTAAAAACACAGAAAGAAAGTTTATTCACAACAGTGAATTTGGACATCCGATGTTTTAGAAGGACAGCAACGATATGTTCTGTATTATTATTGAATCGGCCCAGCGGATCCCTGCTGTGTCTGTAAATTAGAGAGAGACGCTGGCTTCCATATGGCTGTGGGACTCCCTAAAGCCTAAATATGTTTACCTACCCTTGTGCAAGATATGTCAGAACTAACACAACCATATGAGAAGGCCAGTTTTATTTATGTCCTCCATCTCGATGATTAATTCATGATGCTATAGCTCGCATGTGTTCATCAAATGAATTCAGATGTGCCAATGCCGTATGCGTCAGAATGGTCTCAGCATTTCCACTGGCCTCGTGCCACAATCTAATCATCCGCCGCATAACTGATGTCTTAAAGGTGCTGATTCAGCAGTATTTTCAAGCAGATGGAGAGGCTTTGTGGCTACATGCACCTGGCAAGAGGACTTCCCATCGCTGTGGAGTCCTGAATGCCGACTGCACTCATGCTGTGTGTGAATGGATCCCATTGCCAGATGTTTACAGAAGAACAGCTGAAGGATCTTGGAAGCTGTATGAAAGTCTCTTGAAACCTGATGTCTGACGAAAGAGTTAGTGTAAGAATGTGTGTATACAGCCTGATCTCACAGGAATATTTAACTATGTAATGAGGTGGATGATTTTTAAGAATTGGTACAAATTGAATTGTTTAGAAAAAAAGGCGATTTGAACCCCCCAACCTTAAACCACTGACTTTAATATATGCATGTATAGTATGTGAACTTTTTTATACCAAAAAAATATTCAATAAGACATATTAAACATACAGACAAACATGTAAGCACAAACTTTTATTCTGGATGCAATTAATCATTTCAAAGCGCTAATAAATTCACACTTCATATGATTAGTGTAGAATACTTCGTAAAATAATCACAAATTAACTATAAAAAAAGTAGAAAATTATTTGCACTTGAAGTTCGCTGGCAATAAAACAAAATGTTATACTTGTATGAATAATTGGAGTTTAAACAAATGAATCATAAATTAAAATTCTTTAATCATTAACATTACTAATATTCATGTTGATAATGAATGACAGTTTGTCTTTTAGAAATTCTTAAAATTTTGTCTTTTAGACGCACTGAAAAAAATCTTTAATACATTTATTAAAATATTTGATGGCCTCAGAGCACTTGAAATATAGTTCATCGGCTGTTTTATTGTTTGTTTTATGTATGTATTATATGTTTTTGTTTTATTTTGAGCTTAATAGCCCCTGGTATGAAAAACATCACGTGAACATTCCAATGATCTCCTTCTGTGTTTAACATAGCCAAGAAAGTCATGCAGGTTTAGAACAACATGAGGGTGATCAGTCTAAATGTCAACAAATTTTCCGTTTTGGCCGAAGAATTCTTTAAAAACAGAGGCGATACATTGAGATAAACAGCGAGACAGTGTGAGAGCGTGAGGCGCGGGTGCAATTTTCATTGTGTGAAGGACAAAGTCAGTGACCCGCAGATTATTCAGAGGAGATTGTGTTTCAGGCCCATCTCAAGGTCAGCCTGAATATTTTATCTCTCTGCTCTCCATAATTTGCTCTCAGCTGCTGGGAACTGTTTAATCACAGCCGGCCGTGTGGAGGTTGAGAGTAGGTCATCCTTACATCAACATTTGATCTGTTAGCTCTGAAGCGGCATAAATTACAGAGTTACAAACTCTCCTTCTTAAAATATTTGTATTTGAGCAGATGTCTGGCATTTTCCATGTAAGCTTATGTCACTGATTTTATACAGAGCCGGACTCCACGGCGTAGGCTATGTTTGTTTGCAGCAAGTAGAAGGTCCGAGGGCAGCGCTTTCACACTATGGAGGGTCACAGCTGCTATTGACCAGAGCGCAAGGTTGATGTCTCTCATTTAAACTCCATTTGTATCTGTCCTGTAAATGCACCTCAAATTATCTAGTTAATGATCTATAATATTTATCTAGAACATTTATAGATTTGCCTTATAGAATAATGGATGTTTAATTTATGGACATACAATGCCATGAGTGAATTAAATCTATGTGTACATGCATATGCGAAGGCCATATCACCTGATCATTTCCATGACACTGTGATATGTGAGTAGTCAGCAGCCATTGATCCGCAGTGCCGTGTGCTGAGTGATT
This sequence comes from Barbatula barbatula, assembly GCF_947034865.1. Classification (NCBI taxonomy): domain Eukaryota; kingdom Metazoa; phylum Chordata; class Actinopteri; order Cypriniformes; family Nemacheilidae; genus Barbatula; species Barbatula barbatula. The sequence continues at coordinate 16,062,945 of NC_136787.1, read as the reverse complement.
TTCCCGGAGTGGATCAGCCCTCCGCCTGCAAGTGTCCCAGAGGGACCAGATACAGGAGGGACTGCGGTGTTGTACAAGTGTACGAGTGCCCCATACCTTCAGTACACTGCAAGCAAAACATGCAATGTGAGGCTGAGATACAAACCCCCTAAACAAATGGTTCAAGGACATTAAACTGAGGAGAACATTTGGAGGAAAGCACATTTAAAAGCTATCTGCCAAATGCACAAATGTAAAGTATGTACAACTACATTCAAGTAAGAATGTGTTCAGAATATATATTTTTTTAATTTCCATGTAAGCAACTTAAGTATAATAGTTTGTGGTCGCTAAACATGCAGTAAAAGAGAGAGACCGAGTGAGGGATAACCCCCAGAGCAGAAAGTTTTAGCAGGCTGTTAAAGCGGCCTCAGACTGTTCCACGCTCTCTGATAATGAGCAAACAGGGGCAATTGAATGTCAATGCCCCCGTGGGAACAGAGGAAACGTGCCCCCCAGTCATGCTCACCTCCCCCTCCTCTCTCTGAACGCCAGTCCAGAGAGTGAGAGAGAGAGACGGTGTAACCTTGTGGATCTGTCTCTTTGTCCTCTGATCGGCTCACTGGTGGGGGGGCTACTGGCAGCTGAGATCCCCCCACAGGTGGGGCAGTAAACAATTCGGCTTTAAAGTCAAAGACTGATTTTGACCTGTCAACTTTGATAGGGCATGACCTTTGACGTGACCTTTGGATTTACTTTTTGTTGTAGACTATTTGCTGTAAATACTATATCATTAAATAAATAGAAAATTTCTTCAAAATATTATTTACGTTGTTTACCTTTTTTCCACCATTTCAGGATGTCATTCTGAAAACATAAATAGTAGTTCATTTATTCTTAAAAATATTAACAAATATTTCCTTTGCAATAACAATTTAGAGCTGCCAAGATAACAAAGCACCATAAAGGTAGTCTGCGTGCACAATATTTCGTGTTTATTTTATTTAAAACACAAAACTATTAAAAAGCTTCAGAAGACTTTGAAATATTAGCAGTTGTGGTGCATTGTAGTTTTTTGTACATGTTGGCGCTTAATCGTCATGGTTTACTATAGTTCATATTTAAACATTTAGTTTATTAGAAACATTATGAAGATTTAAATTATTTTGTTTCCCACATCATCAACAATTCTAATGACAAAATTAACTTAAAACAGAATAAACAAATTTGCGTGAACTGTCCCTTTAAGAGTGTGACCCTCATAATGATGGTAAAATGCGGTCTACAACACGTGCTCTAAACACAAGATCCCTCTAAACACAAGATGCCTTATCAACAACAGCATCAGCAATCTGAAACGAACAAAGACGTGGAGAGGGTTTCAACAAGAAAGAGAATAACTCAATCCTTTGAACGCTCAATAATAAAATCTCACCCATGATGTTTTCTGAGCAGTCCCTTAGAAAACACAATTTGTTCAGGTAAGCCAATACAGTATCTTTAATAAACCGTTTATCTCAAACTCAAAGAATTCAAATGCCAATTCAACAAAGAAATGTGTGCTTTCCGTCCTACAAAAAAACATAAATGGGATCTCAAGAGAATGTCGTGTTAAGTTAGAAACAAGGCCAGACGCGACATGACAAGTAAGATGTCAAAGTGTGTTTGTCACCTGACAAGCATCGGGTCTCAGTGTCAGTAACAACTCCGATGCATGTCGTGATTCCTGGGAGAACAAGGATGACTCGGATCATAGCAGAAGATCAAAGAGAAAAGGGATAACAATCGTAGAGGATGCTGTGATGGCACATTCAAATCCTCCTGCTGTGTGGAAATGTTTTTCCGAAAGCTTGTCCTTTTCATCTGATAGTCAAAAGAGGCAGACGGAAAGCAAAGCAGCCACTCCCAGACCCCTTTCTCTCTACCCAGGGATTAACCAAAGATCACTAAGTAGGTCAAGAAGACACGCTGGGAGAGCACCAGGAAGGGTAGACCACAAACCATCTCCTTACGTCAGGCCGAAACATGTCCTTCTGCTAGATTTCGGTTCAATTATTCAACCGTAGACAAAAACAAACACGACCTAGATTTCAGATTTGAGTGGAGACATACAAACGTCAGTCTGTGTTTGAGTGGCCTGCATATGTTGGTTAAACACTAAAGAGGGACATCTAGAATAAATATTCTCCCAGTCACCAGGGAACTTTTAATCTTATTTATTCATGAAACGCCGAGCTCGGATCACCCTTCGCTTTCGATTGATGCTGAAAATGTTAACATTTCTTTTGTCAGAAACTGCTCTCGTATCTCGCCTCGAAAAAAGGCAGATCTTTTCTATGCTTGAGCTTTGGGGACCAACAAAGATTTCAAAATCAGCGCCTGCATCTTCCTGACACATGTATTTGGAAGATGCTGACAGATGCTGAGGTGCACTTTGAACCCTGGAAAGTGTATAGGGTAGATTATACCTGGAACGATCCGTTAGTGAGCGCTCTAAAAGCTTTCTGTTCAACGTATAATCCTGCCAGGCTATTTTTAGAACAGAATATTCAATTTGATGCTCTTATGTTAGCCTGGTCAGTTATGAATGTCTTTATCTAGGTCATGACTTTGGCTGCTGTGCTGATAACCTGTGTGTTTCCCTGTGAGTTTAAAGAAATACCTAATTTTTCATTGGGTGATTTTAATGTTTTGCATATGTTGTTTATAAGAACAGATAAATGAATGAATTGAAATGTTAATATTCTCTCTCTCTCTGTTTTTCTTCTGGGTCAAACATAATTGAGCCATAATGTGGTGACAGTAAAAATAATCTGAGCAGATCAGCAATTAATATATGTGATTGAAATATTATATCTAAGAAACCTTATTCTTGTTACTTTACCTTTTTTGCTTTTGTGAACACCCACTTCTCAACCAACTATGTTTGGCACAAACGACAGGGGCAAATAATGCAAATGTGTCGTGTGATTCTTGCCAAATTTACATATGCATAGTTTCTAAAAACAATATTTTGTGAATTGTTTATTTATTTTCAAGAGATTCATAATATACTTTCCCTTATGTCATTCCAAACGTGTATGACTTTCGTTCTTCCGCAGAACACAAAAGAAGATATTTTGAAGAATGTTGCTAACCAAACCACATTGACTTCCATTGTATAGACACAAAACCACTGAAACATTTCTCAAAATATCTTCTGTTGTGTTCCACAGAAGAAAGATTCGTATACAGATTTTGATCAACATGAGGCTGAACAAATGATGACAGATGACAGTGGGGTGACTTGGATGAAGGGCTGTGCATGGGTCTTGAAGAACAGCTTATTGTCACGAGTCTCATGTCAGGTTCCACTTCTCTCCTCATCTCTTTCTGATCTCTCTTCCCCACTAGACACCAGATACACAGAGGTTAATGCATGGATGGAGCAAGAGGGTAGAGGTTAATGTCCTTTGACACAGTGGTCTTTTCCCCTTGAGACAGTCAAGCGTCTGAGTTCAACTGCCCTGGGCCCCTGCGCCCCTGCCGGACCTGTGGACCCAGGGAACAAACCTGCCAAAGCTTTGGTTCATATTTACAGCACATAACTGTATATAAATACAATGACAGAAGAACTGGATTACTATGTGGGTTTTATTTAATTTCAGTCCTAACATTTTTTTATTTTTGAGAGAAGATTTTGGTATCTTGGCTAATTTTATCATTTATGATATCCCATCATATGGGTTATAGATTCCATCATAGTTTCCTTGATCTAAATAAAATGTGAATGCATTTCTGTTCGGAAGAAAGAAATTTCATTACATAATGTGGAAATCTCTCTTAAACACCTGCATTGCTTTAGAGATGATTATCAACAGGTTAACTTGCAGTGATGATAAGTTTCCTTTCAAATGTCATTGTTTCAATTCTGTAAAGAATGTCGATCTTAACGGCCTATGTACAGCATGATTAGAAAAAAACATACAAGTCCGCTCCTCTGTTCTGAGGTCAAAGATTAAAGTTTCATGAACCGTGTTTCTGTGAAAATCTTTGGGGCACAGGTCAGACAGCATGAGATGAGGAAGGAATGAAGGGCGGATATTGTAGCTCCATTCATGTGGCATTTGAGGTCAAAGTTCAAAGATGAAAGGTCTGCTAAGTTCGAAGGTCGACTTAGCACGGAGAGATTGCGCTGAAGTTGCTGATCCGGTGTGTGTCTTCGGGATCCAGGATGAAGGGTGCTGAAGGGATTGCACACTATACATGTAACCCTGAGTCAAAATGAAAACATCTAAATCCTTTTATGAAATGTATCTTTTATCCTAAAAGCATATGGAAATTATAGGAGTAATATTTATTTGTCTTAATTCATTTGCTGACGCCAGATCTACATTTTCTCACATTTGATCAGAAAGTTTTTCCTGGACTTGAACCCACAACTTTAAGTTTCCAAACACCATATGCTGTACCTGTTGAGCTAAAGCGGTGTTTCTCAAAGTGTGGGGCAGCCCTGCTGGTGGGGAATAGACACATGACAAGTGGGGCGCGACAAATGGGTGGACATTTTGTCATTTTCTATTAATAGTATATCTATATTAATTACTTTATTATTGACCATACACTCAAAATAAAACAACAACATTTAAATGTAATCCTTACTTAAAACAACATCACATTGCAAATAAATTGCAAGAATGATTTTTATGTCAGAGGTTTGTGACATGGAATGAAATGAAAACTGTAGATTCGGCCCCGGCAGAGAAAACCAAGACAGACAGAGGACCTAAAGTTTTATACCATTTTGTTTTTGGCTATTGGGGACAGGTGGGGCTCGGACCCCTATCCTACCTCCAAAGTGGGGAATGGCAGAAAAAGTTTAAGAAACACTGAGCTAAAGTAAGGGCTGAGGATGCAAGTAGAGTACAGTTAGAGTATTAGTGCTTCCCTTTTTTTACAGGTCCTTTTTGGTGAAAAAAGGAAGAAACGGTTCTTATAAGTCAAGTCAAGTCAGCTTTATTTATATAGCGCTTTTTACAATTTTCATTGTTACAAAGCAGCTGTACTAGAAAGCATTGACTATAAGTAACACATAAAAGGCTATGGAAGTCAAAACACTGGTCAAATATCAGACACACAATAAATTCCTATATGCAGTGTTAATTAAATAAGACTATCAAAATTCTTATAAGAACCATTGAGTAAACAGTTCTTTGGGGCCAAAATGGTTCTCCTATATATCGCTGTAAAGAACCTTTTTTTCACTTAGCAGATGACAGATAAATCATTAAGCCCATTGGCTGACAGCATCCCAGAAATGAAAATAATGACACCTTTGACCCACAAATATTTCTTTATACTGTGTTTATTTGTGCTGTGCTCCTCGTGTCGAAGGTCAAACGAGTTACCTCGTAAATGCTTAAAAAACAGCCTCTCCTTTCCTGAAATAGCTTCAAATCACTCCAGATAATGTCGTGCGAGAGGTGAGCTGACGCACGTCTCCCAGTGCGCGCGCACGCGCAAAGCGCCTCCTGTAGCTTTAAGCTGCGCGCACCAGAAAGAGAGAGAGGAGGAGTGTGAACATTGCGGAGTTCTCCGGGATTCCGAGAATACACAGTTTAGACTCAGAGCGACTGTCGGTGCTGGAGGCCGGAGGTGTCGATGCGTGTTTGGACTCTACTTCCATACGGCACGTCTACGCGCAGGAAACAGAGGCGTCTCCAAACCCGGTCCGGAGAGCGGAATCAGGTACGTGTGTCGAGTCAAAGCGATACCAGCACGGCAGCTAGAGGGACCGGGATGCCCGAGACCATCATATGCTTTATATTTGCTTGATATGTTGTGATCGTGATCGAGATAAAAACGACGGAGCGGTCGTTCACGCGTGGCGCGTTGTTGCGTTCATAAGCACCGAAAGAAACGCGGGGCGTTGGACGCGTTTTGAAAGTTGAAGTGTTTTGGACTTCTGCTATTGAAAGATAGCGCTGACGGAACGCAAGGACGCGCTCTGACCCGGGAGCGCGATGGTCGCGCTGTCATTTAGTTTCCATTTTGTTTCTCTCTTACAGTCGGTGCGATGTTCCCGTTCGCGCTGGTTCATTATTTATAGGTGTGCTTGGTTAAGAAATGCCAAGCAAGATCTACTTGAGGTGTATGAGACTAAAATAACGGGAGCTGTCTTGACATTTTTTGGGGGCTCCGTGCGTTTGCGTTACATTTTGTATCGTCTTGGATATCAATGTTCGTTTTAAAGCGAAGCGACAGTCAAAGGCTGTCATTGTCCAGCTATAGGGAAATAAACCAAATTTAACACATTTATAGGTAACTCTGCTTGCAAGCAGTTCTTGGTGTGTACAGAACCATATATTTTGCCTAATATTGTTGGCTACCAAACGGGAGCGAGGCTAAATCCCCTGGGTATCTTTAGGACAAGACCTCACCTGCTAAGTGAGCTTGTAATTGATTGTGGTTTCTCTATTTACATAGACAGGCGAGGGGGTAATGACACATATTGGACTTTGCATTGTTTATAGTTTTCATAAGGTTTCCTGTGGCTTCGCTCAATAAAAATGGGACTGAGAGGGTCAAGGGTTAAAGTTTAAAGGTTGTAAAGCAGAGGCCATAGTCCGGGTCAGTGTTGGTTCAGGTGACATCAGAAGCTTTTTACGGTGAAGGACCGAATAAATACAAAAATGTGCAACAGTATGCATACATGTTTATAGTGGACTGACTTCATATTGTTTGTATACGTCAGCATTAGATGATTTCTCAGTGGATGGAGGACGGAATGTAGGTTAAGTGAGTTAATGAATTCCAGCGTTGATCACTTACTAAGGAGATATTTTCTTGGCTGACACACATTTTGTCTTTCTCACTGAAATCGTTTTTGAAATCTAGACGAGTTTTTCTCTCTTTGTGGAGTTTCGTCTTTAACATCTGTAATAAGATGCAGGCATTTCATCTTTCTGATCTATGATCCAGATGTAAAATGGCTTTTGTGGCTCCCAAATGGATTGTGGATGATGATGATGTTAAGATTAGTATCAAAATGTAAAATGCAAATATCTCGTATTGGATGTCGACAAATTTCAGCATGGTTAAAAAGGGCTGCTTGGTCACTTTGGTAAATTTTCCAAACGTTAACCTCAATACTGAAGGTTAGGTCTGTTTGCTATAGGCTGTAAAGTGATTCAAATGACAAAGAATGTCTTGTTTAATGTATATCAAAAAATGGAATGTACACAACTTAAAACAGATGCAAACGGTTTTAGAAGACACTTGGTGGGAATGGAAGCACATGCGTTGAGCTTATGCAACGCAAATTTGCTTGGTGTAACATGTCGTAAATCCATTGAAGCCATGGGCGCTTTACACTCATTAACAAGTCAGTTGACAGCTCAGGGACACGGTTTGTTCCTTGCACAAAGAATAGTTTGTTTCATACGTGTTATTGATAAAACATGACCTGGGACAAAACAGCCACCCGTGCTGAAAATATGAGCAGTTTGTGAATCAAAGCATAGAGTGAAAATGCTAAAAAACAACTTGGAAATGTAGGTCTGTAAGGTGGATCTCTATAACAGTGGCATACATTTCATGAATAGCAAAGGATAGATTTTTATATTGATTTACTTGCTTGTTTATTTTGCTGAATTTGTGGTGAAGATGAACTCTGGTGAACATTAGAATGACAGCACAGAAATTATATGTGTAAAAACTAGGTGTGGAGTATAGGTCATTTGTAAAGTTTAGTTCTCTGGTTAACGATTTTGAAACACGTATTCTCAGGTACATTTAAAGTAGTTACTATGGGGCTAACCTATATATTCCGGCTGTATTTTTGTATTGCCCACTGGGCCCTGAGGTGAGTTTGTCATGGAGGTCAAGGAATCCCGGCAATCAGGTTAAGAGGATTTCACTTCTCCTATGGGCCGTTATTGATTGTGTCTTATTGTAGGCAAATGGTAGTGCAAAGAGAGAGATGCTTGTGTTCCTCGCAGTCTTTCTGGAGTTGTAAGGGTTAGTTGTTGAAGCCGAGAGCTGAATATACATTATGCACAATTCACAGTCCAAGGCCACAGCAGGCCAAGCTGTCCTTCACACCATCTTAGTGGCATGTCCTTTCAGAAACCTTCAAAGCCAAAAGAAGGCCAGTGACCCTGCAGCAATACGCTGAGACGATCTGCAGTCGAGGCTTCGGTACCATATTCAAAAAGCAAGTGATGTGAATAATCCCAGCTTCATTATTTCTTGCATGGGAAAGCTTTCCATCAGCCAAAGCAATTAATTTAAGAGATTTTTTTATGAATCAAAGATGAATGTGTAGTTTATAAATAATGCTGCTTGTGTACTATGTGGGTAGAAACGTATGATAAGGTTTAGTGAGTTCAGGTTTCATTCGAAGGACTAAACACAGAATCTGGTTTGTACAGCAGAATCCAGTTCCCAGTTTCTTATTTATATATAATTGTTTATCTTATTTTTAGAAATCATAAAGTTTCTTTGAGATGTCTAGTTGATTGATTGGATATTTTGGGTAAATGGTAAAACCTTTGCCTTTATGTGAGTAAATCTGGGATAATCTCACTCACACAATTTTATAGTGTATTTGTAGTGTAAATGGTTTAAATTATATTGTATTATATTATCAATGTATTTACCTTACATTTTACGATACGTAGTATATGAAAAAAACTAAAGAAACCCAATAGGATACCACCCAAAAGAGTTTCTATTAAAATACCATTATGAACAATTAGTTTATAATGAACCATTATAAAATTATTTTTCGTAGTGTGTTTTGGGCATTATTTCAAAAGGATTTTGGGATCACATACCAGTAGACACCATTATAGTTTCCATTAAAACCGATACAATTCTCATTATAACCAATACATGTATTACATTTTCAATTGTGTATTTTCTTTACATAAAGGGGAACATTTTTAATCATTCAAGTGGAAGACCCATTAGAGATGCAGCCTAATGTGGTCATCTGACCACTTGTGATCAAACCACGTGAGATGGATGTTAATACCCAGCGTAAACAGGCCTTTTGTATGAATCACTGGTTTGAGCCCATGGCTTCCGGCTCCCACGTATGTGTCCGCCACCGCCACCTTTGTTATGGGACTCGGAGATGTCAAGGGTCGAGCTCAGCGAAGCAGATTTTTGTTGTCTTATGTCGTCGGGCACAGAGCTGCATACCAAAAGCCCGACAAGTAATAAAGTCCTGTCACTTTTGGAACGCTGAATCACTTAAGACTCACTTAGGGGGTTAAAATGAGTAGAGCTGTTGCCAGGCAACAAGGGACACATCAGCAGCCGCTAGATGTGGGGTGTAGCTATTGCTATCCGTCCCCTACTTGCGAACCGGTGTTGAAATGTTGCCCTGTTTTCCAAATGCCTTCTGATTCCTTTTGCAGCAAGGCATGCTGGGATATTTTTTCAGATGCAAGGCACTCCTGGTGTAGGACTTTCTAACCTTCTCAATGTGTGATGAAAAATATTTTTTATGCATTACGACACTTCAAATCTCCTGTGTGGGTTGATTTTGTGTAGCGTGTGTTGATCTCCTTCAGTAGTTTAGGAGATGTCCTTCAAACAAACGTCCTCGTGTCCTAGGGCTTCAGGCTTATAGAGACAGCACCTGCTTTCCTGGCATTAACGCAACACTCCGACTTTGACTTTGAATGACCTGAAAGCTTTTAAGTAACTCTCTTAAACAAGATTTGGTCATGTGACACCATGTGAAGGGTTTATGTGTCACATTTGAGTAAAAGGGGAGGGGTAGCTTTTTTTATTCACATTATCAATTAACTGTGTAATATGAATATTGATTTCGTAATTTATTTTACGTGCTAAGGAAATGAAGGATGAAGGTAGAAAAGACTTCCCTGGGATCTGGTGAAAATATATATTTAGGCATAATATTTATAGAATAAATTATTTCAGTCAGACTCATTTATAATGATGAGAATGATGACGTGTCTTGTTAGTTTAGGGTGAGACTTTTAAATGGTTTAAAGTGAACTAAAACAATAAAGACAGAGTGATGTTTTCAGTATTTCATACAAAATTTGATATGATATTATCGGCAATATGAATTTAACTTTGACGTGCAACATTGTTTTCTGTGTTTTTTCAGTTCCCCTTCGTTTTATTTATCAGTTTCCACTCGACCGTGAACTGAAGCCAAACTTTTCAGAGAGCCAATGTTTGTGTGGTCTGCCTGAGACCGGGTTCCTGTCACAACGGAACCTGAAGTTTATGTTTACATTTTCTGGTGCTCCTCTTGTGTAACCAAATATATATACATCTGATTCAGACACAGGGGCCAGACGGATCAGATCAGATCTTTTATCTAAGCCACCTGTCTCACCCTCCTGGGCTGCCCTCACCGGTTATATTAAGGTACGGCTTGCCCTAAATACACTTAAAGGAGTTTAATAAGGTCAACGATTCGTTTGATTCGGTTGCTTGTTGTTGCCCTTCGGGTTACTTATGTGATGTAGAATGCAATTGGCATTAGTGTTTATGAAATCAAATTTCGTTGCTGGCCTTCTGAATCCTCTGATGTTCAAATGTTTTGCCAAAATGTAAAAAGTACTGTTCTCAGTTCACAGTTGACAAGCACGTTTTAATACTTTCTATTAGTTAGATATTTGCAAAACCCAGTGATAAAAGGCTTACTAATAATCGTGCAAAAAACAAAAATCATGAAATTTGGAGAGGTTTCAGAAAGACAGCAGCAATATAATGAACCCATAGATTTTTACATAAGCTTGTATGTCGCCAGCGTAAACTACGGTGTTATTTAGCTGGTGATAAAATGTGTTAGCGCAGATAAATCCTTCACCATTAAATTCCACATAACCATAAGAATCTCACAAGACAAACAGAAAAAGGTAAATGTAAATTGCTATAATGGCCAAATTGTATCTCGTGTTGTTACGGTTCATTTTAACTGTGACAGTTTCTGCTGAGAAAATGTTCCCAAAGCGCTGGATATCTACGTTTAAAACTGACAAAACTCTCAGAACATCCGAGAGTAAATTATCCTTGAGAGAGGCCTACACGAGCTTGTGATGTTGACGTGTGAGAGGATCGGTGTGTCCCCGTGTGTTTGGAAATATGTTCTCACCTTACAGTAAACATACAGAACAGTCTTCACAGGCCTTAGAGAAATATCATTACCAGCTTATAATACTGTTAGCAAAACATAGCGCAAGTTGGAAAGCTCAGTAGATTTACTTCTGTAGAACCTACAAATTTTGCATGTGGTGATTCAGTATAATTGTACTTAATCCAAAGATTTCTGGAGCTCAAACCCATGACCTTTGCGTTGTTAACTCGATTCTTTACCAATTGAGCTATAGGAACCATTTTCAAAGACCTCTCTTCTCAAAAATGTATCAAAGTGATGTCCAAATACAAATCGTGGTTTGATGCTGATCCTATCGAACCCATTTATCCTACACTTCACAAACGTGTATAGTGTATGGTAGAAAACATGGGTCAATATTTTGTGTTTTTAAATAATTTGATGCTATTATGTTCAGCAGAGTAAACAGCACTATCACATAAGCGACTTTTGCGAAGCGTGCCCCGTTCCTAACTAAACATCAAGTGTGAAAGTCTGTACGTTTCTGCCGGAAGATAAGATGTGTGTGTTCAGTGCTAAGAGTTCTCTCTCTCTCTCTCTCTCTCTCTCTCTCTCTCTCTCTCTCTCTATGTTTTCCATCTTTTTCTGAGCTCCCTGATCAAACTCTGCTGCAATCTTCACACACAATTTTTTTTTTTAATCCGAGAGACAAAAGTGGGCCACGGTGACCTATTTTTTCCTCACAGTTCAGGGAGGTTGAGGGTTGTGTTGCTGCAGTCGGAAGAGGTGCATGGGCTGTCGCCAGACGCAACCACACAGAAGTGGGTCAACGGAAAGTTCTGTCTCTCGTAAACGGATTGTAAATTTGGAGGAGAAAGTAGCAAATGAAGCATGGATTACACGGTAAAAACTGTCTGTGATCTCGGAAGCTTTTAAGTCCGTTCCTTTCCCTGCGATGTGAGCTCAGAAATCCTCATCTCGTCTCCGTTATAGCTCAGGAATGATAGTTCACTCAAAGATGAAAATTCTTTGATCTATTCACCCTCATGTCATTCCATATCCGTATGACTTTCTTTCTTCTGCGGAACACAATAGACGGAAATTTAATGAACGTTGGTAACCAAACAGCACGGACCCCCATCGATTTCAATTGTATGGACACAAAACCCTTTAGACGTTTCTCAAGATATCTTTTGTTTTCTATAGTCATATGAAGGTTTTGAATGACATTCACAGTGAATAAATGACGACCGAATTTTGGGTGAACTATACCTTTAAGTTGAATTGTGTATGGATCCAAACTGCACACAGTTTTTATCAACAATGCTTCTTTGGGCAATGACAGCTCATATCCTTGTAACATTGTCAGTAGATGATGTATGTCCCCCGTCACAATTTCAGGTTCAACTCTTTAGTACAGTACACATTGACTGATAATTCAGGGGATTTGCATCAGCATTTAAATGTGATTGTAATTCCAGAGACCTTTCAGTATGTGTGTTGATCTTCAGAGTCCTTTGAGAGTCCTGTAAGACAGCCAAATCTATAAAGAAAGCTTCAGTCCGAAGTTAAAGTGACACACGCAGCTCGAGTCGAGCTTTTCATAGTGCAGGGTAATTAAGATGACATCAGTATCCCGAACTGGTGAAAGCCAGGAGTCATGAGAGAGTCACTGCATCATTGTTACGATCTTGGACTCGGATCCCAGTGGGCGTGGCCTTTTATGACAGATTGTTGTTTTTGTCAAATGTAAAAGGTCAACAGAACCTCCTGTGTATTCAGAGAGAAAGGCACAGACAGACTGGCAACCAGCAGGACTTTGAACGCCAAAAGAAAGCTTTTCTTTTGAGTAATCGCTCTTTCTGGCATTATTTGATCCACACTTGAGTAAAGCAAAGTGTGCTGGTGTGTGTTAATAGAAAAATAATATAATTATTTCACAGGTGTCTGGAATCCTTGATTCTGATTGGTAAGTTGTGGCATTCTGTTGATATTTTTGTGTGACTTAAAGAAACGAAAATTCTGTCACGAATTACTGACCCTCAAGTTGTTCCAAATCTGTATATATTTTGGTGAACACAAAGAAAGGTATTTGGAAAAATGTTTGTAATCAAACATTTTGGGGCACTATTGACTACCATAAAAAATCTACTATGGCAGTCAATGGTGCCCCAGAACTTTGTAAAAACCTAGAATTAAGTATACAGCGTAAAATTACTGTATCTGTAGTTCCCTTCATTGGTTCGAGTTGTGTATTCGACATTTTTATCCCAAAAATAGCATTAAGAGTCATTTTGATCCCTATGTGCATTTATTGGTAATCAAACCCATGACCTTGGCGCTACTAAAATTGCGTACTACAAGCATGCCGTGGTTTTGAATTCAAGTTGGATACTCATAACCTGCTAGATGATGTGTTGGTACGAATTACCTTTGAGCGTATCGCGTTTCATGCGTGCATCAAACAGAGCCAGGTGGGTGTTCCTTCGGTAATCTGAGGAATCCAGTGAAGGTGAGGAGAGCTCTGACGTCTTGGGTTCCTGCGTGCTGCCTGAGGAGTCCACGCCAGATGGTGTCCAGCAGGATCGCATATGACATGCGATAACATTACAGTCAGGAAAGGTCAGTCCTTGTGGCGCTGCAAAGTGTCCCGCGAAGGACACGACCCGTACGTTCCTGTGCCGCGTGCCTGTGGCGGGGAAGGTTTGGTGTTTAAACATGACATCGCTGTCCTCTTTCCTCACCTCTGTGTCGATGCACAGAGAACAGTACAAATATTTGTTTAAAGTGATGAACCTTGTGCGACCAAGGGCACTGCATTTGCATGCCGATAAAATGTGCTTTATGCTCTGCTTCAACGGCAGGCATAACTTTCTCGCCTTGGAGCTTCGTCCTCGTTCGGAAAGGCATGGGACATTGGGCTGAAACTTTTATTTATAAGGGGATAGTCCGACCAAAAATTATTGTATGATTGAAAAATTGTATAAGGAATGGTAGTATTTGATTTTCAGATTAAAATTTTTGGGTAAATGTTGTTGTTGGCGAAAATGACGAATGCCCTATTTGATCTTGTGCCGCACGTCACTGACAACCAATTATGGAGCATAATATTAATGCCACGTTACATAAATATTAATATTACGTTACAGTCTCTCCGTCTAAACCTGAGTTGGCCAGGCTGGTGTCTCAGGTGCCGCGAAGAGTCATCTAATCCTCGTAACGGAGACAAACAATCCGTGGAAGGTTAAAAATACACCAGCGAGAGACGTTTTGAAATTCCGCCTGTATCTGAGTTTGGTGCTAAGGTTAAAGATCCAGCATTCAGATAAGACTCCCCCGCTGGGGTGGAGATAACAGCCACGCAGATTGAAAAGAGAGAGAGAAACGTTGGGGCGAGATTCAAGATGTCTATCTGACAGTGTGAAGGTTTTTGTCTTGCAGATTCAGTTCAAGGACGCCTGCAGGCAAGCAGCCCTGACTGTGCCAGGCGATGTTTCTCAAAGTCACATGCGCTCACCCTGTGACTCTTAGCAACAACAGGAAGGAGGGGGGGTGCGGCGGGTAAAGGGGGCAATGTAAAATCCTTCATTCCCCTACATGAATACAGAGCGGACGTTAACCCTTCAAAGTCTTCCTGTTATAGATGTTGTGGCTGTGTTGAGGTTACGTTTAATGACCGTCTCCAGGGAGCCCTTGGACAGCCATGAGTCTTCAAAATTCTTCATTGTTTCGAAATGTCACTTCAAATGGCTCTGTTGCGGTCGCATACTAAACTGTTGAACTTGTTGCTGTCAACTGTTTCCTCTCTTGCTTTTAGCTTCTGCATCAGTTTCAATCTGCAGTGATAAACAGTTAAACCTTTGTTACGATCAACCGTTACAACTTTGAAGATGTTGCTGTCACACTCTGCGCTTTGTGGTCTTCCGTTTTACATCACGGGTTGCTTTGTTTGAGCGGGTGTGTCTGAAAGTATCTTGTGTTGAAAAAGGTCTCAGTCAACATTTTGAAAGACTACAAACGCAGTGTCCTTTTTACACAGGATTCGCAGGTTTAAGGGATAGTTCACCCAAAAATGAAAATTCTGTCATCATTTACTTACCCTCTTGTCCTTTCCTGTATGGATTTTTTTCTTCTGCAGAACACAAAAGAAGATATTTTGAAGAATGTAACCAAACAATGGCGGTTGCCTTTCACATCTATTGTACTATTGTGTTTTGCAAAAGAAAGAAAGTCATACAGATTTGAAATGACAGAAGGTGTGTAATGTGTTTTAAGTTTTTGTCAGCACGCTGACCACGTGAAGGACTAGTTCACCCAAAAATGAAAATACGGTCATTATTTACTCTCATGTTGTTTCAAACCCATATCATTTTACTTTCTTCTGTGGAACACAAAGGAAGAATTAGTCTTGTCTTTTTTTTGCCATATGATTAAAATAAATTGACTTTGAGGGTTTTATGCATCAATACAAGATGCCAAAGAAATTACAAAAGAAAGTCCATATGACGTCCAATGTTTTGAAGTGCTCTGAAGTCATCCAGTCACAGACTGAAATCATAATACAGTAATTTAACTCCCGTGAACTGTTATCCCATGCCATGGTTTTTTAATTTCCTTCCTTCATTTTTGGATGATTAGTTTGTTTAAAGGTGGATTTAGTTGAGTTAGCCAGATCGACCTGATGTGACTTCTAAAATAACTCTGGTGCGGTACTATGTATCTGTGCTAATCTGATATGCTCGCTAAACATTCGTTTTCAACGCTTGGCGACATTTCGATTGCAATGAGTAACCATGGAGACCCAATGATCAATAACCACAGCCATGATTCCGGATTCTGTCTATCGTAAATCTTCCACCGGCCGGCATCTAGCTCATTTAATTTCCTCACCGCAGATTAGTTTCCGTTTTACTCAAAACAAGAATTTTCAGATGATAAATTATACAATCGCTACAAATTTGTCAACAACTTCTGCACTTCCGTTAAGGCAAAACCCATCCTTGTTTGAATTACGATGTGTAAAAAAACAAATAGACCCTTGCGAGCATAGCGCTGTAAGGTCTGTGACGGTGCAGAGGGAAGAGCATTAATCTTTAATATTAACGAGCCTCTCTCTGGCAGGAGACCCGGCAGCTTTGTCCCTCTCTCTCGGCTCGCCTACGCTCCCTCCTCATTTAATTAACAGAAGAGAGATTATGGAGCCCTCAGGGTTGTGAAGATTTGATTTAAACATAGAAATGTTAAAGGATTGTAGTACTCTTGTCTGATAAAGGGAGGAAGAGAATAAGAATGTGGGGAAATTATTTTGTTGGCTTTCTAGTCCTTACACGTTCTCTTTGTATCTTGATGAATGTGTCACGATTTAAACCATTGGTGTGCCGCTCGATATCATCGTATGTGAGTCGTGATTAAAATGGAATTAAAAAAATAATTGAAACAACAAGTCAGCACAATAGCCAAGTGAGTCGCGACCACAGGTCGATCCGAGTCTTCACTGTTTTGTCAAGCTGTAAAAGTCCAAAAATAACCTTTTACAGAAATATTTGGTGTATATTGATATGATCAGCACCGGCCTTTTCAACAAGATAATATTTGGGGTGGATGTTGGTGTCTGCTGCGGGATGAATGGGGCACGCAAAGATGTGCCCTGACGGCCCCAAAATAATGTTGAGCATGGGCCCTTTCCTTTTCCTAGAGCCGAAGCGGTTAACATTTCGCTGTAATTGGCACCCACAGCTGGTCTCCGGTCCGAAAGGGATGAGTCTGGTGCCTCTGCCTTGCGTGACAGCTGCCTAATTGGGCATTCTCCCCTTGTGGCAGGTGCCTCCTCCTCCAGCCGGGGCCGCTGACGAATGGCAGCAGATTACAGATGAGGACACCGTAACCCTATCTACCTTCCCGTGCCGTTGGTGGGGTTGGGTTGTTTAGCTGCACTGGGTTACCATGAGAGGGGATGCGAGAGCGCAGGGCACTGCCAGGTGGCAAATCTTTGAGTGTCACGCGACGGGGTCAGTATGACATGGAGCTCTGCTCATGGAGAGAGAGAGTAGAGGATGCCTGAGTCTGGTTGTGTCACTTTCATCTCTGCTCTCATGCTGTGTGTGAAACTGCCAAGGTGAGGTTGTGTCCTCTTGTTAGTGGCGATTAATGATACTGGTTATGTAAAAAATGAAATATTCTGCTAATGTCGTGCTGTTGGCTTTACTGTACCTTCATCACAATGGATATCAAAAGCACATTGAGAGAGCTCAGCGGGTTTTAATCTGGATAAATTACACAGGGACAGTGTTTTTTATTTGTGGTCACGCTTAAAAAACTCTAGCATTTACCCTAATTATCAGACCTGTGTGGTTTTCTTCTTTTCGGCACAAAATAAATTGTTTTAATTTAATTGTATTGAAGAAAGCAGCCTGTGCCAAACATCTCCTTATGTGTTTCACAAAAAATTGGGGTTTTGAGTGGCATAAGGGTAAGAAAATGACAAATTTTACAACTTCCCTAAGTAGGATTATTAATATTTAGATTAATCATCGATTTTTGAGCCACAAAAAGAGTCCAGTATTCATTAAAGATACAGCTCACTTAAAAATAAAAATGTTGTCACCGTTTACTCACCCCTGAGTTGTTCCAAATCTGTATACATTTCGTGAACACAGAGAAAGTTATTTGAGAATATGCTTGCATTCTTTCAAATGCTTACATACCTAACAGTTCTCGGCCACCATCGACTACCATTGTAGGAATAATTACAATGGTAGTCAGTGGTGCCCCAGAACTTTTTCTTTTCTCACATTCTTCAAAATATCTTCTTTTGTGTTCAACCGAACAAAGAAATTGATAAAGCAATTGGTAGTCAATGGTGACCAAGAACTGTTTGGTTATAAGCATTCTTCCAAATATCTTTCTCTACGTTCATCAGAACAAAGACATTTATACAGATTTGGAAAAACTAGTGGGTGAAAAAAACGAAGACTGAATTTTGAACAATTCTGTTGCTGTAACATCCGTCAAGTCATTTCAGCCGGAAGGTCCATTTGACGGATCTACCTGCATCCCGCAGTGTTTGTTTGTGTTTATATGTGTGACTGCAAATGTTTTTTCTTTATGCCCACTTCAATACTCTAACCTCAAAGAGTTTTGTATATTTCTGGCTCAAAGGGCTTGTGCGGTCGCTGCTGTACTCCAGGTTTGACTCTTACCTTGTTTCCCCTGTAGCTGTTTTGAGTCGAGTGGTACAGAGGTGTAATCTGTGTCCTGACACACACAGCCTTGAGGCCAGGACTGATCATCCAGCCTGCTTTCTCATTCCCAGCAGCACAGGGAATGAGTTGAAATGTGTGTTTGAGTGAGTGTGTGAGAGAATGTGATTTGTTTAGTGTGTGTGTGTGTGTGTGTGTGTGGGGTGTGTGTGTGTGGAGGAGAGAGAGAGAGAGAGAATCATTAGTATTCTGCTGAGGAGTCCTGGCGGTATTGCAAATTGATTACCACACTTCACCTGTCTGAACCTCCTGAGATCTGCAGCGAAGAAGCCTGCTCTGTGCCCGAGCTCACGAATAACAGTGGACAGCTCTTATCAGCTGTCATTTAAAAAACCTTACAATCAAGACACTGTTGTATTAGTACTGTATTAGTAGTAAGTGTTTTTAGCCTGTTTTGTTGGGTTGAGAGTGGATTGTAGCATTTCTTTGTGTGCTTCAACTTGCATCATCCATCCAATCACCTGGAGACCTGAGAAACACATCTGGGTGAGGCAGGAGGACAGGTGGAGGAGATGCAGGAGAGACCGGAAATTGGCTGAGGATATGAAATTGGGGAGGTGTGTAGTATGGAATGAGCTGTTGTGGTGTTAGGAGTAACTTCAGAGGAAAGGAGGAGCAAGAAAACGATCGATTTGGAAGCGTCAGTGCTGTGAATAAAGAGACAGTGGGTGAATAGATATGGAGGCGCTAGAGGAGGCAAGTTTCTTTGAGAATCGTGCGTGCGTGCGCTAGAGCTCTTGTGAAAAGAGTGTACAGCGAATGAGATTGCGTAATCGAACTCTGTTGGCATTTGGTTGGCATGTTCAACAAGGATTCGTGCCAGCTGAAATGTTGCACCATGGGGAGATTAAGTGCACTTAATCGATTGAAAAAATCTTTCCCAATTGAATTTCTTGTCTTGCATTGCAGTAAATATCTATGAAAGTTTAAGAGTTACTTATAGTGCAGAAGTATTATGAGATTGAATAAATTAATAAATAAAAGTCCTCTAAAAGGTATTATTGTCAATGTGTCATAAAAGTTTTTTTTATTTTTACCTGTGCCAGAATCTGGTAGTTTTGGTTTATTAAATGCATTAAAGGGGTTGTGTATCATTTTTTTAAGAGGATCTATTGACAGAAATGCAATATTATATATAACTGTCTTCAGAGGTGTATAAAGACCTTACAGAATGAAGCCTTATGTTTTTATTACCTTAGAATGAGCTATTTCTATCATGAACACTGTGGGTTCCATGGAATTCGCCATGTTATTTCTACAGCAGCCCCTAACGGACAAACTGCTCTACAGAGAACGTTTCGTAAATACTTTTTCTCCTTTGGCAAATCTTTACCCTGTGAGAGCTGTCGTAGTGCTAAATTAGGGAGAATAGGGAGAGGTGGAGTGAGCCTTTGGTTGCAATTTGCAACCTCGCCAATAGATGTTGCTAAAATCTCCCAATTTCTCCTTTAATGCATGAATACATTTCAATCCGCCTTTTTCCTAACAAAAGTTTTTTCGTTTTTCGTTTTAACACAAAAACAGCGTATTTTTGCTGTGTTTGTTTATATTCATTGGCCACTGGCCTCGATTTATTTTTATTTGTTTCTTTGTAAAACGTTATAGATTGACTTGCTGCAAACTGAGTCTGGCATAGAAAAATTCCATGAGATTACCTGTTTATTTACTTTATATTTCACTGCAGTACAAAAGTTTACCAGCATGGATGTTAGTTCATGTTTGTTTAGATAGCCTGCTGCTCTCCTTATTTAATTTTCTCAAACCCTATTGAATTGATAGATTCAGCCCTGCATACCTGAGTAAGCTATCTCTCGGCCTGACCAAACAGCAGATGTCGTGGATAACATGTTGGAATGCAGTTTACACAGTTCCCCTTCCTTAACATTTCTTTAACCTTGGTTTACCTTTAACACCGGTCTGCCAGGCGGGTTTCAGATATTAGCGATACACCCAGCGAGGACTGGGTTGTCACTTTTTATTAACGCCGAGCGCTTCGCATGGACTCCAGCTGTTGCACGGACGTTGATGTACTTGACCTTGACTTGCAGCGTAATGTCTGCGCTGCACCCTATTTTTAATCACGCATTTTAAATGGATGACAGTATTTTATTATGGGGACGGTTCATTAACCTTTTATTTTTTGGGGGGTACGTTGTGCAGACTTCAGCAGGGGCAGGGCTAGATTCCAATTAATTTTCTAACCCACATACCAGAATTGGCAGATTGGCTTTGGATATCAAATCCCTGACATTTACGTCAAGAGGTTCAGCATTTAAGTTTTTTTTACAAAACTCCTCAAGGGAAATTGACTCTCAGCCACTGATGATGGTTCGACCTTCCTGCTTGGGGTGTCTGTGTGAGTAAAGACGCCGGCCGTGATAAAGTGCCCTGTGCACTGCTGTTGCCTTCAACACTGGCTAGTGAAATCACTTAAAATGGTGTTGGGTGTGAATGTTTGACATTGTAAGAGATAATGGATAATCACTTGCCGGCCGCTGGAGGGAGAGAGATTGAATGAGGGAGAGAATTATTTTTTGCAGAAATGCTCAGTAGGGGTCACGTGTAGTAAATATGCATGCTACCATGCCCTATTAATATAAAAATTTGCTTCTTTTTCATTTCTTTTAGAAGGATAGTTCACCCCCAAAAGTTTTAAAGACTTTCTTTTTTCTTAACACAGAAGAATATATTTTGAAGAATTTTGGTAACCAAAAACCGCTGGTCCCCATATAATTCTATTGAAAGGACACAAAACTAATGCCAGTCAATTGTGACCAATGGTTTTCTGTTACCAACATTCTTCCAAATATATTCTTTTGTGTTCTGCAGAAGAAAGTTATAGAGTTTTGGTATGTCAAGAGGGTGAGTAAATGATGATTTCATTTTTGGGTGAAGTATCACTTTAAGAGTTTTGTACTGTACCAACCTCCACGTGCTGCGCATAGGCAGAAATATATTCTTGACCTGGCCCATTAAGATTAGTTTGATATGTCAGATGGCTGTGTTTTGTCTTCATTTGTTATTTTTGGGTCAGTGACTCACGCTATTCTTGTAACTGAGACTGAAGTAGTTCATGAATTAGTTTTCCTCCTCTTTTCTTCTACTTGTTTTGTCCAACCTTCACAATGAATGCAACTTGCTTCAATTTAAGGTACCAGTGTCCGTTAGGTCACTGTGAAGGTGTTTACTTAGTTTGTTAACCGTCAAAGCAATGTAAAGATCATGAGTTTGAATGCTTGTTTAGGTATAATGTACAACATTCTGAATATTCTAAGCATGAGCGTGCTGTTGAATTGCTGTAACAGCGTTCCTAGCTCAAGGTCAAGCTTCAGTCCTTGGCAAGCCACAATAGCGTGTTATCCTACTGCTGAAGGGGCAGGACGTGGAGGTTAAGATGCTTTCTGACAGCTGAGCGCTGCTTTGCCGTAGCTGGAGAACCCTGTATTAATTAACCTTTGTGGTGGCGGATCTGACAGTGGGAAGTCAGGAGTGTTTATGAAGGCATATCTGACAGGGTTCAGGGCCGTCGAGCAAGCAGCCAGCGGTTCTGTCATGTTATCTGATGTGGCGGAGGAGCGGTATGACAGGTGTGCCGTGCCCCTCCACACCTGCAAGAGCTGCTGAGCCACCACTGGTTTGACACTTGTTTTTAAAGGGGGACGTGTTTCATGTTGCCATGTCAGGAAGACTCTTACATCTTAAGAAAATTTTATTTATGTTGTAGCTATAGTAAAAAAACTGACCTTATTTAAAATCTGGCACATAGGTGCTTTGAAGGATTGCTTGTGACCCCGTAAACGATTTAATCGTAGCGGGTACGATATTTTGGGCAGTTCCGCTGTTATGGATGTGACATTTGAAATCAAAACATGAAATATAAATTCTTAGAAATACATTTATTATAATATAATAAAGTCCAGACATCAGAAAAATATCAGTGAATAAAGATTTTCTATTTTAAAAGAGGGATAAATATTTGCGTTATCGATGTGAAAAAAGTTTGATTTTACATCGATTTAAAAACTGATTTTAAAGAATGGTATGGTGGTTGTGATGATGCTAGGATTTTGATACCTGTCACTCATGTTGTGTTTTCTCTTCCTGTGTTGCAGGTTCCCGTGTGGCCACCAATGAGTTTAGAAGAACAAACAGACAGCGCCTGTGGTTGCTACCAGTAGATCTCCCAAATATAGACCAGACTAGATGCTTCTACAAGGCAGAAAATCATTCTCGGTCCTCTAACTGTGCATACACCATTGTGAAGCAGTGTGGATTTTGTCAGGCTGTCACTTACTGCAAACCAATGGCAGCTGGGTTGGCCTGCCGTGATATTATAGATGACCAATGGTTCTGTATGTATAACTGACATGAAAAGAAACAACATCCAAAGCACTGTTGGAGTTCTGTGATCTCATCATTCATGGCACATATGCTCTCAAGGCGTTTTCAGCATTAACAAAACACATCAGGGCATCCTACTGTTGAACATGACTCATGGGGTGGAGTCTGGCCCTGAAACGCAACAGGATTCCACTGCTTTAACATATCTGGAAGGTTTGCTAATGCATCCAGTCACAACTGGGCCTGCTGCCACTGTTACACGGAGAACAGAACCTGACCGCCACGATGAGGAAAATGCCAATCAGGTGACTCGGGTGTTTCAGCTCCCCAACCATGGCTCCCCCTCGCCAGACAAAGGCAGCCCCCCCATTGCAGCCTCCCAGCACCTTAAGAAAGCAAGACTGCTTCGCTCTGGGCCTTGGAGTGTAGCCGACAGCCAGAAACGAACAGGATCTGTAATTGAAGTGAATGGACAGAGAAGGGATAATTATAAAGAAAGTCTGGATGCTGCTGGACAGGGGGAGAGCACCTTGCTTGCTTCTCTGCTGCAGTCCTTCAGCTCTCGCCTGGAGAGCGTTGCTTTGCAACAGCATATTTCACAAAGCCACAAACATCATGTCATGGAGAACGGCGAAAGTGCTCCTGTTGATAAAGACTCTTTCCCGAGTTACGGTACAGCGTCCGGCCGCCTCAAAAGCCTCATGAAGAAAAGTAAGCACCAGAACCATAACACTGTGCCTTATTGTCGTCAAAACCGAAGTTCAGATTCTCCTCATTCCTCTCAAAGTTCCACCCAGCCCCAAGCCGAGTCGATGCCCTGCACAGAGCGGCTCAAGGCCGTTGCAAATATGGTGAGGACCAGGTTAAGTCCTGCCCCCTCTCCTAAACCCAGTGTAGCCTGCAGTCAGCTAGCCTTATTGCTTTCCAGTGAAGCCCATCTACAGCAGTACTCCAGAGAACAGGCCATAAAAGCACAATTAACCAGTCGATCAGCCAGCGAGAGACTAGCAGCCATGGCTACTCAGAAAACGCAGGATACAAGGCCTCCCAGCATAGGGCAGACCCCAAACGCTCCAGACATGTTGAGCCCTTTAAATATCCAAAATGGAACACTCCCCCCACCATCATTAAAGACTAGCCCTTCATTAGCTGCATCACCCTCTACAAAACCTCCCAAAGAAAGAAGGCCCTTTGACAGACACGGCCGACCTCCGCAGAACTGCAGCAGCTTGTTGCTTCTTCTCCTCAACAATCACAACTCTCAACAGCGGCTCACCAAGAATGGACACCTGGAGAATGATTGGGGTATCCCCCTGAGCCGGCCCTCCTCCCTTCAGTCCGACAGTGAGTTCTCCAACCAGGAGTACAGTCTGACCAAAGACAGCAGCGATGCAGAGAGCGTCTCCAGCTGTTCCCCCATTGACCTCTCTTTGAAAAGAAAAGCCCACAGCCAAAAATCAGAGCCCTGCTCTTCTTTAACTCCCTCTCTGGACAAGCTCACAGACTCTCCCATAAACAAATGGAAGCTGGAACCTTCTGTGCCAAAGGTCTACGAGGCCACAGATCTGGATACCAGCCCAGACATGAAAACCCATGATAAGGTCACTCTAATGCAGTTACTGCTAGACCGCAGAAATAACGAGAAGGTAAACAAAGGTTCAGATAATCCTGGTTTACAGCCTGACACAATCATCAGCAGCTTGGGTACAGCCCCTCTAAAACAGATTGTTATGCCAGAAAACAGCAGGACACGGAGTCCTCTGTACCGGCAGTTTGGTGGAGGGCTATCTACATTCTGTTCTGTCTCCCCCTCATACTCGTACCCCTCACCCCGTGCTCAGTCCAGTCCTCTAGATTTGTGCAAATCTAATGCCCATTCAAGTGAGAAGAAGGTTGACCCTTCATTTAGTGCCAGCAAGCTACTACAGAATCTGGCACAAAGTGGTACAAAGAACCTGTCTCCCTCTCCCCCTCCTTTACACTCTCACAAGCCGACAAGCAGAAGGCAAAGCCCAGAACTTGAGCTAAACAAGCCTCAGGCTCTTCTGGATAGTCTTGTTGTTCCAGTCAAGCGCAACAGAACCACCACGCTAGATGGTCCCCCCGCTGCTCTCACACCTCACAAATGTGAGCAGTCGCCTTCGGCATCAACGCAGATAGAAAACCTTCTTGAGAAGCGTACCGTACTTCAGCTTCTCCTGGGAACAGCTTCCCACAAGGACAGAACCAATGGACTTAAAGTCTCAGAGGAGAAGCCTCAGAGCTCAAATGGACCTTCACATCTTAAGATCAAAACCGAGCCTGTTGAAGAGAAATGTTCATCAGAAAGCTCTGATGTTGGGATGCACAATCAGAAACGATTAAAACAACACAGTAACAAAGCACAGGACAAGATCAAACCTGAGCATTGTCCTACAGAAACTGCTGCTAAATTTGGACTTCTCAGCGAGCTTTTACAACAGAATGCTACCTATCAATCAAACCCACACAATACGCTCTTTACTAACTCTGTGAAGGAGGAGCCAATGGATTTTCACAGCACTCTCCCTAAAAAAAGAAAACTGTGCATTGAGCTGGCAGAGCACCTGAGTAATGAACTCTGTCAACGGTCAGGAGATAGCACTAGTGACAATTTGTTGTCTAAACCGACTGAACACAATGGCAGAGGACTGATGAGACCAAAAGAGGAAGATTTACTTGGGAGTCCCAGGAGCCAAGCTAAACTGTCCCGAGAAAGCCAAGGCTTCAATGTTCTTAAGCAACTCTTACTCTCAGAAAACTCTTTAAAGGAGCTTGCCCAGCCCAGAGAAAGTCCCGTCCTCCCTCAGGCGAACTGTGCAGCTAATGGGAACTTAACTAACTCTGCTTTTCCACGCTTGCCATGGTACCCCTATTCTGTTAGTACAGGATCCGGTGTGCCCAAAACAGCTTCTTCTCCCACATTAATAGATAGCACTGGGGTATCACAACTTTGGGCTAAGGGCTCTCTTAAAGCCAGCTGTAAATCCGTCAAAAAAGAACCTGAGAGGTCACTTGGAGAAACTATTAGCAGGGAGGAAAGATGCAGTCTTGACTCGCCTCCTTTAACCAGGTCTAACCCAATTTTGTACTACATGCTCCAGAGGGGAAATGGTCAGCTAAGAACTGATATTCAGGATCAGGTCCAGCCAGCGCAATGTGTCACAGGTGTTAAAGTGGAGCCGTGCAGGGACTATGAGCACAGCATTAGCTCTCCGGCCCATAGGCAAACTCCCAACCGGAGAGAAGAGAGTCTAAATTGCTCGGTGGAGAAATGGTAGATGTTTAAGTAATGTGTGCATGGTCATCTATTTATCTCTGTGAAATCTTCTTTATTGGTTTTAATTTAAACTGAATAAATGGCCGAACATCTTTGAGGATATTTTCCCCAGCTTTGAATTATTTCATTGATGTGTTTGTTTGATTTGTTTGTTGTTCTTATTGATGTCATGAAATGGTCCTTCCATGTACTTTATTTTTGCTTCTTTTAAGATTTTCTTAGCATGTATGCAAATTTAACTGTTCAGCACAATGTAAAAAATTGCTTTTCCTCCTACCACATCTGAAACATTTATGAGGAACATTCACTGACGTGTATTATTGATAAATCCAGAAATGTTACTGCTAATTTCACTCTATATTTATCTACCGCCAAATCAGGTCCCTTTCCATTTTTCGAGGCAGAGAAAAATGTACAGTTTAAGCACAACGGCATATTGGATTTGTGGCATTGAAAAGTCCAATTGTAATGGGAAAAGGTATATTTTCTTATAGCAGAGTTTAAGGTAGGGTTGTAATCTATCAGGTATCTTATATCTAAGACTAGCTAAGGTCAAGAGGGGTTATCAGATGTTTAGGGCTAAAAAGGCAACAACATTTACTGGAATGTTATGTAATTGTAACTTAGTCAGTGCTTTAATTTCATCTGGAATGAAACCGTTGGTGTTACGTGGTGATAATGGCATGATGTTTTAAAAACACAAGCAAACATGCAAGTGTCATATTTTAGCCAATAAAATGTATCATTTTTGCATTTTGTATAGTTTGTTTTGTACTTTAAATATTCTATATGTAGCATTTTGCAGGTTTCAGTAGGCTGTTATGTTATGATGTATAGATGATTTTGCGGAGTGCTAGTTTGTCCCCCAAAGTCACAAGGGTTAACTACGAATTATATTTATAGAATATAAAGAAAACGCATTCTGTGTGAATTAGACACTACTGTGAGAAGAAATAGGAATCTGTCTAATTTTTTTCTTTTGTTCATACAAAGGCCCATCACTTACAGTCTTAAACCTTAACATTACAGATTTTATTCCACGTTCTCTGTGCGACACGTTTTGACAATGAATCAATAAATTTATGTAAATAATGCTTTCACGATGAAAGATGACTATTTTGTATTGTTTAATGTCTTGCATTGTACATATGAAATGTGTAATAATGTACATAACAAAGAGAATGACACTTTTTCTGCATGTCTCTATGTTGTGGGCTAATGATAATCTCTGTTCAAAGCTCTGCTCTGCAGCCTGTAGCATGCACACGCATGGGGAGTCCCTGTGTATGGGGAAATGTCAAGTCTTAAAATAGATGTTTTTCTCATGAGGAGATGGTACTTAACCATAATCTGTCTGCAAATGCAGTCCTAGACTGTTGAGCCAGTGCTCAAACCTGCCAGGACAAATGTTTATTCATCTTATTTTTGAATGTTTTCACATTTCTTTTGGTTAAAAACTGAAACAACATTGGTATGAATTTAATTTAGAGTCGGTTGTTTGTCTAATGCATTTTTAGCAACAACAGCAAAAACGTCCATATACTTACTCCTATTATATAATCAGAGCCTTTTGGGTTTTCTTATGTTCTTTGGTGTTTATTTGCACTGATAGCATAATTAAAATATTGAAATGCACAAAATTGATGGTTTGCTGTCTTGTTTTCTTTTTTGGTTCATGCATCAGTCTTTGACTTGTTTTTAAAGTTCTCAGTAAATAAGATGTCTATTTTGGCTTAAGGTAGAACTAAAGTGATACTCCGAGTTAAAGGTTCAGTACATGACATTTAGCGGCATCTAGCGATGAGTTCGCAAATTCCAAAACGGCTCACTCCACTTCACCCCACCCTTTCAATGCAATACGGTGGCTGACACAGGACTAAGATGTATTGATATTCCTTCAAGAAACCCTGGCTGGGTAAATGTGTTTGCCTTTTCAGATATTTCATTTGAATAGTCGAAATAAGTGCATGCAATGTACATATAAAAAATGTAAATGGGTAACTACATTAGGTGCATAACCTGTGTTATAGTAATGTAAGGGTTACATATATTTTTTGCGGCTCTAGACAATTTTATTTGTTGGAAGAGGCTCTTTTGGTCACAAAAGTTGAAGACCCCTCATTCTAAAGAAATAAAAACACAACGCTTCAGTATATAAGGTCTTTTGACACCTCTAAAGACATGGTTATGTATATTATATTCCATTTCTCTAAATAGATCCTCCTTAATATCACACATTGGACCTTTAATCGACCTATTCATTCTTGAGGCAAATTGAACTTGAATGGCACCTTTTGGGTACATTTTAAATAGGAATGGTCATATTTAATAAGTTGTATTCATTCAGCTCTCTTGCATTCATACAGTGTTTAAAGTCAACCTGGGCTATTGAAAGAAAAAGAAAAACGTGACTGAAACATAGATAACATAATACTATACGCATAATATTATATGCATCCAAGTTGTGCCCATTAGTGCGTTGATTGAAATAACAGTTACTGTTTTAAATAAATTTTTGAGGATAAGCATCTCTTGCTTCCTCCATTGGAACATCACTGATTTCCACCTGTGAAGGTTAAACGACGGTCAACTGCCAGCATTCATCTAATTTTAACCCTTTAACCTCTGCACCTTTGATTCCAACCGTGAGACTGATGTACAAAAAGACTTTACAAACTGGTGTTGCATTACTGCCAGTTTTTCAACAATGGCAGGAAAGAGATGGTAAGGAGGATTTGGAAAACAGTGTTATAATTATGGGAAAACAGCTTGTTGGCTTCCATTTTGAAAAACAGCTCGTCCAACCATTGTGAGAGAAATGCATTGATCTCAATTCTGCGCTTCCTGTTGGTCACTTGAAACAAATGTCAGAATAATAAACATTACCTTTAATTCAAGCCAGAATTGTTGCATTGGGTGTCCCATATAGGATTACGTAAAAAAATCCTTTGACCATGAAACCACAATAAAAAATATATTTTACACACTGTAGGTAAATTACTGTTATTTGTTTTTAACTGCATGTTTCTCATTCAAAGAAGAGGGTTTGTGTGCAGTCCGCAGTCTACCTGCCCCTATAATACTTCAATACGTTTTCTTTCCTTCAACTTAATAAACTTTTCCTCCGTGTGAACTTCATCGTCCACAGATTCTTATCACGCTTGAACTGACAATAACCCCTGATTTCCTTTTGGCTTTAAAACAGAGGAGAGGCCAAAGGCACGAGTCACATCTAAACCGGGGTCAGCGTTTGAAACAGCACAAGCGGCCGTTTGTCTGTCTCACATCATCTTATATCCCGGACTTTTCTAATGGGGGCTGTACGGATGCCGCCCAGAAAGGTGCTTACTATTTACAAAGGAAATGTTTTGGTCTTCCAGGAAGATAAAGTACTGAGGTGAGTAAGGTTCAACAGGTTGAGACGGAGGGATAGAGTTGCTGCGTGAGTTTCCTACGGTAAAGCAAGATGGCGTGGGTAAATGTTTAACTCAACTTCATCACCATTCCACAGCGGTTAGTTTAAAAAACACTCATTCACAGGTACTTAACTGCATCTTAGAGCTTATCTCATGTAATGACTCGGGACGGTGTCAAAATTGTTCTTTGACAAGGAAGTGAATGTGTAGGCCAACGGTTTAGTTACCTCAAAAGAAGTGCTTCACGTACTATATGTTAGCATGTTTATTCAATGTTTCTATTCACAAGTGTTTACCATAGTTTTTAGGATACTTTGTTTTGGGTTGTGCCCTTGACCATAGTAAAATCACCTTAGTACATAGCCTCAGCCCTCAGGTGGCTTATTATTTAAAAATATAAACATTGTATAAACATTTACCAAACAACGGGTTTAAACAACCCAACCGCTCCTCGTGATGGCAACTCCAATATTCTTGTAGTCTGTGTTAATACCTCAGGGGTTGTGACCTTTGTATGTCTCTGACATCTCTAGTGGTTGATCTGCAGTTGCCCTGCAGCTGTGAAACCCCCCTTCCCATAATTTCCCATCAGCCCTTTCTCCAAAGGCCACCAGAAATGTGACAGCTGGCAGAAGAACTTCTCCTTTCATTCATCGGTGATCACTGATTCCTGTTGTTGATCACGAGCAACTGGTGGTGCGTTGACCTCGTGCCACGAGACATAAGGAGCTTAAACTTGTTTCAACATACCGGAGTTAACTTTTCATGAGTAATAAATGAGACAATAAATGTAGTTTAAAAATAGAACAAATGTGGTGTTTTTGACCTCGGATAATGTACGATTTTGTTAAAGGAAGAAGGAAACGTTTTGTTACTTAATATGTCATCTTTTTTTTTTTTTTTTAAATGTTTGGTAACACTGGTTTGGTTTCTGTAAAACGATGTCATGTTAGCTTATTAATTCACTAATGCTAACAAGCTTATTGTAAAGTACCAAATGTTCTTTTTATGTGTTATATATATATATATATATATATATATATATATATATATATATATATATATATATATATATATATATATTATGTTTTGTAAACAGAAGTTACATTTTATAATATTATTTATGCAAACCAGACGTTTGAATATCACTGACTGAGTAAATCAAATTCAAATAAACCCAATAACAAAGATGAACAATGATTGAATATAATAAAGTGTTACATATGTGTTATATTTCAAGGAAATGTTTAGATTTTCTCTGACTATACTCTACATGACCAGCTCAAAGTCAGCTTTATGGGTCATGGACTTTCAGTGTAAACATTTCCACAAATCTCTCTTAAATGTGAAAGGTGCCTTGGTGTCAAGCAATCTCGCTGCGGCCAGACTGAGATTAGAAATATTGGATCTAAGGCCAAAGGTTAAAGAGAGGCCCCTCGTGCCCTATGCATTGTACCAAAGAGTGCTGGAGATTCATTTCCACTCCCAAAGTTAAGAAAACTCCCCAGACTGACCCGTGAACCTGATCTATCTATCCGTTTATCCATTTATCCGTTTATCCGTTTATCCGTTTATCATCTATCATCCATCCATCCATCTATGCAGCTTGCTATAAATAAAGTCTTAAGGATGTAACATGAACGCAAATGTTGTCACATGTCGCTGCCTCTGGTAGGGTGTAATGGCCTCATGATTTGCGTGACCTCTGACTTGAAAATGTAAAGAAGTGATATTTTATGTAACCCGAGAGAGCCGTGCTTGTTTACTGTACAGGAAATAGCTCTGATATTCCCCAGACATGTACAGTAGATATGCACATGCAGTAAAATATCACATGCCTGAGGGTTCATGAGAGATCAAACTCCATATTTACACAGAAAGAAACTGGAGCAGGTCCACAAAACTACTCTTTCAGTCACAGGTGTTGGTCACATGACACCTATAGTAAATAAAGTGACGCAGATACTCCTCTTAAGGTTGTATTCTCATTTAGAGTTGTTTATTCAATGCTTTTTAATTGTTTTAGCAACGCAAACCTTTAAATCAAGAGCATTGTTTGAAAAGAATGCCTAAGGTAACCAGATACAAAAGCTTGCATAGCGTTCTTAATAAAGTTTAAAGTGCAGTACAAACATTCTGACCTTCTCTAGGGACTTTTGGTGTCCCTTTAGACTTGTACACTTCAGTCTGGGTCAGAGCTTATGCAACATTCTATTGACTGAAAATATATACACGAGCGCCACCTGCTGGAAGGTTTTGCATATCTGACGGCACACTGTAGGAAGAACGCATCTTTGAGATGATCTTTTGTTTGTCTGTCATCAGTCAGGGGTTTATAAAGTACGGAGAACAAAAAACAAGGCCAAAACAGAGGTTGCCTGTATTTTTCGAAAAGTATCATTAAGAAAGTCTCCACGTTTAGTACTTTTCATAGCTTTAAAAACTTTATTTACGCGTCTTTAATAAATAAATAGAAACTTCCAATAAAGGTAATTACAGTAATTCTTTATGGCGACTTTGCTGCCCAAAGACTTATTATATTTATTACATTTATTTTAACAGGCATGAATGATATAAGTGTACATGGCAAAATTCGGTGTTACCTTGAAATGTAATTGATTTATTTTTTGTTATAAAATTCAGGAACATGATTTGAAAACTATTTTGAGAGGAATTATTTATTTCATAATGAATAAAAATATGTCTCTTGTACTATTTTAAGGGTAAAGTACTTAATGCGCATGCTCCACAAAATAAAATATGGCAATGAAGTACATATACCCCTGTCAATTGCTCTTGTACCAGGGATGGTTGAAAATGACTTACCATATTTTGATTTTGAAAATGTTTTTTTATTATTATTTACTGTTAGAAAGCATTTAATAATTACAGTAAATAAAAATTACAGTCCTGCCAACCTATTTCAAATTAAACACATTAATTATATTAACATCTTAATATGTCTTATTTTGTTAAAAGGCATTCATCCATGTAATATTCATGTGATAGAGATTAATTTTAAATTTACCATACTGAACAATGTACAATAGCTGTGATCAATGCAGTGTTTTGTTTTTCTTTTTTGATTACGTAATATAACTATGGTAGGTCAGAACTGCTGTGTTAAAAACTGCAAAAGCATTACGCAGAGTCGTTAGGGAAAAGAACATGGTTCTTTCACTTTCAAATTCTCAATATACCATACAAAACAAGTAACGGTCCATATCAAAATAATTGTATCAGCAGAGTAATGATCCTCCCAAGATGGCGGCGCAACTGCACCATGCAACATAGGGCGTGACGTCTGCTTCACATTTTCTATTTATGATATTTTCTTTATATTCAGTCTGTGTGTGTTGGAAGAGAAACACATAACCGATCTCCAACTTTCACTTTCATTTCCCTGTTACAAAACTATTTACCTTCGTTACAAAACGACGGAGTCGGAACACGTGTTTTGTTTTGTGGGTGTGTTTGAAAGAAATGCGCGTTTGCGTTGTTGGTTGCAATGAATGAATGGATTTATGAAAGAACGGTATGCTTATGGACACAAGGAATTTTCGTGGTTAGAGAGCACAAAAACAAACACGATTACACAAAATAAAGATAATGAATACCGATCTATGTGAAACTATACAATCGACAAATTACAAAATGCCATATGGGGTCCTGAAGCAGCAGCCTGTGTTTGTATTGTCTTGTAAGTGTGAATGTTTTGTTGTCCGTGTTTTAAATGTGTCATTTTTAAGTAAGATCCAGTGTTTTGTTTGTGTTAAATATTGTTTTGATTGTGCGAGCATTGGGTGTGCGAATATCGTTTTGTGCGCTTACTCCATCACTCTGACGTAGGCGCCAGTGTGTGATTCAGACCCAGCTAATGGATGTCAGAGTCATCAGATGAGTCTATGCAGCTCGTGTTCGCCATGGCGCCGTTGCAGCGTGAATGATTACGTTTTAACCTCTGCCATCAGAAACTCATCTAGCTCCTGTATGCTCCGTGTTTTACTCTCAAACCTAAATCCATTTCGCTTGGATCGGAACCGGCCATGACCGTGGAGCAGAATGTCCTGCAGCAGCACTCGCAAAAGGTACGGGGCTCGCTCACACGCAGATCTGGTTCGGCCCAGTTCGGTTCGACTCGGTTCGGTCGGTGTCATAAGTAGGCTTGTGGGCGCGTGTAAAGTTTCTGCGGGTCAGTTTGATTGCTGCGGCCTAGCGTTAGCATGACAGTAGCCGCGCCCCACGTTTCTGTGTTTACTTTTATTTAACTAAAATTTCCGCGTGTAAGCGTATACATTTCAAATCTTATAAACGGCTTTACGTGTTTGATATATCAGAGAACTGAAAATAAAAGAGCACACGCACGCAAAGCTATAATAAAGGTGTGAAACTGTCGGGTGTGTGCTAACGGCTACAAATGCTAAACTTCACGGGCATGACACACTGAATTCTCACTTCCACTCAGTTAAATGTCACCTAATCCTCAACATAGTGTCTGTGAGTGTTTAACAGTGGTTTGATAGCTCAATATTGAGTTTTTGTTTATTTATTTGGGTTTTTATGTTCTGTCACAGCATTAATTTGCTAGAAACAGTGGAGATATTGTGTCCTTGTGTTTGTAAACACTGGGCTTATGTTGGTGATTTGTGGCATATATGTGTTATTGTAGATTTAAATGTCATCTTATTGGAGTTGCTAGTCGATTTCTGTCAAAATGTTGTTTTGAAGGTTTATTTGTAAACGACTTTCTTATTACTGTGAGGTTCTGTGGGTGTAAGTGATTGACGTCTCTATACACCCGACGACTTTACTGGGTGAGTAAAAGTATTTTGTGATTGGAATTGATTTGTAAACATCCTTTGGAGAAATAAAACAAAAATAGAATTGTGGTAACCATTTCTTTTTGGCAGTTTGAATACTATTTGTATTATCATAATATTATTTCGTTATGTTTATGGATTATGTACCAGATTATTTTGGTCCCTATGCAGTAATTAAATGCGTAAATAAGAAACATTTATTCAAACTTGACTGTTTGCAGTAAGTTACAGCAGGTGTTGGGAAATCAATACGCTATGTATTTCGAATGAATTGAAAGTGAACAGTTAGGTTTTACTTTCACCCGCCGTGACTTGGCACAGAGCTTGTGCAGCTTCATGGTGTTACTCTTGAGACATGTGTGTTACTCTGGCCAGGTCGTCCATACCGCAGGCAGGCTGGGTTCATATCAACACTGAGAATTAAGAACATGCATGTCCACAAACCACGTTTCATGTCATATCTTGAAGAGAAAATTAAAAGGTCAGCGCAGCATCCTTTCGCCTTAGGGTTTGGTTCTGGCTACACATGAGAGAAAACACTGGCACAAGAAATGACATGATGAATCTTTCGAAAAATAGTTTTGTGGTATACAACTTGATCTCTGGTACAGTTGGAGAATTGTGTGTCCTCTGTATAAAGGTCTTATTAAATAGTCTGATGAATAGAAAGAATCAGTCACTCCTCATTTCAGTCTTGGGTGGAGTGCTGTTTCCTCCGAAGGCCAACACAGACCGTGCTTGACTCATGCCGTGCCTGATCACATCTAGCGCTAAGATTAAAGGGACGTGGCCACACTTGGCTTTTGCTCAAGTGTAGGTGTAAGCTTTTTTCTCTTGGCTTTGCATCTGTCATCTGACGCTTCGGAGTTGGATGCTGGTTGTGCGGCGCCAGACAATAACATCTCGTCCATTTCACAGCTTGTTCTGCGCTAAAAACACCTCTTTATAATTAAATTGTATATATATGTTAATTTGGGTAATTCCTGCAACTATCAAGTTCTCATCGTGCACCTGAAAATTTTGCTACCCAGCGGAACCCTGTGCATCCTGGTCTTGACAACCTTGCTTTTGACGTTTGTGTTTGCAGTATGAGGTATAAAAACACGGTACGTGCTTTTGTGCTTTTACCAATTTGGAGGATAAAGCTAACTGAACCGTGATGTTGGCAGACCACACCCATACCAGAACGTCAGTAGTAAGCAATGGAAGAAGTGAGCTCACAAGGTGGACATCTATATATGTGAATCTAAATTGATCCCCTTGAGTTAACCCATCTTGTTTTTTGTTTGTTTTACAGCACCAGCAGACATTACTGAACCAGCTCAGGGAAGTTACTGGAACCACAGATGTTCAGCTATTGCAGGAAGCCCTTCAGGTGAACTATGACATATGATATTAGTTGTGTTATATTTATGTTTGAGGTAGGTTTGGTCAGTGGCTCTGACGTTTAGACATCACTCTGTTCGGGTTTAGGTCAGTAACGGTGACCTAGCCGAGGCGGTTGCCTTCCTCACGGAGAAGAATGCCAAGGTACCGCAGCAAGATGAAGCCACCTACTACCAGACAGCTCAAATCGCCAACGATAGATACATCAGCGTGGGCAGCCAGGCTGACACAAGTACGTAATAAAATTTCAGAACAATGATTTGCTGGTATCCAGGGGACGGTTACGCTGATCTGTGATGCAGTGCCATGAAATGCCAGGATGCAGACATAAAACCAGCTGCAAATGGTCTGTTCCCAACGGCCGGCCAACTGTTTCCCGTCAAGGGAATTTAGATAAGCGTAATGCTAAGATTAGTCTTATTTAAAAAAACTTTTTGTGGTTCAGTGGTATTTCAGATTGATATATTAACCTCTAAACGCTGTAAGCACAACTGTGATTTGTCAAATTGTCAGATCGGAGAACGCACAGTTATACCACTAGTTGTGCTTAAATTTCTCTTTTGGAAAGAGATACTCATTAATGGAGAATTATGTAACTCATAACAGTGGGTGTTCTGGCAGCACACTTATAAATACACACATACATGCACACTAACAAATAGCAATTGAGAGATCCGGAGATTTAAAAGTATTATCGTATCAGTTCTCCCCGCTTGCTTTAAACAATGACGAAACATCCCAACCTTAGTGCTGAGAAAATGCTGACGGGGAATTTAAGTTTGGCATCCTTTTGTATGTTTTGTACATAGCCTCGATTTCCCAGTGACACGCGCCGACAAAGCGATTTAAAGAACAGATAGCCTTATGAAGTGAGTTGGATCTTGTGTGAAGTTTGAGCACACAGGATGCTCAGAAATGCTTTTCAGGCATAGCTATATAGGCTAAAACCTGTAAATAAATTGCCTGGTCTTGGTAGATCAATAGGTTTGTTACTGTTCTTTAAAGGGATAGTTCACCCAAAGACTTTCTGTCATCATCATTTACCCTCAGCTTGCTTCAAACCTTTATACATTTCTTTGTACTGTACATACAGTCATTGTAGATATTTGGAAAAATAGGAAACAAACTGCTATGGTAGTCAATAGTGCCCCAGAACTGTTTGAACAAAGAGAACAAAGAAATGAATTCCAATTTAAAACAATTTGGGAGTAAGTAAATGATGACAGAACTCCCTTTAAGGTTTGTTACTGGTTATTGATGGTTCAATGCCAGTAACATGCGATTAAAAGCATCTGATCATTTCAGATGTAATCGATCTCACGGGAGACGATAAAGATGACCTTCAGCGAGCCATCGCCCTCAGTTTGGAGGAATCAAACAGGGCCTTCCGGGAGACAGGCATCACAGATGAAGAGCAGGCCATCAGCAGGTATGCTCCCAAAATTCTCTTTCAGTTTTTTGTTATGCTGCTCAAGAGAAGAAATTGAAATTCATTCACGAATACAACAATTTAATGTGTTGTTGTGTAACGGAATATTGAATCTATTGCATTCCGGTTCTTAGCCGATTTATAAACATTTGGTTTCTCTGTGCTTTAGAGTTCTGGAGGCAAGCATCGCCGAGAACAAGGCTAGCCTGAAACGTACGCACACGGAGGTATGGAGCGATTCGCCCAATCCTCACGACAGGAAGCGACAAGAGAACTGCCCCGTAGGGCTGAAGAACGTGGGAAACACGTGCTGGTTCAGTGCCGTTATACAGGTAAGTGTCAGATGGCGTTCGGTAATCTCTCTCAGACACTAACAAACACATTTGCTTTTTTAATAAACCATTTAAACTAATGAAAGCAACAAATTAACATTTAATTGGTTACAAAAACTCTTAAAGGAACAGTACACCCAAAAATGAAAATTCTGTCTTCATTTACTTGCCTTCAAGTTGGTCCAAATCTGAATAAATGTCTTTGTTCTGATGAACACAGAGAAAGATGTTTAAAAGAATGCTTGTAACCCAAACAGTTCTTGGCCACCATTAACTACCATACTAGGAACAATGACAATAGTAGTCAAAAGTGCTTTTCTACATTCTTCAAAATATCTTCTTTTGTGTTCATCAGAACAAAGATAATGTTTTCCTACTATGGTAGTCAATGCGGTCCAATAACTGTTTGGTTGCAAGGATTTCTCCAAATATCTTTCTCTGTGTTCATCAGAACAAAGAAATTTTAAGGTTGAGTAAATGATGACAGAATTTTCATTTTTGGGTGAACTGTCCCTTTAATTCACAGCTCATCCGACCAGGTTTGTCTTGTAATGATCATGCGATTGTATTATAGCACATGATCAATATGGATTGCTGACTGAAATAGTCATTTCGATAGTCAGAGGAATCATCTTTATTTAATGATGACTTCAGGTTTTACTAAGAGCTGATGTTTGTGTTTCTAACATGGTGTCAGAACATGAACCGTGTACAGACATGAGTAAGGACTGCTGAGTGCTGTCACATGCTGTTTACCACCCGTGTGTAACCTGATTCCTGAAGAAGCCCCTCTCCGTGTTATGACCGCAGGCAGCCTGGCGCACAGAGCTCTCTGGATTTATAGATCTGAATGTGTAAATCTATAACCAAAACAAGCTGTCGGTCATGTCCCACGATGACTATAATGATGCTTTGAGTGAGCCTGAAAAAATAGCACATTTCTGAGAGTAGATTGCGAGCTGTTTATTTGTCTGATGAATCATCCAAGTTTGAGTTAACGTTCACATGTGGTATGTGCTTTTCTCAAATTGCGATACTTATCTCTTTACAGTCTCTGTTCAACCTGCTGGAGTTCCAGAGGCTGGTGTTGCATTATTCACCCCCAGCACGGATGCAGGACCTGCCCCGCAATCAGAAGGTAAAATCACATGAGCAGACTCCAGCAGACTCCAGTCGACTGAGATAGTTTCCCCCCCAAAAAATGCTTCCATTATTTATCATATACAAACCCTCTGACTCTTTCTTCGTAGAAAACAAAAGAAGATCATTTGTGAAATGTCTCAGTGGTTTTGTGTTCATAAAATGGATGTCAATGAGGGCCAATGTTGTTCGGTTACCAACGTTCACCAAAATAGCTTCTTTTTTGTTCTGCAGAAGAAAATTAAAACATACAGGTTTAGAATGACATGAGAGTGAGGAAGTGATGAAAATCATTTTTGGGTGAACTATCCCTTTACCTACAGTTTGTGTGTCATCAGAGATTTGCTTTCTCACTGAGACAAATGATTAAATCTGGTGGTGACCTTGTTTGACTCCCCCTTGGCTTTTCACTCATCTGAGAAGCTTGTGTCCAGGGGAGGTGAACCAATGGAATTGGTTCTTTATATGTCAAATACAGCAGGAGACGACTCATGTGACAAATAAGTGTAAGTGCAATGGAATGCATCCCTCTCGGCAGGCCAGCCGCTATCTTTGTAATTTCTTTCTTTCTGCAGGCCATGAGCTTGTAAACATGGTCAGCAAACATGGCCGCTAATCTGGACTCAACTCGATCTTTAGCAGACCAAAGAGCACTGGATTAAACTATTTCTCTCTCAATATTGCCGTTTCTCTTCATTTCCCCAGTCGGAAGAGAAGGTCTTGCTTTTGCATGACTTAAATGACATTTTCAATGAGAGGAAAATCCAGCCGGAGTGAGCTCACAAATGTTTCAGACACGTTGTGTTGCCTTTTAGTTTAAAGTTTTCTCATCCAGTCATCTGGAAGTTATTACACAGAGAGTTGTTTCTAACTACACAGGACAGGGTTAAGTGATATGCAGCAGAACATTTTATCGGTTGCTCGGTTTCTATTTATGTTAGACATATCATTATTTTCAATACATTACTGTTCCAATGTCTAAAAGTTCTGTTCTTTCTGTAGGAGCACAGGAACCTCCCCTTCATGCAGGAGCTCAGATGCCTCTTCTCCTTATTGGTGGGTTCCAAACGGAAATACGTGGACCCAACTAGAGCTGTAGAGATCCTCAAGGATGCCTTTAAATCCAGTGAATCTCAGCAGGTAAGTTCCTGGCGGACTCAGTAAAGCTAGAAATTACACTTTAATAGTTGACATTTTAAATAGAAAAAATTTAAAAACCCATCAAAGCTGACCAATGACAGATGACATTAGGAGTAGGGCTGTCACGATAAGGACATTACTAACGATTAATTGCCTATTAAATAATTGCGATTATGGCTTTTAATCGTCTGTTTAAAGGCTATAACGATTAATTAGAATTAATTTATTCAATGAATAAAATATAGATATGTTGAGATGTGAAAATAATGTACTGGTAACATTCCCTTTGGAGTGACCTTAACAGAAAAGACTTGTCTTTACAGAAGAAAATGAGATACGAGTTTAATGTCGTCTTGCTGTGTAGATGCAGCAAACCTGGAATCACTGTTATAAATGTATAAACACAAAAAAAACTGAAATGATGAAGAAATGTCATTCGAACATAACAGTGAGTGCAGATGAAGGCCAGTGGATGCGTCAGATTACCCTTGTTTTCAAAGGATTTACAAATATTGCAGTTATCTGAAATATTTGCAATTAAGTCTAAATTTTAGGCTTTTTTAATAGGTTCGGCAAACAGGGCAAACATGATTTTTTTAAGACAAAAAAGAAAAAGTTTGTTCACGTTGACCTTATGTGTTTGTTTGTACAGCAGGACGTTAGCGAGTTCACCCATAAACTCTTGGACTGGCTGGAAGACGCGTTTCAGATAAAGGCAGAGGAGGAAAGGTGAGACCCTACTTGGTGAACTCGCAGCTTCACACTCCTGCTTTTTGTGTCTCTGTGTTGCTCTGAATGATGTATTATCACGCCAGATATTCGTCTGCATCGGTTGGACAATAATGAGGTTTTATGCAGTACATTCACCTGCGTGACTTTAATTAGCGCCGCTAAATACCCACTGTAGACTCTGTGTGACTCCGACTCAAACGCAGAACATTTCCGGCCCATTGTGACTCCCTATTTGTTCTTTTTCTACACAGGGAGGGAGAGAAGCCAAAGAACCCGATGGTTGAGCTGTTTTACGGGAGGTTTCTGGCCGTGGGCGTTCTGGAAGGTGAGTGGAAGGGTTTTATCTACATATATATTATGAAAGTCCTTGCAGTAGGGAATTAAAAGTGACTTTGTGTTTGACGTGGAAATTCGTGGTCTTGAATCGTATACTGTCCCTTGACAATTTGATTTTTAAACATGACAGAAAGGATAATAGTTGGTTTGATTTCCTGAAAAATATACAGATACAACTAAGGGATGTCACTGTTTCCACAGGAAAGAAGTTTGAGAACACAGAGATGTTTGGCCAGTACCCTCTCCAGGTGAACGGCTTCAAAGACCTGCACGAGTGCTTAGAAGCTGCCATGATCGAGGGCGAGATTGAGTCTTTGCATTCTGCAGATAACTCCGCCAAATCAGGACAGGAGGTTTGTAATGACAGTGTCTTTATTTTACACCCTGGTGCTCTGAAAAGAGATCTCTACAGATCTGAAACTCTTCCCCTTCTAAGGCCGTCCTCCTTTTCTCATCCAATCATGATCTTTGCTATGGGAAAAACACGTGACCTTTGACCGAGATGTTTATATAATGGCTTTTCAGTCATCAGAGCGGCCCCGGGCAGATCCCTCCGCAGCTGCTTCCTGCTAATTACTTCAGATGAGTGCAAATAATGGACGAGATTCTCTTGTGTGTGTTATTCTGAGCACCAACAACCCTGCTCAGGGTGGGATTTTAAAAGCGTAGTGCACGGTTTGTCTCTCATGGCTCAGAGAGCGATGTGCTCGGCAGAGCCAGGTAAACAGCACTCTTCCTAGTTGTCGGCACACAGGGTGGACCTCGGATGGGTCACATTAAGCATGCTTGAAAAGAACGACTGAGTTGCTTCAAAATAAAAATTCTGTCATGATTTATTCAAAGTGGTTTTGTTGCATACGATTGAAGTCAGCGTGGGTCAATGTTTGGTTTCCAACATTCTTCAAAAGATCAACTTTTGTGTTCTGCTGAAGAATGTCATTCTCGACAGGAGCAAGCATCAGATGTTAATATCTAGTTGTTAAACTATAATTCATTTAATTCCAGCACTGGTTCACGGAACTCCCACCTGTTTTGACCTTTGAACTGTCAAGATTTGAGTTCAATCAAGCCTTGGGTCGACCTGAGAAGATTCATAACAAGCTTGAGTTTCCATCCATGCTGTACATGGACAGGTGAGCGTGAGATTTGTTTTTATTTGCATGTGTTACTGTGACCGGTTGATGCTGCTGGTGCAGTTTTCTGTGAGTGTTGTGTGGTTGTTTTCAGGTACATGGACAGGAACAGAGATATCACACGGATAAAACGAGAAGAGATCAGAAGACTAAAGGAGCACCTGACAGTCCTCCAGCAGCGACTGGAGAGGTTTGTTATTTCAGTCCATCCTCAGCTCAGATCAAGAGCTAAACCTGCTGTTTACTAACATAGCAGGAATGTCTGAGCTTTTTGTGTTCTCAAATGTTCTGTGTTGTCATGTAGGTATCTGAGCTACGGCTCAGGGCCCAAGCGGTTTCCTCTAGCCGATGTTCTTCAGTACGCCATGGAGTTTGCATCCAGCAAGCCGGTGTGCACATCGCCTGTAGAAGACATTGATACAACAGCCCCACCTGGTGGCACAACTGCACAGGTTCCACCTGCAGCAAGGCAAGAACCAGCTGTTTTTAATATTTTGTTCTGAAATATGTCAGACACTTGTATACTTCCTCTTTTTGTATTGATCAAATGTCAGATTTTTTAGATGTTTTGTGGGTGTTTATTGGATATTGTTGTTTTATTTTGCAGTTTAGGGGAGCAGCCTGACGCCTCTCTCTCTGCTGAAGGTTCGGGCTCAGGTCAACAAGCCCAGCAGCAACAGCAGCGGGTTCCGATCCATAAACCTTTCACTCAGTCAAGGGTTCCGCTGGACTTGCCCATGCACCCCGCCCCACGACACGTCACAGAGGAGGAGCTGAGGGTGCTGGAGGGCTGCCTGCACCGCTGGAGGAGCGAGGTGGAGAACGACACGAGGGGTAAACATGCATAAATTTTTTTTTACACATGTTTTACAGATACTTATACTATGCTGCAATTACATTATCAGACATGATCAATGTGTACACACATTTAGACAATTATTAATATTGTATATCCTGATCGGTGTGGGCCTTCCATCAGATCTGCAGGCTAGTATATCCAGGATCCACAGGACTATTGAGCTCATGTATTCTGACAAGTCCATGATGCAGGTGAGAAATGAACACTTTCATTACTTTTATCCAAATCAACTAAATTTAGCTACAGAATCAATTTGCATTAGTAAGTCATTATAATCAATATAGTTTCCTGACCTTATTGGAAAGAACGGCAGAAATAACTTCATTCTCTGGGTTGTGCATTTATCCCGCATGGTTCTATGTCGCAGGTTCCGTACCGGTTGCATGCTGTTCTAGTCCACGAGGGTCAGGCTAATGCAGGTCACTACTGGGCGTATATCTACGACCCACATCACCGGCGATGGATGAAGTACAATGACATCTCTGTGACGAAATCGTCCTGGGAAGAGCTGGTCCGAGACTCCTTTGGTGGATATCGCAATGCCAGCGCTTACTGCCTCATGTACATTGATGATAAAAAACCCTTCCTTATTGAAGGTAAAAACATTTGCATATGCTAGTATAGTACAGTTAAATATTGCTAACAGTACAGTTAATATCTGCTAACAGTATAGTTAATACGCTGAGCAGTTAAAAATTGAAGATTTTAATTTAATTATCATATTGACCAAAAATAATAAAAATGGAATTGCTGTGTCTGTGTTTCCTTCAGAAGAGTTCGATAAAGAGACTGGGCAAATGTTGAGCGGTTTGGACAAGCTCCCTCCAGATCTGAAGGAGTACGTGGAGGCAGATAACAAGCTCTTTGTGAGAGAGATGGAGGAGTGGGACGCCCTCCAGGCCCACAAACTCCAGCAGGAGAAACTGGCTCTGGCTGCAGCGTCCAGCGTGGCCGCCCAGCCCATGAGCACAGAACCCTGTCCTCAAGACGATACAGGTGAGCCTTCAGAACTCAGTGCTTGCTCTTGAGGTGTGTATTGAGAACCAAAGTATGCTTTGAGTTTAATATTTAAAATGACTACCTGAAATGGATTCTCTGGCACTCCAGGAGCCCCCCAGCAGGAACCAGAATATATGGAGCAGCAGTCGCCCACAGGAGACGCCAAACATCTGCAGGAGGACACGGAGAGAGCCATAAGCAAAGCTGCGGCTGAACACGACGAAAAGAGCCCAGAGGCTCTCCTTAATACAGTAAGAAACGCACACATACATGTGTGTATGATGAAACGGACTTGGGTCTAAACACTGGATGGATTTTGTGTGTACCATTGATTTTTATGATAATCATGAAATACGTTTTCCACGTTATGCTGTACATGCTTTCTCATAAGTCTTTTGGACTTTGGGTATTCTGATCTCTATATCCAAAGAAGCTCTCCGTTCATCCGTTTCGTTTGTTTATGCGCAAACAATATTTTTGTTTTGCTTCCTCCATAAGACCATAACATCTTTGAATCATAGAATCACATTCAGGTTTAATTAAGATTCAACAAAACAGTTTGTATCCATCATGTTGTCACTGAAATAATAATAAAACACGAAGATGAAAATGGATTTGTTTAATCACGAGGACACAAACTCTTGGTTCTTTCTCTTGCGGCGAGCTTCTCTCTTTTTCTCTTTCTGTCTCTCTCAGTCTCAATCATATCATCCTGACCACCAGGTGACCTCTGACCCCTGCCCTCCCTCTGACCCTGAGCAGGACGACTCCGC
The DNA here is from genome assembly GCF_947034865.1 of Barbatula barbatula. Taxonomy (NCBI): domain Eukaryota; kingdom Metazoa; phylum Chordata; class Actinopteri; order Cypriniformes; family Nemacheilidae; genus Barbatula; species Barbatula barbatula. Next base: position 16,018,490 of record NC_136787.1, on the reverse strand, counting down.
CTCCTCTCCGCCCGCACCTCAGCGGGTGGTGGAGGTGGCCATTCCTAATGTAGGAACCTTCGTTATTCAGTCAAAGGAGGGAGGTTATGATGATGAGGTAGAGTTCCTGGATGCCCAAACCCAGAGGGTGTTTGGGCATGAGTTTATTTGCAAACTCCCAGCATCCCCCTCACAACCTGCTCGGACATGCCGAACCCATTTCAGAATAACATTATTTGCAAGTTTCTCCCGAAGGCTCCCACTTTACTAAACGTACTTTGTTTTTTCCCCACAGTCATGTCATGTCATGATTTTGAGATGATAATAATAGCCTCCTTTAACATGTCATATGATTAGAAAAAAGTTTTTTCTTGCCTGACTGTTTTTCCTTTATGACAATTTAGCATGTAGCATGGGCTTAACATCACGTGACTGTTTTTTTTTTAATTCACGCTGCAGATCGCACCGCTAACTGGGGAAAACTGTAATCGGAAGATATAATAACAGCATGATTGTGAATTGGCATTATATAAATAATTAGTTCATCTCAGTGGGTTGGCCTCTGTGAGTGAGTGACGCATTCATTGGCTGTTGGCTGAGCTGTGGTGTGGTATGGTTGGCGTGCGGGACTGCCCAATGAGATTTTGGAGGTGTTTAGTAATATCCTTCCCTCCTTGGGCAGGCGATGATGACCCCAAACATGCAGGGTGTCATAATGGCCATTGGCAAATCCAGGAGTGTTTATGACAAGTGTGGGCCTGAAGCAGCATTCTTCAAGGTACATGACCTGCTGCATGCCACGCCCTCATGCATCTTATTAGATCTTTGACCACACTCCCTTCCCCTGAGCTTCTCATCTCCGTGAGCTCACTTTTACTTTTTCTTCAGATTAAAGAGGCACATGTATGATTTTATGGACGATTGTTGTCAGAGTTTTTTTGTTTTAAACACGGGTGATGGATTTGGAGATCAATCTTGTTTAACAGTTTACTTGGCAAGTTTTTCAGTGCTCTGAAACCATTGAAGTTGGTAACTTTTTCATCATTTACTCTCCCTCATGTCATTCCAAGTCATCCAAATGACTTACTTTCTTCTGCAGAACACAAAAGAATATATTTTGAAGAACGTTGGTAACCAAACAACATTGACCCTTATTGAGTTCCATTGGACGGATACAACCACAGAGGCATTTCTCAGAATAGCTTCTTTTGTGTCCCAAAGAATAAAAAGAGAGTCATAAAAGTTTTTAACAACCCTAATTGATAAATAAATAATTTTATTTTTATTAAAACTGTTCATTGAGCAGGACAACACTTGTTTGCCACATTAGTTAAAGGTGTTTGTATATTTTGTAAGGTTTAATTAACAAACACTAGTGTGTCATGTTGTGGGGGATATTGTTGGCATCTCTTAGCAGCTAAATGTTATTCTTTCTGAGTACAGTATTTTCAATTCTAAACCTGCATTGCATTGTTAGTCTTGCCTAACAAATATGTACTTTACATTTAAACAAACAAATAAGACCAATATTCAGTTAGTTGTCCATTTATTGTTTTGTACTGGCTGCAGCTCCATCAACAAATCTGTACAATGACATGCACTAAAGTTTGTTTCCTCATAAATGTATTCCTAAGAAGGGGCTGCATTTCTTGCATATTAAATTGGTTTCTGCTTTTCCTCTAAATTTCCTTTATCTCTTTAACAGGCAATGAAAGTAGAGTACACACGGCTACTGAGGTTCGCCCAGGAGGACACGCCTCCCGAGAGGGACTATAGGCTACAGCACGTCATCGTTTACTTTATACAGAACCAGGCGCCCAAGAAGATCCTGGAGAGAACTTTGCTCATGCAGTTTGCAGACAGAAACCTTGGCTTTGATGAGAGGTAAAAATGATACGATTCATCTCTATACACACTAAGCACAATAGTTGCATTTGAGGCTAGTTTGACACTTGGTTCCATTGCTTTGTTATTGTAATTGATTATTTATTGTTGCCTAATGCAATAACATTCAAAGATTTCAAAGTTAAACTTTTTTGACACCCCAACAAATTATACCATCAGTAATGTTTTCTATGAATTGCTCTTACCAATTACAATCCCTTATGTAGTCTGCATTTACCATCACTGTTATAGAAGCAAGCAACTATACATCAAATGGATGTTACAAAACCTCTAATGTGAAAGCACTTTGAATTTAAACTTTTGACGGAGTTCCTACCACACACTCATTCACATCACTTAATTTCACTTTGACAAGTACGAAAGACAATCATTAGCCACACAAAAAAATATATAGCCTAATGGAACGGCTTACTGATAACAGATTTTTGCAAGAGGGAACCCAGAGCTTTCCAGACTGATACATCGACACAATTATCAGTTCGTCACAGCGCTTGCCACCATTTCAGATCATTGTGTTTCCCGACAAGTTCCCGTCTGTATGCCCGAAAGGCTTTTGTCTCACTACACAGCCTTACACGTCTCCAGAGCAGACCACACGCTTCAGTGAGAGACGTGATCCATATTCATAAGCCAATTGATTTCTTTATCCTCTATTTTGAGCAGCGTAATTAGATTGACGCAGGAGCCGCCTCAGATGCGACGCTCTAGAGAGCGTTTTCCGTTTTGTTTTGAGTAATAAAGTATGATTTATGGCCACAGCTTCCTGCCTCGTTTCTGTAAAGCACTTCGGGAGTCACACCCGAGCTAATGTGGTGCCTGTGTTCTTTCCCTGCAGGTGTAAGAACATCATGAAGGTAGCACGCGCTAAACTGGAACTCATTAAACCTGACGAGGTTAACATGGAGGAATACGAGGTGAGCAAAGCCATTACGAATCTGGGTTGTGCATTGATGAAACGAAAATGCCAATTCAATTTCAAAATTTTAATCGAGGAAGCAAAAGATGCTAGTTTGTGTATTATAGTTTGGCTTCCTTAATGCGACAGTTCAGCCCAAAATAATAATTCTGGAATTTCTCACCCTCAAGTTGTTCAAAATCTGTATAAATGTGTTTTCTGATGAACACAGAGAAAGATATTTGGAAGAATGCTTGTAACCAAGCAGTTCTTGGCCACCATGAGTACCATAGTGGGAACATTTATAATGGTAGTCCAAAGTGCCCCAGAACCGTTTGCTTTCTTACATTCTTCAAAATATCTTCTTTTGTGTTGTGAACAAAGACATTTATAAATCATTTCCTTCCTACTATGGTAGTCAATGGTGGCCAAGATCTGTTTGGTTTCAAGCATTCTTCCAAATATGTTTCTCTGTGGTTATCAGAACAAAGACAATTGGAGAGATTTTGAACCTTTCCAGGGTGAGTTAATAAAGACAGAATTTTCATTTTTGGTTGAACTGTTCATTCATAATCGTTGACAAATTATATAATTGCTAGTTAATAATATAATTGCATTTTCCATACATCGTACGATTAATGAATTCTAGAATTGGCACCTATAGAAATGTATATGTTCTTTTCTAACAGTCTATTATAAAACTTTTCATAGTGGAAAACTTATTTACAGAATACTTAATTTCCACAGCATATTATATAGTCAATAGCTGTACAAATGTTCGTTTTGGGAAAGGTTTATGATTACGATCATGGCAAAATTGTTTGAATGACTGACTTATTCCTGCGGTGACAGGTGTGGCATCAGGACTACAGGAATTTCCGCGATACGACTGTGTTCCTTTTATTTGGACTGGAATTGTTCCTGAAGAAAAGGTGAAGCTCTTAATAGAGACATAAAAATAGCAAATACAAAGCGAGCAAAACTAAAACCGAACACTGTACACAATGTTTCCACAAGATGGCAGCATATTCCCTCTTATCAACTATAGCTTGCTAGATGCATGCATGTACATTTTTATTTGGATATGAAAGAACAAATGGTCTCTTGTGTTTGTTTGCATTGTGTTCAGTTCAGATACCAATCAGTATAATGTTGTATTCAATTGCTCTTTTTCCTGCAGTTATGTTGAAGGGTTGATGTACCTGATCTACACCTACCAGTACAATAAAGAGCTCCTGGTGAAAGGGCCGTACAGAGGACATGATGAGGAGCTGATCGCCCATTACCGTAGAGAGTGCCTGCTGGTGAGTCAATAAACCAATTCCCTTCATCCAGAACCTGTCCTAAAGCTGATCACTGATCTCAGATCAGTGCTAAAGCTCAACAATCCCTGAAATCCTCGCAAGCACACACTTTCCTGTGAAAAATTAGTGACTGGAATAAGCTCATTAAGTTCATTAAAATGAATTGTTTGTGTGTGGTTGGATACATGCAATTATTAGCCAACGTCTTTTTTAAAACAAAAAAGCTTGAAAGCACTTTGAATTAAGTTATAAAACTCCGTCATGAATCAGCTTTAGAAAACATTTGAACGTTTATTTCTGCACGAGTATCTAGTTCTAGTACCGCTTCTGCACCCGATGACCCCCATGCGGCCATTGTGCTCGTAATGTAATCATCAGCACAGAAATAGGAAGCATACGGCGCATGGAGTGTAAACACATTAGCGGGAAGCTTGTCGCTGTCCTTGATTCACCCTTTCCGAACGCTGCGAAAGGCCTTGGCTCCATCTCAAAGCGTGCTGTTTACCCTCTGCTCGCTTTAATTGAAAATACTGCTAACATTGACATAGCTAATGCACTGCAGTGTTTTTGCGCGTTCTAGCTAGTTGCTAATTCCGGCGAAAGGGGTCGTTGAGTTTACTGCTGTTTCTGAAGCTCTTTTAAGTGCCCCTGTGAGAACGACGGCTCTTACGTCAATAAAAAATGCTCTGGAACACTCTCGGACGAGGAGGACGCTTGGTCGAACAGACAAGGGCTTGCAGGCGTTTGTTTATTGATTTTTGTTCCTGCACCCACAATCTTGAGTGAACGCAATGTGAATGTTTGTTTGCAGAAACTGAACGAGCATGCGGCCGCACTGTTTGAGACGGGCGAGGAGAACGAGGTGAACGCCGGTCTGAGCATCATGAACGAGCTGGTGGTGACCTGTATCCCGCTGCTGCTGGTGGATGAGCTGGAGGAGAAAGACATGGTGGCCGTGGAGGACATGAGGAACCGCTGGTGCTCGTACCTTGGACAAGAAATGGAACGTAAGTTATACAGAAGCAGAGAAGGTTTATAAAAACTGTAACACTCTCTACGCCAGCAATCGCCTACTTCCATACTATAGTAGTCATAAATCACTTTGAGTCATGAATATAGTATGTCCGAAACCTCAGTATGCAAAAAACAGTAGGTGAGAAATACCCGGATTGACACTTCTCCATCCCATGATGCCATGGGAGCTGAGCAACTGTCAAATTTCAAAACAATTGGGAAAACTTTAAGGCGGATGTCTATTTTCAATCTAAGTGCTGATAAATGAATTTCTGGTGACTAGATTGTTTTTATCAGCGCCTACGTACAGGCTGATGTAAATAGTTCAATATGACAATAAAGTATGGTCCAAAATGTACTCGTACTACTCCAACTCATACTCTATAGAACGTACTGTTTTAACAGCCGATAGGTGAATACTATTGAGGGTCTTAATCAAATTGAGGATGTTCTCTCAAAGGATGTGATTTCGAACTCGGCTACAAACTCTTTCTTTCTCCTTTTTCTTCTCCAGCTAATCTCCAGGAGAAACTCACAGACTTTCTGCCCAAGCTACTCGACTGCTCAACCGAGATCAAAAGCTTTCACGACCCACCCAAACTCCCCTCCTACTCTACACTAGAGCTCTGCGAGCGCTTCAGCCGGGTCATGACATCACTCACCCAGAGTCGAACCCCCGCAGACGGCAGATGAGCTGACGTCATTTCCCCCCACTAACACACGCCTTCCTTAAAGCAGGCCTTTCCCTAACCTACAGACCCTTACTTTTCTCTTTTGCTGCTAGAGATTTTATCTTCATTGGTATTATAAATATTATTTTGAGAATTCTGTTATTTTAAAGCTAATGCAATGGTGGGAAAGGTGTGAAAAGGAGCACAGAAAAAGAAAGCATTAAAACTGAGAATGCCAGGGTTGTGCTTTAGACATTAGCGCATGCAGCTTTCGCTTTGTGAAAGGAGGTTGAGGTTTTATTTCAATATTTTTTGCTTTTATTTTTCCCAGTCGACCCTTTTCACGTCAGAAGTGGAACAATCTGCTCATGCGCTCCTAGTTTGTAACAGTGTTATCACATTAGGTTGTTTGTGTTTTTCTAAAGGATTGTGTAACGAAAAGCTGGAGGTTCTAGGACGGGTCTCGAGACCGGACGAATGGGACTTTAAAACAAGTTTTAAGTGCTGTGGTTGGCAGACATGGGGCACCCTGTGGCTTGTTAATACATTGAGAGAATAAAGTTTTATTTATGGCTCTTTTAAGCCAGATACATATTTTTTTAAACGTTCCTAATCTTTATTGAACTTGGCATTGAGTGAATCTGTGCTGTGCTACTTTGGGTATCTCAAAGAGAACAGAGTATGTTTTCCCTAGGGACTTGTTTGACTCCTTTTTAGACTCGTCTTGAGTTTGGTTTACCATACGAAGTTTTACAGATACAGGAACAGCCAATAATTGAACGAAAAGGCACAAACACTACTGTGTTCCCAAAGAAAATGTATTTTAATACATTACAATGCCAGTTCTGTCTTTAACAGTCCATCGCTGTGCCGTCATATTAAAATGTCCAGAGGTAAAATGCTTTGAAGCATTGTTTCAAAGTTGTGCACACCAGTCCAATGGAAAAAGGGGATTTGATGCCAAGCATCAAGTAGGACTGGAATTTTAGCATTCACACTGGTGGAAATTTCCTGGATGGATGCACTTGTGAAGAAATCTACTCTAGAACAGATTATCATTGTATATATTTACACCCTTAATTTTGTCAAACTTTTTTTTGTCAAAAATATTATTTTTTTCTTTTTTGAGCAGATCAGCCTGTTCTGTGCTTATGATTTTAAAAAGCTATTAAACAAAGCTGACACAAACCAAAACCTTCTGTAAATGCATGATTTTCTTGGATTTTAAAAAGGTATTAAGAGGCGGAACACGTGAGACCACTCCCACTTGTTATTGCTTCCTTCTTTAAAACAACATAATCCTTTAAAGTAAATAGTAAAAATGTATTTCACTTAACAAGAAATTCCAAGAGGCAAACATTTAAATCTCTATACAGAAGGGGTGAAGACAAGCAAGAATAAACTTTCTTGGGAGGCTATTATAGTATTCGCTTTCTGCCCTGGCCGTGGACTGAATGACCCACTTTACAGTAAAATCAGGTTAGTGATGGACAGAGGATACGCTTATCACCAAAATAACTAGACTTGTTTGTTAAACACATAGGAATGGATGAAATGATCGAAGGCGAGATCAAACAAGATTGCAAAAATCTTAACTAAATACTAAAATGTGTAAAACAGGCCTTGAAAAACACAGATTATTGTCGTTGTGCTGTTTTTTGTGACCACCCACTTGACCTCTCTGACCTTGTGCAAGTTTAGATTTTCAGGTTGAGATGTTATTTTGTCAAATCTAAATACGGGGAATGATCCTTCACCTCCTTGTGTGGTCAGAGGATGGTTAGTAGAGAAATGGTGACATTTTAAATCAAATAATAGTATTATAATGTGATAGATAATATCAGTGGTACCATTACCTTTTTTAGACAACGGGCACACAATGAGTCTTTGGTTCACTCTTAAGTTGTTCCCCCTCCAAATATATGGTTTTAACCTTTGATTAGTCTAACATAAATTTCCTTCAGAGGAGCTTTTCTGTGACTACTTTAATCTATGTGATGGACTTGTCTTCTTACATCTTATCATTCAACCATGTCCAGACGACCGGAACTGTTACTTACCTCATAATTGAGTTTTTGGCCCCCTTGCCTTTCTTCCTCAGTTCAATGAATCAATGCTTTCTGATTCCTTTTGGGGCTTTTTTTTATTAGTTTGCCTTCAAAAGGTCAGACAAAGTATCTGTTTAAACATGACTGTTCCTAACTGTTGACTGTCACACTCCACTGATAACAGCCTGCCTGTTTCCATGGTGATATTTCATTGTCCGACTGTCTAGACACCCAGTGACACCTGACACGACAGGCTCGGGGGTCGCAGTTGGCCGGGCGAGTCAAAAATCGAAGGCTCAGCTGCACTCTGTGTCTGGTCTCCTGATTGTTGTTTAGGTCCACAGAGACATCACCAAATACAGAGCAAATGCAGGAGTCTTTAAATCACTGCTGCTTCTAATAATGTCAAGCTATTTATCACAACATCATTTTGTTTGCTTTCATCGCAATAGATATAACCATGCATTCAATATTTCTGTGATATACCGCAAAAAAGTTTAATGTAACTTTAAAAGGAAAGCAATAGTTCTTCTTTAAAATATGTATTTGGCTAAATTTGATCTAGGTGTTCTTATAATCTTATAATTTGATCTGTTGCTGTAAATCATTTTTGTTCTCAAAACGATTGTGGAATATACAGAGGAATTGTCTTTTTATGTGGATTTTTGTTCTGAATAAGCAGTATACTGTAATTACTGCTGCATGAACCTCTACGTGATTTATGGTTACACGTTCTGAGGTCTTTTTCTGCTTTATCCTAAACATATTTTCACTCAAGTCTGTGTGCTTTGTGCCCGACAGTTCCTGAGTATTCATTTTATTTAGACTTTAGGAAACCTCCTTTGAAAGTCCTTTAAGGAAGCCATGAGGCTGTTTGCTGAGAACCCAGCGACAGCGGCTTCATAGGACGTTCTGTTCAAAGCCATTCAACAGAGATTTTTTGTTCTGGAGGTTTTTTGTCTTCCTGAACTGAATATCAATCAACCGTCGCCTCGTTGTTGTGCTAAAGCTTGCGAAAACAACGACGCCACCTTCAGACTAAAATGATAAAAGAGCGGACGAGGAAAGTTAGCAGAAATTGCCCGCCATCAATTTCCTTCCAGTTTAATGATGCTTTGTCGGAGTTGTTGACGTCTGGGTGTCAGAGACCGTGATTTTACCCCAGACGCTGCAGCCCAGCGGGGTGCATGGTTATATTGAGACGGGTCGGGGGCAGTCAGGTTGAGAGAGCTGGGGGGGGGGCTTTGGGTGGTTTCGGGACCCATTCAAGGTGCCTCTTCCATGGAAACGCAGCTGGCTGAACAAGATTCCTATCAGTCGACAAATAAGAGACAAGCTGGGCTCTGTCTCCAGGCCGTACTGTTACCAGGAGCCCACAGCCAATCCCATCGACTCAACGGCCTGTTCCAGCAAACAGCTCCGTTCTTTAACCAATCACAGGCCTCAGTGGTGAGAAGCACTATGACATCACACGATAATGAATCGTAAAGCTTTTCAGAAGCCGATCGGCTCTCTCCAAATGACTGAAACTGCACCGGGAGTCAGGGTAGGGTCCCTGATGGAGGGCCATCCTTCTTTACCATCCACGTCTGGGTTTAGGACACACAGTTGGGCCCTTGTGATCGGACCCGTTGTTCATCAGCACTGCGTTTGGTTTTATTGTGCATTAGTGCTGACCCTGACCAATCACTTTCAATCACCATAATTCTCTGATTACAGGAAGTATGGCATGAGACGGGTGAATAGCTCTTAGGTCATTTCAACCCTGGACGGGATCCAGTGTTTCACTTACCTCTGACAACCGTCACTCTCCCTCTCTCCTTTTCTCTCGCTCTCTTTCTCTCCCTTTCACATGCGTAGCTCGCTATCGATTCTGCCAAATGACACTAGAAAGTAGAGACACCATTTTATTACGAACATTAGTGATAGACAACGTATATGCCAGGCAGATTCACCGGTTCATATTTCTGCATGTTCGGCAAATTGATAAAACTGCATGTTTCCTCTTGTGTCAGTTTTAAAATCTTTGAATGTGTCGTATACGTACATTTTGAATGATAAAAACACAGAAAACCTGTCAAAATGCATATTTAAAACACCTGGTTGTGGTTGGTCCAGGTTAGTTAGGCCTAAACTGTTTAGCATAGCATAGCTGGTATAAAACGTTTGACATGTTTTTTTTACTGTTTACTGTTCAGTTTTAAAAGATGAAAGAATCGTGAATAAATTATTTATGAGATTATCAGATTCCCTCAGAGCTCAGACCAACATCCAACTTGTTTGAATAAACTGAACGAGCCGGCAATAAATGACTAACCTTGGTTTAATCCTTACAAGTTTTCAATTAGACCTTCAATTAGACTTCACCCAAAAAAAATATTTTATATTATACATTCACCTAAAAAATTTAACCAATCAAACTAAACTAAACAATCTAACTAAACTAACCAATCGTCGATAAGATGTTAAATGGAGTAGCCAATGAGATTACAGCTTTGTATTTTGGATTCCATCGCTGAATGTCCTTCACAGGTGTTTACTTGTAAAGCGATCTAGTTGACTGTCGAAATGTATTGAACATTTCTTCATGCAAAAAAGTAAAGCAGCATTTTGAAACTGCTTCAGGTAAATTGACTTTATTACTTATTGGTTGCGTTGTAACAAAGCACTTTGGTTGTAGTCGTCCGTCCGTCGCGCGAGGGCTATAATCATATGTCTGACTAAAACCATCGCGCTCGCGCACGCGCACTAACTTTACCACAGTAACTTACACACTTGATATCTGCGTGAGGTTTACACGTTTCTTGATTATTTATATATATACTTAATTAGAAAAACAAAGCAACTGGCTGATTTTTCGAATTGACGTGTTCGTTTAACGTTAGTTGGTTTGATGTCCAGTGACAGACAGACAGACGCAGGTGTCCTGGTTTAACTTTCTGCTTCTTAGTAACGTTAGATCAACACCATTGTTAACTATGGGAGTCATTTAAAGTTTATTGTAAAACTTTTGGAAATGTGATTCTGTTTATTGCAGCCTGATTTATAACTCTTCCTTTCGATCTGTATGGTTGGGTGTCTTTGAAAATAAATGAATTTTGTTGTTTGCTTTATTGTTACATGTGTTCTAAAAAATACCTTTAAAATAGTTTTAGATAAGTGTGCTGTCTTTTTTAGCTTCCACGTGTTGCTGTTTTCCTGCAGAACATTCACCTCCCTGTAATATTTCACATTTTATATTTTAGGAGAATTGTGAGAACGTTTGGAACAAGATGTGTGAAACACCAAATATTGAAATGGTTCAAAATGTTTTAAAATTGTGTATTTTTTGCTATGCTGACCGTATGTTTTATAAAACACATAATTAAAACTCATGTAAAAGTTATTTGCAACAATTTGAGTGGCACGTTTTTCAAAGATTTTTTCTTTGGTATTTGTGCAGCCTTTTTTCCTCACTGCAGAAACTTAAATGGTGACGTGTGTGAAAAGAACCACAGCCTCATTAAACATGATTTGAATTCTTCAGATTCTCTACTTGACTCTCCTCAAATGACCCGACTGCCGCAGGAACTGATATCTGGAGTTTAAGAGCTTCTGATGAAGGTGACAAAAACACTGAACACATTCCCTCTATTGTTCTGTTTTAATAGTTCTATTAGTTACAGACTAAGCCAACATGAAACAGCATTTGCAGCCCATAATGCAATATATTTCCAAGTAAAACCGCATGTTGAGGATAATAAAATGTTGGGCAGAACTTTTAATACATTGGGATTGGAACGTGATAATTGGTCTCTGTGGCTGTGTCTAGAATGGTACCGTTAACCGGGAGGCACCGAGGATTTGTTTTGTGTCGATACCGATTTTGACAAACAACTATCGTCCGATAACGATATTGGTTAAATGCATAGTTCTTTACAATTCTTAATAGCTATAAAATAATTAAATACATTTCAGATTTTACGAGAGGCACAAGTTATGATAAAAATACAGTAAGGCAACATCTTTAATGGGGATTTTTATCTTTTATTAACAAAATTAATTCATATTTGACTTGACATTGAACATTTCTTTAATAAACTTTTAAATAAAGTCTGTGCTGTTGATGTTTAATTATTTTGCTCGGAGAAAAACATTGGATTATTTAGACATGCAACTCATCGCTTCCATGCAGTATCTACCTTTTTCATGTTACTGCCGATATGCAGAGGATGTTAAATGAATCCAATATCGGCAGATTAATATCGGTGGATGATGCGTCGGTGCAGCCCTACTGTTAACTGAATAAAGCTCAGCATACTGCATTATGAATTATTTTATGATGAGTTTGAAATAGTAGTATATGATACAATGTTGACCTGATTTAGCAAATCTAGTTAATTTATTTTAAATAAACATGGCTAATTTGCATGTTTAATCCAACAAGTGTGAAGTATAGAAAGCGATTTGGATTTGTTCATTGGAAATGGAAGGTCAAGTTGACTGCATTGCATTATGGGTATAAAACATAGTTTGCTCTGTAGTCATATTAAGACTGTAAAACCAGCAACGTGAATACAATTTTGACTTTTTTAAAGAAGTTACATCAAGTAAAGAACTGTTTATTAAGTTTTTCTTAAACCTCAAGTGATTTTTGTCTTCCTGATTCAGTATGTCTCTTTAGCGGTTGTGCCTGCTTAAACACACACACACACAGGGCTCTCTTACACGCACTTGCCTGGTCTGACCCCCGGGTCAAGCTGAAGTGACTTTGAGCCCTGTGTGTAACTGGGCCTCTTTGAAAGCGGGCCTCACATTCCTGCTCCCTCTAACGGGGGATGTCCTGCTCGCTTCCAGCGAGAGGGAAGTTTTCTGCCATCTGGGATTATTATGCGCAGTTTCCTCACCCAGAAGCTATCGTCTCCTCCCACTTCTAAAAAAGCAGAGCGTCCACAAAGCTGAAAACGACGAAATAAATACCTGCCTCTCTGACCGCCGGCCTCACCTCCTTTGCCTCTTCCCTTCCGCCCCGCTCGTCTGCGCTCGTGCGTTCTAAGGGAGGAGGCGACCGTTCTCTGTCTGCTTTTGTGTGGCTGTGCAGAAGTGCCGCGGTTGGGAGGAGGAGGCGGAGGGGAACAGCTGCTCCCCGCACAGAAGCCGGTTTCCAAGCCTGACGGGCAGCTAGAGGCAGTCAGCGCCGGGCCGTTTCCCCCGGGGGCCCTCGGGTTGGTTCTCCAGCCTCCACAGCTCTGATTGGGAGTATTTTACGGCAGCGCTGAAACACGAAATGGACCAGAACAAGTAGGATTCTTTTCCTTCCCAAAGGCCGGGCTCTTCTGTCCTCCGTGAGTACTATTCTTCTCCTAAAGTTGCGTGGACACAAAGGACTTTGCTTTCTTTTGAGCCGAAATCTGTGTTTGGTTGTTCTCTTTTGCCTAGCTGTAACTGTAGAGAAAATCGTCAGAAAGTGCTCTTTCCTCTGAGAAACAACTCGGGCAGTTTATCAGTCGCAATGAGCTGCAGGTTTTCGTGAAAAGAGAGCTTTGTGCTTTTGAATTGCAGCTGGGCTAAAGGGTCATGGCCAGAGGCATTGGTGCTGCGTGTGTGTGTGTGTGTGTATACACATACCAAATACGGATCCAATCTGATAAAAGCCTTTTTATTTGACTCTCTGAAAAGCTTTTGTTATTACTTTTTAGTTTTCGCAGGACTTTTAATGCATCTGAAAGTTATGGGACATGGCTCTTGCTTTGAACTTTTGGCAATGAAACTTTGCTGAAACTGTTGGAAAGACTATGCAGAGTTACACACCTCATATCTGCCGGGGATTGAGGTCTGTGCTGCTTTCACAAAGTATTTAAAGTATTTTTTTAACCATTATTTTGACAGACTCCTTTGCCAAAAGTAGCATTGCATTATGTAGCTTAAATATGTATTTTATCTGAATATATCTGTATAAAGGCCCACATTATCTTTTCTTCATCTAAGTAGCAAGTCGTTTTCATTAACATAGACTAAATGAATAAGCAATATTTATCTCAGTTGGACAATTGGAGTTTTATCGTCCTGATTTCCTTCAGTTATCTGAAGAAATTGAATTATTCACACTTCAGCTGTTTCTACGTGTTCATGTATTCAGGAACGCGACAATAGATTAAATCTTCTTTTCAGGCATTCAAATTAACTTAGCTAATAAAACCTGTGATCTAATGTTTTTCTTTTACTTAATGATTTCTGATCCATCTGATGCTAAAATAAATGTTTTGTTTGATTCTTGTTCAAATTTTTTATTTGCATGATTTTGTTGTTTAGACAGCGTGTTTGTCTGATGGGCTTACGCTTCAGCCGTTATTTTCAGGAGCTTGATTCTTATCAGATTTTTTTCTCTCATATAAAGCCTCGGTTCACCTTTTCTCTTGCCTCCTCTGATGACCTTGTGTCACAGGAACGAGATGTTTAGACTGGCATTATCGGACGGCTTTCTCCTCCAAAATGCTGTTTTAGAGGATGGCCAAGCGTAAATAAAGAGGGAATGCACAAAAGAAAAAAGAGGCTGCGAGAAAGATAAAAGAACAGCGTCTATTTAGCTCAGCTCGGGTTCTAGCGCCGACATTTTTCGTGTGAGGTGGGCTGCTGTAGTTTAGCTGTCAACAGCACAGAGAGGGTGAGAGAGAGAGGAATAGAGAGAGAGAGAGAGAGAGAGAGAGAGAGTGAATCTAGTTCTCTATTTTGGTTATGTAGGTCAGTATCCTCTAAAGTAGTAGAACTGCACACCTTCTTAATGAGGACTTTGTGGCAGATGAGATATTTTTGGCTCTCGCTGTTCTATATGAAAGTTTCTTCAGGGCACGTTAAATAAATGGCCAGGCCTTGTGTTCAAAAACAAAAAGATGTTGATCTGACACTGTTCAGATGTCTAGCTTGAATGCAGTGTAAGGGGCTTTTGGATAAAAGCATCAGCCAAATGGATCTTAATGCCTCTTTAACCTCGAAATGTTGGTTTGTTTTGAATTTCTACTGAGCACACGGAGCATGAGCCTGTGGCCCATATCTGTGATATTCAGCTCTTAGAAACCGTACTTTGTCAGGTTATTTATCCCATTGTAGTTGTGTTTCATTTTATATAGTAGAGGATATTTTTGCATGACTTGTGCCATTATAATAATTTTTAATAAGATGGCGTTGGTTTTATCTCCTTGAGAAAAGACAAAAATAACCATGCATGTCCTTTGTTGTCGTCTGTGTTTGGAAGCGGTCATTATTGTTGCTTCTTTACGTTCATCAGTGATACATATATATATATATACACATACATACATATACACATACATACATATACACATACATATACATATACATATACACATACATATACATATACACATACATATACATATACACATACACATACACATACACATACACATACACATACACATACACATACACATACACATACACATACACATACACATACACATACACATACACATACACATACACATACACATACACATACACATACACATACACATACACATACACATACACATACATATACATATACATATATATATATATTTATATATAATTAGGTGATGTAGAAACGGGGCCCATTCCTTCAACCCTGTTTAAACAGACCTCTAGCATGTTTTTGAGTAGTTCTGCGCTGAATGTTTGTGTAGCTCAAGGGGAGAATTGGTTCAGCCCCTAATGAGCAGCACTTCTCTTAACTTACAGTTTCAAAGAAAGGAAAAGGACATTGTGTGTGTGTGTCGGCTGCGGTTCTAACGGCCTGAAAGGTGGATGCGCACTTACTCTCAGGTGACAGGCAGAGCTGAGTGCCGAATGTGTTTAACTGCCTCACTGGCTATAAATTTGTCACACTGTCATTTGCTGGTTGCAAAGCAAAAACCGCAGTTTGTCACAGATCTTTATGAGCTGTGTGTTTCCAGGTGCTGTGTGGTCATATGGTGCTGGTGATCCGGAACTAGGCCTGAATAATGTTTTTCTAGATGTTGGGTTTAAGCAGAAGGTTTGTGTCTTTGACTGGCATGTTTTGAAGATAATTTCTGCCTGGCTCTTTGTAGATTGCGTTTATCAAATTTTCTGGATAAAAACGTTTTTTTGTAATTTTTGTCACAAGTTTAAAAAAATGGAGAATTTGTTTTTATATGTATCTTTTTTTTAATAACTTATGTCTGTTGTTGATACACAACATGTAAAATACTGGCTTATTTACTTAATATTTATTAAAGTAAATTCCGTTTAACAAAATAATCATTTTAAATAAGCAAAATCCTTTACATTATGAATTATTACATTTTGTGATTATCTTTTTATCCAGCGTATCCTGATTTAAGGCATTTTTACTATCCAACATAAATCCATGTCATTGTTTTTAGAAACATAAATCTTTCCCACTTTCCTTCAGGCTTCAATTTATTTGTTCAGACTCTGACACACCACAAATTATTATTATTTTCACTGTTGAGGGTTCCAATCCCTGTTTTAGTGTGATTTATAGAAAGACACACACACACACACACACACTCTCTCGTTTTGTTATCAAGAAATGGCACGAAGAAGCTTTCTCTTTCGCATTTTTTCATTCTCTCTTCCATACACACAATTGGTGTCCAAAGGAGGTGATGTCATGTCTGAAGTGAGACTGTGTGTATTTGCTCTGATCCATCACTTATTCAGAACCGTTGAATGGCTCGGGTCGCTCTGAAAGAGAACCAGTAAAACCTCTAAATTACCCAACAAATGAATAACTGAAAGTCCCATATTCTTAAATTTAACTTGAGCTTCTATAAAAACATGAACCTGGTAGTGTGTGGCTGCGCATGTGGCTTTATGCCTTTTCCTGGATGATTTATAAAAATGAAATTAAGTTCATGAAATACAAGTCAGTGGGGTTGAAAAAGAAAGGAAATAGAACGATATGAAAGAATGTCATAATAATCCTCAAAAGCTGTTTAAGGTGGAAATGGTTTTGCTTTCTCAGCTCGGTTTAATCTCGAACACTTAACTAATGTCAACATATTGAAAAGCAAAATATTTAATGGCAAAAAGGAAAATAGATATTAATGTCACCGGAAGATGTTTTTAAAAATTGCGTTTAAAGAATGTTTTCAATAAGGTTTCATTTGATTTTATGAATCTTTTGGGAAAATAAGTAATGTATCCTTTTCGGGGGGTTTTCTTATTTGCTTTTAATTTCCTGAAACCAGCTGCAACAAATCCTTTCATAAAAGGTTTGAGTGATGGTAATCTATTACTAAGAGCTTGAGTTTTGATACAGCTGGGAACTTGTGAAATCACAAAATATTACCTTTTCCTCATACACAAACAGATTGTGTTTGGTTTGGATTTAGTCCTCGTGTCCTCTTATTCATGTGACATCATTTCCTCATTGGTTGGTGTTTGGTTACGAGGCTTTGGGGTGAAACACTTGTTCCTGAAATCCTTGTTTTGTCCTGATTTACTAGTTTAATGTCCAGCGGTCTTTTGTTCTGTCCTCTCTGACCAGAGGTGGGACTTCATTAGGAAATGCTCTTCACCAGTGGCTTTTGACTGCTGTGTGAGGACTGGGGAGTATTTTCCACACAAAAGACAACCACAAACATTTAGTGTGAGACAAAGGCCGGTCTGAGGCTCTCAGTGAGAGGTTAAACTATCCTATTGTTTCCATGCAATTAAAAGATCACTGGTTTGTCCTGCTGTGTCATTAAGACTTGAGGATGAATGTCACAAAACCTGTCAAGGATATGTCGCTCATGCCTCAACCCAAAATCAAAGCGAGAATTAGAGAATGCATCATTACTGTGATGGAAATTATGATAATAATTATGTTATTTTATGGAAATTGTATGGAAATTATTTTAAGTATGTAGTGTTTGTTGTTTTGTTATTGATTATCACAGACTAAAATAATACAGAAATATTTTATTACAGAAATGAGCATCACCATAATGGGGATTACAAAAAAGTCAAATCATGATTTTTTTTTGGGTGAACTGTAATTCTCATATTTATTCTCATATACACAGTGCTGTAGGAGCTATAAACATCCTGCGGTTGTTGATTTTTATTTTGTTTTTTTTATGGAAAATGAAGTGCTTATTTTTATAGCCGTACAGTTAAAATCTTTGTCTTTTGGGCTGTCTTGCCTCTTTCTCTCACTCCTTCCCCCCCACTATTCAACTGTGTAAATAAAGCAAGTCATTTGAGCCGAACAATTTAACATGCTTACAGTGATGTAATATCCGCTAAATGTCAGGGATGTTTAGATTTGGATAAAAAAGGCAGACGCGGGGGAATGCATTTGTAAAGTGTGTATGTATGTGTTGGGCTAAAGCGCCCTTGAGAGGAGAGGCAGGTTTAGAGGCACTAAAGGGAGATGTGGGAAGTGGAAACTCAATAGCGGCCGGGGCTTCTGTTGCTATTGTGCTCATGAAGTCTCCAGCATCTGTAGACACCAGCCTGTGAAGTAATGAGTCGTCTGGGTTTATATTGACCGGTCTGGTGCGGTGACCATGGGGACGATTACATTTGCTATTGAGAGTGAAGGGATTACACATCTAAAATAATTGAAATGCAGGGAATGAATTGATGGAGGTTGAAAATGAGGCGGGCACTCTGCTAACTGGCCTACCTCCATCACACATTCTGCTTTTTATATGAACGTGACGTATCAAAAAAGTATGGTGGAGATTTTACTGTAGCTTTACATTGCTAGTTATTGTATGCTTTATTTTCTTAAATTTCAAATATAATAGCACATTTGTATAGCACATTTTGTTAAACGTGACCTGTCTGGCTCATATGTATGTATCTGATCCGAACTTTGAAAGCATTGTTCCCCAAAATACAAAATTCTGTTATAATTTACTCACCCCCTTGTAGTTTTATATAATATAATGACAGAAATATAGCTTTTGAAAATTGAAAAGTAACCATTTACTCTCATTGAAATCAAAAAATCGTTAACTTGGCCAATAACGTTAACTGATATTTAATTAACATTGGCAGATATACAGTATCTTAATATTAATATATAATTCCCTAAGACTAAAAAAAAGGCAATTACTTTACATTAGTTAACGATTCTTTAACCTTCAAACTTTCTGGTATATTTTTATTTGACAAACATATTATAGATGTTCTTCCAGAGCAACCCAGAACATTGTTCTTAATACCCAGATATCTAACAGGCCTCAAGACAGAAAGCAGTCTGATTCAAACAATATGGTTTTGTTCCGACAATTTACACTTTCAAAAATACTGTATCTACATAAACAATGTTTTGCTAATAGCAGTACAAGTAATTGATCATGACATAAAGACAGTACTGTACTGTAAAGAAGTTTAACCAGAGGAAATGATTTATGATTTATCGGCTATAATGTATCGGCCAAAACTGTTTACCGATAACATTAAAAATGACCATTTATCGGATGATACCGATAATTTCATGTGCATCCCTAGAAAAAACAGCTTAGACATTCTACTTTTTAAACCTTTTTGTTAACCTACCTTTTTGGTGCACTATCCCTTTAAAGAATCTCAGGCTCTGCATCTAAGCAAAATTTGATTCCTCCAGAAAAAAAGTTCCCAGTTTGCTAGAGCAACGTGACATTTAGACTTTCTCTGAGCGTAGGAATCCGATCCGGGCCGGCCCTTCGGGGATCAGGGTTGGGTCTCTGTTAAGGGGCTGTGTGATTGGTTTCACTTACGGCCATGCAGAGACGCAAACATATGACTAAAAGCTCTGGATGGGTCCGCCAGACCAGAGGGTGAGTGCTACGCTGCCGGAGGGTTCTGAAGTCTAAACCATGCAGCCGTCTGCTAGCAGTCGAGCGTGCTGAACTCTGTGCCCTGGTGTCAGAGAGAAGAGGGAGGTGGGATGCTTTGGTCGAAGTCCCCAGACCACACTGTAACAAGATCAGACCTTAATGGTGGTCGGGGTATATTTGAGCTCTGGTCCGTATTGGCTATATCTAGAGTGTCAGTTGCATAAGTCACGGCTTTGGGGTGGCAGCGGTTCGAGTGTATCTTTAGAATAAATAATCCCTGGTTTCATATTGTTATTTTTTATTTGCATGTCCGTGGCGTGTCGGATCTGTTCCATCTCAAGGTCAATGGAAGTTTTAATGGGGACAGAAAATGCAGATTTCTCTTTTGTTAAGTTTCTTGGGTTCAGTCTCCTTTTTACGATTCTCTTGACCACGAACCAGGATTTGAGTTCCCTTTCGTTTATTCAATTCGACGTGCTGTGTATTTTGGAGTTCTTGATTTAATCTTAGGTTGTTTGGTTTGGTTTGCCAGCTATTTCAGATCAAATGAAATAATTCTAGGTTTATTTTGTCTGTGATCTGTTTAAAGTTCTGGAAGACAGGCAAGATGCTAGTTTTTTAAAGCATCTGTTTGATTGTTTAAAGGTGTATGAATACATAAGCCTGCATCAGAAAATATTTAGGCTTAATATGAGTGGACAAGCTGATTTCAAGGTTATGTGCACATCCACACAATAGAAGTGAATGGGCCCAGTGCTGTTCACTTACCAACTTCAAAACATCAAAATATCTTCTTTTGTGTCATAAAGGTTTAAAATTTAAATAGAAATGATGACAGAATTTTCATTTTTCACTATTATTAATATAAATAATTGTAATATAATGATTAATATCCTTAATTAATCCTTGGTTTTATTAATCAATAATTATTTTACAAATGTACTCCTGAATGAATGCAGCTGCTAAACATCGATGTGTCAACACACCCAGATACAAAATATTTTCAAACCCGATGACATCTAGAACTGAATATATAAACTGGACCCACGCTCACGTCCTGTTTGATTCAGTTTTATGATTTGTGTGTGTATGTAGCGGAGTGTGTTTCTCACCTCAGTGGCTGTTATACTTTCAAGCTCATTTCTATGTGTTCTTGTTCAAAATGACCTATCTCATCTGTTTATAATCTATTCCCATGCTTTCCGAGTTTATAGGTGTCACCATGGCGTCACAGGAAATGTGTATTCTGTGTAAGCCGTATGCGTCTACCAGACCAGATCTGGGCGAGGGACCAAAGTGGCGCAGGCTGTGTAGGTTTGTGATCACGCATGCGTGTGTTAGCGAAGCGTGTGTCTGCATGTGTGTTTGGGTTTGACAAGCTGCTCTGTTTGACATTGGGGTTGACCCTTGAATGTATGTGTGTGTCAGGCTTGCATATGGCAGAGATGCTGGTTAAGGAAGGAGATGCAGTGGGTCTATTCTGTAAGAAGAGGGTCGTTTTTTTGTTTCGTTCTCAGCCCCTCTGTTGACTTCCATGCTGACAGGATCTTGCACTCTCAGGCGCTGATATTATGAAGCATTCAGATGGTAATTTGCCCTGGGGGGGGCAGATTCTCACACAAACTTGATTTGTCCGTGAATAGCAGCTTGTGTTTGCTCTGACCTCTCCACTGCCCAGAGACACCAACCATACAGATTCCCAACACACACACACACACACACACTCTCTGTATCTCTCTCGCTCTCTCTTTCACACACACAGCTTTACAGTCTGGGAGAAAGAGTCCGTGTCTCTTATATAATATGTCTTTCATTGTCTTTTTCCCCAGGTCTTTTTTAAACTGATTCCCACAGCTGTATTTTCAACTTTTTATATTCCAGCTGATAAATCGTTACATATTTATTTCTCGTCATTTAAGTTGAAATTGTAGTTTCTTTATAATGACCCCTTATGCTACTTTACAGTAAGAAATTAGATAATTAACAATAAAGTGTACCTACAATTTAGTTGAATAAAATACAATAAGATGAAATGTAAATATCTTATACATTTGTTTCTTATAATAAGAGATTTTTATGGCTTTTTGTTTGGTGTTTTTTTCTAATATTGTTTTAAGTGACAATATAATTTTAATATACTTTTATAGTTATATTATTCCGAACACATTCGTTACACGAGATGCATAAGAAATACATTTTATTTTTTGGGCAGGTTCTGTTTGTGCCTCAGGCTTAGTAAAGTGTTTTAGAATCTAAAATGTGGCCTCAGGCTATTTTTTTCTTTTTCAGAATAATAACATTTGTCCTGCATGAAACTGCCCTCCGATCGGTTCTGGTCTGCCACGTCACATTATGCAGCCTGATTATGTGTTAATCAGAGACCTCCAACACACACACACACACACACACACACAACATTTCCATACTTTTTACTTATGTTCCCTTTTACCTTTTAGTATGTGATTGTTTGTTTGGTTTGTAAATTAGTTTCTTTCAAAACTTAAAATTTATGAATATAACATTTTATGCTTAATAACAACAGTGATGCATTTGAAAACATCTCTGTTATCAGCAAACACATTTATTTCATGCTTATTGTCTTTTTTGTGCAAGTCATAAATGTTACATTATCTGTGTTCTAATTTTTGTATGTCTGACAGTGCCATATTTTGTTCAATTGTACCTTTTAATTCTCATTCATTTAGCTTGAAAAAATCTAAACCATTTTTGTAATTTAGTCATTAAGTATGTAATGTAGGCATTTTATAATTTAGTTTTCATAACGCAGCTAATCCCAGACCTCTCTTAGTTTGTCTGTGCACTTGCCAAGGGCTGCAGATGGTCAGAACTGCAGATTATCCTAAATTATCAACTCATTTTTCTGACTGCAGGAGATTGTCTTGACCTTTCTGCAGTTATATTCCGAGACGCCCTGTCCGAGCTAAATTAACCAGACAGGTGAAGTCACCGGAATTCCCCTTTAAATATGACCGTGACATCAGAGGATGTCTGGTCTGTGTCTTTGAGATTTTTAAAGGGGACGTGTCGTAATTTCTCCATTTAAAAAATGCAATTCGTATGGCATTTAGATTTGAACAGTCTGATGTACAAAGATGTTTGTGTGTATCTCAAGGGACAGACCTGTGCTACAGCATCACTCTTTCCTAAAAATGTGTGTGTTTAGACGCTCCAGGAGCTGTAACACCCTGCCGTCTTAAAAGGAAGCGTTTACGGGTCTGCACATAATTATACGATCCTTGTGCTGTGATTATAGTGCTGGTCTGTTCCTGTTGAGCTGATCTGAAATCAGGAAGGTCGGGGTTTATAGGAGTTTAACATCTCTGTGTGTTTGCATTACATGCTATGGTTTGTGGGATGGAAGGTCTTCGTAATTATTTTTTGTATTGAACTCACATAGTTTTTAAATCGTATTCATTTGAAGATGCTTGAAGGTTGAATTTGTGCCCGTCGGGTGCTTAAAAGCACTTGCAAAATTGATGGCGGTAATGGGCAATAAGCTGCGTTAATTACCTTTTGTGTGTCGAGTTAACAATACGGCTGATACATATAAATAACAATGCGTCTGTTGCGGTATTGTCTGAAAGCAGGTGAATGTACGTTTGGCCTATAGGGGGTGGGTGGAGTTCTAAATGTCAATGACAGAGCTATTAAAGGGAATGAGACACCCTATCCTACCCAAACAGTCAGAGGGTCTTGTGGATGTGTACATGGCTTTCAAGCAGTGATCAGATAATTATCTATTCTTTTCCTGTTTGCGTTTCTGACACATTTTATTTTAACAACATAAATAGTGGGACACTATATGTAATTTGTCACGGTTTATTTCAGCAGGCAGCTAAAGGCACACGTTGAGAACCAAAGGGAACCTGCAGGTCTCTCAATGATTGTTAGGTTTCCTATAAATGTCTCATTTTGACTGTATGTCCTCGTCTGTCTCATTGCCCCATTTTATCAGTTTTGTCCTGGTGTCACTCAGGTATGGCACAGATGAGATAGGTAATTGACAGCCCATATAAAATGTCGATCAGAATTTAGACTGGGAACTATTTTGTGATTTGAAGAAAAGCAGATGGATTTAGTTGCAAATGTACATATGTTATGGATTTGCATAAAATATTTCATCTTCTATAAATCAGCAATTCATCTTCACCAGACTTTTATATACTGGAATAACACACAAATAAAAATCAAGATTTTATGTGTTTGTGGATTATAGCTGTGAATAGCCTGAGCGTTAGTTGTCATGTGTGTGTGTGTATCCGTGTGGTCCATCCATGTGGTTATCTGGAAAAGATTTAACTCTCTGTTCACGCTGTCTCAGTGTGTTTTCTGCTTCTCGTCCCACCCAGGTGGATCTCTGCATGTGGTCGTCATGATCACCTCATGTATTTCTCACAAACTAGCAGCATTCTGCGCTTATAGACTTCTCGGCTCTTCTAATTATTTCTATAATTTTCTTAATAGCATCAATTGTGCAGATGGAAATAAATAAAAAATGAACAAAGCTGTGGAGCACTTCATCAGAAAATTAACACAATTAATTTGAAATGAGAAAATGTTTGCATTTTTTACATAAAAAATATGTGTTTAAGAATTTGCTCTATATTAAGAGTAAGAGTAAATATTTGTATGTATATATTTTATATATTAAATGCTTTATATATTTATAAAAAAAATGAAGTGTTTCATCCCTGTAATTAAATTTCAAACATATAGATGCTAGTGAACTTTATGTGCTTTTAATAATTAGAAGTTATTATAAATTAATCTATTTACTACAAAAAATTAATACAGCTATTAATTCGATGTAATATTAGATTTTTATAAATCATAAATGATATTAGTTGTATTATGATTGTTTTTGTTTAATTATAAGGAAATAAAATAAACGTTTTTCATTGGTATTGCATTAGGATGACATTAAAATAATATTGTTACCTTTTATTCTATAAATTGAACTACACAAAAATATTTTTGTAAAGTATTTGCAAACAATAGTTATTATATACAAAATACAAATATAAAATTATTATTATTTAAACAAATGATAATTAATGTTGATAATTCAATTGGAAATTCATATTTGCAAGTCTGTGTGAAATAATTGTTCTGCAAAGAAAGCTTTGTAATCCTTTTTAAAACCAGTCAGAATTGGCGAAATCCTTCTCAACCTTTTAATAAATAACCCCTTTGAAAGATCGAGCTGCTGATCTGAAAGAGCATATTTCTATTGTAATTCTGCTCATTTCTGTGAACTGCGGTAAATTCCCCTGCTCTTTATTTTGAGAGACTGTCTCTTCCTACATCTCTTTTTCTTTCTTCTACTTTCACGCTGTTGAATTTCTGTGTCCTGACAACAATGACATTGTCTTCTCACTTGGCTGGTCCCTTTACTTCCCTTGCCTTTGAATTTGCTCTTTTTGTGCTGTGGTTTTGTCCATCCTCGATGTCTCTGCGTCAGATGGATGGCGAGTCTCTCTCTGTTCTTATTTAAATGATGCAGAGACAGAGACACTGATCTCTGCTTTAAAAAACCTGCATTTCACTGTTGAGTTTTCTGATTTTTGAGAGCTAAAATTATATATTCACAAAAATCATTTAATGACATTTAATGCATGTGTGTTCAAATACATATTTTTTCTTTGATATAAAAAGAAAAACTTATATTGCTTAATGAGACAGTTAAATTCAGAAAATGATCAATCCCTCACTTTAGGTTTAAAGATTGAGAAGAAGTATTTTGGAGTTTAAAAGTTAGAAAATTGTGGTAATTGTATATTTAACATCATATTGACTTTTGCATGGTGTGTTAAAGATAAAAAATGTCTGGTGTTTGTTCTTTTTTGTTTAGTATTGGATTCTCATTTAAATGTAATTTATAAAAATATTGTCTAGATACTTACTTGTTTGTGTGTGTACCAGAAACCTGTAGTCATTCGAAGCATGTGAGACATGATTTAGAAGTGGAAAACATTTAAATCCAGCCTGTTCACAAGTTAACAAATGCAGACTCTCCATATTACCACAAAGATAATACAATATTAATAGTAAAAAGGACAAAAAATTATTCATTTTAAGTGCATCAAAAACAAAAAAGAAGAAAAATGTGTTCCTTAGTCATTAGTCCTAATGCATCTGTAAAGTTCAGTGTAAATAAAGAAAAAATCTAAAGGTAATTGAAAGTAAAAGGTTAATACACCTAATATAAACATTAATACTTAAAGATAAGCGTTATTTAATTACATAGAAAATTACGTTAAGTGGATGGTATTGTGAACTTTAAAACCTTAAATTCACTCTTACCTCATTTCATTTTCATGCTGTTTTTATTGCCTTATTACTCAAATAAAAAATATTTATAAATGCTACATTTAGATTTAGTATAAACAATATCAAAATCAAAATCGAAATTTCTTTATTAAAATGAGTGATTGCAAATATCCAATAAAATACATCGCAGAAAAATGTCTGATCATTAATTGAAATTAGAAATGAGGAACAGTCGACTCCGACCAGAGCAAAAAAAAAATGCTGGCTAAGCTATCTGTTTCACACACGCACCGACAGAAGGTTCGATATGCATTCGATCGATGAATGAAAAGGCACAATGGCAAAATCGGACGGGCTTCTTTTCAAATCCACGTCCCCAGTGTTTCCCGCAGTCTGCAGTTCCACGGCAGAGAGCAGGGGTTATATCAAGGCTGCTCTCTGGACCGTGCAAAAGAGTCTAGACCAATGACCTGCTGAATAGCTCCCTTTGAAGAGCACGCAAGTTCGGTCAGGATGAAGAGAAATTGAGGCGGACCCTCTTTTGAGTGCGGAGCAGCCCGTGGCCGCTGGGAGGTAAGGGGCAGGGGAGAGCCAGAGCATCTGCTTCCATGGTTACTGGCCGGGCATGGAGACCCCGCTATTGTGGAGAATCCGTTCTCATGCTCCCAAGAAGGAAATGTCACGCATTTTAAGAGCGGCCGGTCCGGGACGCTCTCTTCATCAGCCAGACGCTTCTTCTTTCCGAAATGGTAGCACATGGCGGTATAGAAGAAGCAAAAAGTGTGTGTGTGTGGCACGGTGTGCGGAGAGAAAGATGTTGTCACATGTTCCGAAAGTCAAAATCTTATTTCGGAGTAAGATATGCGAAGCGAGATTTGTGTCTGGGGGTGGTCGAGAGGCGGTGGGGGGGATTTTTTTTGCTTTTGCCTCATGTTGTGATGACGGATCAGCCTGGAAAGGGCCAAAGGTCAAGGTTTATACTGCGTAGTCAGAGTCTTTTGTTGGTAGCATGGATGTCGTATTTATGTAATTTGGTTTCATTGCAGATTGCTTGTACTTGGAGGAATTTAACTGTGTAATGATACCTTTTTAAAAAAAACGTTTGATAAAATAGTTTTTGTTTAGAATGTTATAAACAAAGTGTTATGTTTATGCACAAAATTCTTTGGGCGTTGTAAAGGCAGGAAGATGTATATGATAATGATGGCTGTCGGGTGGATGCGGATGCTGTTGGCTTTGGTGTTTGTCTTTCTGTGGGGGTTGTGGTGGAACGCTGAATTTGGCCGTGCAGATGACGCCTGCCCTCCCATTGAGAACACAGTGGGGCCAGATGGCAGCGGTCTACCGAGGGTTCAGGAATAGGATTTTGCCGGGGGATCGTGGGAAAGTTTTTGGCTGAGTTCACCTGCTCAAAGAACAGCCTCAGGATTAAAACCAGCCAAGATTTAGAAAGGTATCCTGAACACAAATAAAGCATCAGAGTCCATTTAGAATTATGTAACCTGGATTTTTTTGTATGAAAACGTGAAAAGACTCTGAAAAGGCTTCATTTGTTATTGTTTATTTGACTAACCTAATTCAATTTTGTTGCATTAGAGTTTGCCATTACTTCAGCTTATACTGTAGGTGTTGATTACCTTTTTTCTCTTTTTTTAAATACTAGTGTGTTTGTACCCTAAGGAAAGATGTTGTATAATTCAGGCATAAATTAGGTGTTGTATGCTGTATAATAAGGACGTACGCCCCAACCCCCATCTTGCTGTCTTTCTCTATCTTTCAGCTTGGTTATTTTTATTTTATTTTAAATCATAAAATAATTTATGTATAGATTAATATTAGAAACTTAAAAAAATCGGAAATCGAATCAATGAAGGATTTTGGGGGATTTTAGAACGTAAGAGGAAAGAATTAAATCATTTAAGGTTTAAACATTGCATGCTGTGATGTAATTCTTTTTTTTCTTTTTTCCCTCCCTCTCCCACTAAGTAATGACAACAATGCACCTACCTACAAGACACCAGTGTGTTTTATTTATTGGAAACTTATTTATCCATAATTATTAGAAGAAACAAGTTTATAAATAAATATACCAGAATAAACACGTTTTTCTGATATGTAACATGGTTCCTTATCTAGGCTGTTTGTAGTTGCCAAGCAACAGCGAATTGGTATATGTAAAGTAAAGGAACAGCAGTTTTCTTCTCCCACCTCAATTCTGAAATTAAGCATCTGATTAATAGCATAATGGATTGGGGTTGTTGTCAAAAGCATGGTTAAATATTCAATCATATTGAAAAGTTCATGTTGTGTTGTGGCTGGAGATGTTGTGAATGTCATTAGACTGCACAGATGAGAGCTCGTCTTGTGTTCGTTTCAGCGATTTCTGCAGCGGTTCCTCATCGTGAGAGGTGGATCCTGGCATGGGATCAGGAATTTAGGCCAAAAGGGATTGGAGGTGAAGACAGAGAGCGCTCTGTTAGCAGAACCACGTGAGGACACTCATCTTTGTGCGTTTCATCCAAGTCCCTAATGTTTCGTAGAAGCAGCTGAACGCTGGAGCCGTGATGGGGCGTTAGCTTGCTGACAGGATGGGGGCATCGTGGGTCAAACCCGAGACCTCAAGCAGCTGAGAGATCAAACCCACCCACACAATCCTGAGTAATGATATACCGCTCGACTAAGTCTTTGAATTTTGTTAATGTTTTAGAAACCTCTCTTGACTTATGTCATACACCCATTAGATTTGTTTGGCTGCAGTTGAGGATTGCGTTCTGGTTTTTACCCTTAAGCCATTTGATTTTTGTTGTTGTTGACAGACATAAGTCATCTGTAGTGGAGTGTGGAAAGTTTTTGTTTGGAAGTAGGAGCTTTTTTCTTCCTTCTCTTTAAATCTGGTATGCTCTTGTAGGAACCCTGTCTGCACCAAAGTCCAAGACGTCCCAACAGAATCAAACTCAGGATTTGATTTGACAAGTGAAGGCGTTTATCTTGACAGCCCCAAGTTTTCAACACTCAATCATGTTGCATGCGAATGCATGTCTGTGTCGATCAGTTGTAGCTTTGATACAAAAGACAGAGCTTCCTTGCACAACAACGGATTATTGTGTTTTGATTTGGAGCATTGAGAATCCGTAAGTGTCTCAGCTCTTGGGACGGGGACCTATTGCAATGGCGTGTAACTCCTTTAGGATCATTGTCCTCAACAAAATGGCCCCCCGGGGCATGTGACACTTTTCTCAAAGGCATCTTGTGAGGGGTTTAACGGGTTAATGGCAAACAAAAGTAACTGAGAACATGTACCTTAGCAGGGGGCCCTGTGGAAACTCCAGGCAGCCATAATCTCAAACCAGTCACTTCCTGATTGCTTTACCTAGAATCAAGTCTGTAATGGGGCTTCATTTAAGATGGCAGCCACATGTTGAATCAGAAGGATATTGATGTGTGCAAGAAATATATATTTTTTATTTGTTTGTAGTTCTAAGCAAGAGAGAAAAAATATCCTAATATATTTGCTAAAAGTCGTTCAATTACATCAGTTTTGAAGGTCGTTTGGCAAAAGATTCGACAGCAGAATTGCTAAACATGCTAGCTGGTAGATGCTGTTGTATATTTCACTGCTGTCTTCTTGAAACCTTCATATTTCAATCAGTAAAATTCATCAAAGATCAGAAGCATAATTTGACTCAATTGTTGGGCTTGAATTGGTCCACCACGACAAAGTTTACTATATCCTACAGTCCTGAAGTTGAGTTAAAGTTCATATAAAATACATGAATTTTAATCATAAATCATTATTATTAGTCACCCTTTATGTTTTTCATGGGGTTTTACAAATATCTAACCAATAATAAGTATTAAAAAGTTTTTGTCAATTTGTCAATCCTAATTTTCTGAAAATCTGAGGTTTCAGAAGGACAGCGACAATATATGGTAGAGGCCAAATGTTTTTTGAAGTGCATATTTTTACATATTGGTGTCCCATCAAGTTAGATTAAATCATAAGAATATTAGGTATATGGTGCAAAATGAAAAAGTTGTGGTATGAGGGTTTTGAGGTTTTTGTTGGACAAAATTAATTGTTAAAAAGACAACTACATCATGGCAAGGAAATTGGGTTTATTCGAATGTACGAGAAAACATAAACGCATAAAAAAACATAGAAATATGACATATGTGGTGCAAAATGGACAAAACACTAACATTTAAGGTATTTCATGGGCAAAATTATTTGGCAAAAAGGCAGCTTTAGCATTAGCACCATAGAAGGAAAATAAAGGGTATTTATTAATATTTTGTTGATCTTCTCTTGTAGTAATATTTTCTAGCCAATAACTTGCTACAATAATATTATTTCATGCATTGTGTGTAAATTGTTTGCTAAGCCTCCTTCCGTTTTTACTCGTTTTTACTTGTAAATAGTTTTACAAACTATGCCACAAACACGGAAAACTTTGAATAAAATAAATTTTTCAAAGTTGGCCGTCACTTTTGGCAACGACTATATGTACTATATAACTTTACTATATTATAAATATATGCTGTACTAAGGAACAGTTTATTTTAACAGGTCTCAACTGCATGTTATTTGCTCGTTTGCATTAAGGAGACAATGTTGATTGGCTTTTGTCTGTTTGCTTAACTCTTTGATTTATTGTGAACCTGCCATGATGTATTTCAGTTTTCTTGTTCACATTTATCTCTCACCTTTACTAAATGTAATAATCGTCAATAAGATGTCACTGTTATAATCAATATTCCAATGCTTCCAGATTCTGTTAGTTATTAAAGAGAGAAATGGGTTTACTCTTTGTATGCAGATCAGAGCTCGGTCGTACTCTCTTTGTGCACTCAGAGGTGGCGGGTTTGCGTCGCACAGAAATGCTAAACAATTTTGGTTCAGCAGTTTCCTGCGGGGTGCAGGGGTGAATCATAATTACGCCTTTCGATATCGTTCCTGCTGTGCCCTTACAGCCTTCTGCTGAATCAACAATGATTCAGGCAGCATGCAGAAAGGCCATGATTTCCATGGTTAATGCTTTTTATCATGGCTGCCAAAAAATGACTTTAAAACAGTAGCGATTTTGTGTGTGTGTACGCCTTGAGTCTATATTACTCTGCTATCTGTATAATTATATGAATTATCCCCGGTTGCGTAAATTTCTTTGGCTAACATCACCTCAAGTTCAGAAGAATAAACTTTGTGGCTCTAGATGTTTAAGATGTTAGAGTCCAGGACTTACAACATCTTAAAGGAATTTGATATTCTCGATTGTACAGGTGGTTCTTTTCTGGCCCCTGTAATTGAATATGATTGCTTCAAATGAGCCTGAAATGTGTATTTTAGGTGTGTAATTGTGTCTAAAAGCTTAAACACATTTGAGCAATGTCTGAGGTCTGCTGTCCCCGTCTGCTGCGTATTTTCTAAGACAACAAAAGACCAAGGGAAAATCTGAAAGGAAGCATTCAGAGGAGACAGGAAGTCCCATAATGAGCTCTAGCACCTCGCCGGAGAACCGAAAATGAATTTGTGTTGAGACAGGTTAAAACAACCAACTAATTCCCCAGCGCTGTCACATTATGACGGTGGAAACATTTATTAAATAATGAGCAAACGATCTCTCTTGCGGTTTTCTGACACATTAAGAACACTGGTTTCAATTATTTCTTGATAAGGAAAAGCCACAGCACCAAAATAATTTTATTTTCTTATTGAATTAGCCTAGCTGGTCGCATGCATTGACAAACGTACAGTCTAAATCTGAATCTGAATCGATCATTACTCTAAAATTCCCTTATATAGAGACGGATTAGCAGTATCCTTTGCATCTCAGTCCTGGTTCCTTCAGTCCTGAAATGCAACGCTTTTTTTCCTCCGGATCTTTACCTGAGTGTCCCGGGACTAACTAAGCCTGCGGTCATGTGAATTCATTTGAATGGCTCTGATTAATTAACATGATGCTTTCTGAATTCTCGTTTGATGCAATTTTTATTGATCCAGTGCTACGTTGTCACGTGTGGAATAATATTACGTTTAATATTCAGGATTCATGATGTATTGATTGAGCTTTGTGATGGTAAATAAGATCCGTGTCTGCTTGTCGCTCACGCTTAGCGGCATTCTGGTAATCGATGTGTGCCGTTCATGCATTACGTCACTTAATTAAAAGCCTTCTTACTTTTCTGCACTGCTCGTTGCTTATGATATTGACCAGAATAGAATTTAGAGCTCAGTCTTTTTGATTATTTTTTATTGTTTACTACTCAGTTTTGAAATGAGAAAGTCTGTTTATTGTAGGATCTCCATGAGGAGGAGAACTGGAGGTGAAACATTTGAGATTCGTAACGTGCCTTTACAATACGTACATTGTTCTCCTTTTGCAAGCAGATTTCTATTGTGATTCGATAACCTGTCCCAGGTTGTAAATCTGCCCAGCAAGCATCTTACTATATCTTACACTTTTAAAAGATCTTATGTTACAGTTATCGATTAACATTTAAGCCATACCCATGAATAAATTCATTAAATCAACTTAAGTCTGATCAATGCCTAACCAGTTTCTTCTATGTGTTAAACTTCTGCGCTCCTATTGGCTGTTGGTGCGCTCTGCACCAGCTCTCTGCTTCCCTTTTCCCCATCAACAGCCCAGTTTCTTAACCTGTCTCCGCCCACAGAAGGCAAGCGCGGCCAATAAAGTTTGCAGAAAAAGTGCCAGCGTTTAATACGGACCCACCCAGCCGAACTGATTGGCAGTTGGGTCAGACAAAGTCATTTCCTTGGCTCGTTGCCTGGCAAACCTCTGCAAGCATTTAAGGGAGAACAGGAGGCATGGCCTCTCTGCACCGAGAGACCTGAATTCTCATTGCACAAAACCTATTTGTGCATTTCACAGTTATTTTTCAGTCAGTCAGTCTCCTGTGAGACTAAAGGAAACTAATGCTGACAGCTAATTACCGAATGCATTAAGAATAGCTGTTTTTTTACTGCGTGTGGTTGCATGTGAAACTGCGCTTTGGTTGCATGTGAATCTCTGCCATTGTTCTTTCTCACATTATATAATATTACAACTTATGCAGGGTTCAAATCTGCTCGCTCTGACAAATTCATGTCTGTTTAAACGTGCAAAACATCAAACCAGACGGAATAAACACCTGATGGAAATTTCTTTGTCTGAATTTTCTGGTGTATCAAGTGAACGAATGATATCCACCCATCAAGCTCAGATTCAGTGCTGCAAGTTTGTGGTGCAAGTTAACAAGGCATGTCGAAATAAAGTTCGACATTTTCCTTTTGCCACTAATGATTTAGCTGAAATGTATACGGAAGGTCGACGATGCAGACAAACGCCGTTCTGCTTTCTCATATCTTCATCTTTAGTCTTCCGCATTACTGAAGTATGTTTGTGATTTAAAGTCAGGCTATTCCATCACCTTTGTTGACTTTGTTTATAGAGTCGGTGAATAATTGCCACTCTGAAGAAAAAGAACCCAGTGTTGATTTTCTCTAGCCATCTGGTGCCTTCATCTCTGTGGCGTGAGCAGCGCGTTCAGTTGGTTCGCCCCGCCGAAGGGACTGCATTACGACTGTTTCACATTACTGCGACGTCTGTCTGATTTCCCCCCCTGTCTGGTTTTCAGTGGTTCGTTCTGTCCTGCGGGAAAACCTCTCTGTGCTCTGTGGACAGTTTTTATTTATTTATTTTTGCCAGGCTCAATTGAACTTTGACCTCAGCATCCCGCTTCTTCGGATATGAAATCGCCCTTCTTTGAGGTGATGAAGCAGCGTTAGTTTCTGGTAAAAAGGGATATTTTATAAAAATGGAAATTGAAGCAGAATGTATCAAGGTTATTTATTATACGATGTTATTTTTGTTATTTGCACATTTATGAATTTGAATGTTGAAACGATGCATCTTAGCACTTCTCAAATTATTATTCCTATATTGTTTCTGCTCATATTTTTGAGTTTTGAGTGTAGTTTTGGTTAAAGAAAGCATCTGTTGAAGCCCTAAATGAAAAGTAATTTAGGACCTCGAAAATGGTTTAGGTGCCAAATGCAAAGAAATGAATAGCTCTTGTTAGGTTAATCAGGTTGGGCTACTCATATGACTTTATTTTCATGATTCATTGCAACTTACTGTAGTCCAAGAATTACTGAGCTCATCCAGAAGAATTTAATTTAGTAATAGACAGAATGTAAGATGTGTGTGAACGTTTGTGTGAGAGAGAAAAGGGAAAGAAAGGAGAACTCTCTCTCTGTGTGTGGATTCATCAATACATTTCTTGATTTTCTTTTATTTATTTGACGCCTAAAAATACTATGTCATTGCCAGGTAAATGCCATGCTATTTTTGGACATATACCATGTAAATACCACGGTATATATGGTGTATATATAATTTGGTCCATGGTTAATGTCAGTGTACCCCAGTATTAGCATCTGAGAACATCGCTGCACTGTGATAGTCACAATACTGTTTTAAAGAGGCAACCTGCAACAGAAAAATGAAAGAACATTCAAGTAACATGTGACAGATGCACCCGTCAGATGCATGTTTCTCAAACGCAGCCCAGCGTTTGTAAAGTAAATGATGTGAGGAGAACACAATGGAATTCAGTTCTTTCTACTGACGATTCTGGCGTGAATCAGTGATGGTTCTCAGTCTGGGAAAATGTATTACGACTGATATAGAAAATCAATTTAACACACAAACAGATTAACTACTAAATTATGTAGTTTATGGCATTAAGTTTAATTTTGGCTTAATAGATAAAGGGTTTTGAGTATGTTGATAATAAAGTTTGGACAGAAATTTATGAAACTATTCAAGCTTGTCTGTGTTCTTCCTTCATCTTCATTGGTCATACAAATGTGAAATGTAAAGAGCTCTCTTATTGGCTGATTTGTGTGTGTTGTCTGGTTTTGTTCAATTAGAAACCTTATTTTAGTGAACCAATAATATATATACAAAATAATCATGTTTAGCCTTAAACCTTGTTTTTGCAAACTGAGTTCATTGAGTTCATTGGTCCTATGGGTGCTCCGGGACACACAAGTACGCATTCATAAACTTGAACGGATCGTGTGGTTAGATGCAGATCTGCTGACTGTGTTTGTGTACTGTCAGAGACTTCTAAGAATTGTATCCATCCGGGAACAAGTGTGGATAAGTTCAGAGTGATCAAATCCAAACATCTATTATTTTAAGATGCTCCGAGCCTAAATCAGGGTTATTTATTTTGTATGTTTTAACGTGGAGTGCATTGCTTTTTTATAATCAGATTTAAGTGAATATGGAAAAGAATTTAAAGAAAAACATTTCTCTGCGGAGTGTCAGAAGAAGCATTGGTATAGATTGAGTTATGATGTGGCCTTTAATCGTATTAGTTCCAGCAGTTTCCCATTCCTCATCCAGCGGTTTTAACGGTTATGGTGAGGATAACAGTGGCCCCATAAATATTGTACACTTCATCCACTCTTAATGTATGCATTTCATCACATTAGATAATTAACATTCAAACCAAGTGGTGTCTGCAAAAAATTATGACAGATGTTATCTCAAAACTCACTTTTCGTACTTCTAGCCAACTAATCCAAATACCATTTTTATTGACTTTTTCTTTCTCCAGAACCACACTTTGTTTTAATTTTGAATGCTGATGGCATTATTGTAGCACCGGATTCACTAAAGCAATTATACGCATCACATGCCCCAAAATTTGTGCCAAACACAGTTTGTTTACTGCAATTCCCCATTTAGCAGGTTAGCTTTGGGCACCAGGTTATGGGGATACAGCAGACCACTGCAATCTGGCGTGCTTTGCTGGAACGGTACACCGAAGCCTCCCTGATGGGATCCAGGCACCTGAATTGGCTCTTTAAAATGCTGCAAAGATGCTTGATTTTTTGGCACATCTTGATAGACCTCTTGATATAACACTCTTCTCCGTCATTTATTCAGAATTTGATGAATTGCTGTTGCCATATTTGCTTTAAAATCCCTTATCTGTTGCCAGCAAACTTTTCGTGGAATGTTAAAAGTGATACTTCACCCAGAAATGAACATTCTGCATCATGTACTCACCTCCGAGTTGTTCCAAATCTGTATACATTTCTTTGTTCTGATGAACATAGAGAAATATATTTGAAAGAATGCTTATAGCCAAACAGATCTTGCCCCCCATTGATTCCCATAGTAAGAAAAAAAAAACTTTTTGAAGAATGTTGGAGCTCTGAGGCACTTTTGACTACCATTGTATTTTTCCTACTATGGTAGTCAATTGGGGGGGAATCTGTCTGGTTATAGGCATTATTCCAAATATCTTTCTCTATGTTTATTGGAATCAGAGTAGCTTAAGTCCTCAGTTACTTATGTCTCTCTGTAAGTAATGGCAGGTAGAAGTAAATATATCTCTTTGAAACTAACAAGTGTAACATGTTCTTGTCATTTACGCCTCATCTCATTTGTGGCTTTTAAAGGGGAAGTTCTCCCAAAAATCAACTTTTTACTCGCCCACATGAGTTAAACATGTTTAGGGAATGTCTGCCGTCTTCGGAGCACAATTGAAGATATTATCCTCTGTCTTGTCAGTGTATGGCACGCGTTCACGAGAGCACGTCTTCTTCTTCTTGGACTAGAGCATTTTGACGCATGTGAGTCAGAGCGGCGGTGTCCAATATGGGCAAGCCCATAGCGGTGTTCGGCACGCAAACCTAATACGCTTGCGTCAAAGTGCTCTCGTCTAAGAAGAAGAAGAAGATGAAGAAGAAGTGCTCTTGTGAACGCGTGCCATACACTGAGAATATATCAATTAAAGTCTGTATTTTTATTTGTTTTTCGCAAAAGACGGAAGTTTTCTAAGCATGTATAACGTCGATTTTTGGGTGAACTTCCCCTTTAAGTTTTTGCTTTGATGTATATGCTACACGACGGTCATCCAAGTATTGCAGGAAACACCCACATGTCCCCTGTCTGCT
Organism: Barbatula barbatula; assembly: GCF_947034865.1. Classification (NCBI taxonomy): domain Eukaryota; kingdom Metazoa; phylum Chordata; class Actinopteri; order Cypriniformes; family Nemacheilidae; genus Barbatula; species Barbatula barbatula. The sequence continues at coordinate 15,981,628 of NC_136787.1, read as the reverse complement.
CTCACGTTTTAAAAAAACCCTGATGGGAACTTTTATTAGCCCACCACAATTGCTCATCTACAAACTACGATTATGACTCATAATGGATATTGAGTGTATGTCTGTGTTTGAAATAGAGCATCACTGAGTCACTTCAGGCAACGGGAGACGTATTCCAACAGGGCGTTTTAATAACTGACTTCGATCCAAACGCACTCAACTAAGAATTATTTTAGCAGCCCTGAACTCTGTTATCCATGATACGAGTTTCATTTAAATATCAAGAGGCATTTCCTTCACTCCTAGTATCTGACTTCCATGTTAGAATTCAGCTCATCTCATGTGCCGATGCACCAGTCAGTCTGTCCTTAAGACAGGCATTGTGCCAGGTGAAGGTTGCCATGACTCCCAACGCCACCCCTCTTCCCCCCCAGTAAGGTGGTGGGTTTTCAGGGCTGTGCATGGGGTTTGTAATGTAGACAAAAGATGTCTACTCAGCATCAGCTGAATGCCTCCAATCTCAAGCAGAGCGTCACGTGACCCACTTGTGAAGATTTTGTGAAAGTGCCAGCATTGAGAAAATGAGAAACTTGGAAAGAGAAGCTAGTGAGTTTTTTCTGACTTTTTCTTCTACTGTGTTTGCTTGCTGAGAAAATGGCTGACGCTCCGTGCAGATTTTCACCTGAGTTTTACCTGTTTTTGCACAAAAAGAAACTACTAGCATTGTTTGTATTGGTTTCTAAGGGCTTCCATGTTTCTGTCTCTTTTCTTGATCTCACAGGCTGGTTTAGCTGATGTAAAAACAACTACTAAAAGTGCAGCTGAATGGGCGTGAAACCTACCGCTTACATGGGTAAAGCTCAGGTCTTCTGTGTATTTACATCCGATGAACATCAGTAATCGGTTGCTGCAGAAGGCTGCAGCTGTTCGTGAAATGCACAGTTTTCCATCTTGACAGCTTTCGTGATGTCTTAAGATCGCTGTGCTCTTGTCAAAGCTCACCTCATCCTCAGTCACGGTTGGCGTTCTATGGCAGGGATGTGTTTAAACAAGCTTCTGCTGCCAAACCTTTCAATATTTTCCAGACAGAGTGGTTGTTTAACAGTCTAATCTTTTACTTGAATCAGAAAGTTAAAATCTTGTGGGTGAGACATTATTTTACTCTGATTAATTTCATTTTCCTACACGCGTTTCAGAAATGCGTAGGTTGTGCAACTTACATTGTAGTTATGTGGACAAAATATAACATTGGAAGTTCCCCCTGTTTAGATAGGACGGTATGAACATAGGAAAGGTGTTCAGATAACATAAAATGTAAATTGATGTTATTTTTTATGTGCATGTTTTTCCAAATGACACAAGAAATTATTTTTGTCCCTGGCCCTTTCGATTTTTTACTTTATCTAACTTTATCTAAATCTCATTCTTTTAAATATCCCATACATTTCAAAACACACTTGTAACAAATTGTATGTAGATTTTAGTAAATGTATTCAAATTTATTGTCTACTTAGTGCTGAGTTGAGCATTTTTTGTTGAGTGTTGTCTGTAAGTGGGGCATTTTCTAATGTTGTATTTTCTCTTTCCAGCATGAACAACAGAAACAGACGTGGATTCAATCCTCGCCACTGAAATTTAAGCAGGTCAGTTGAACATGCTTTGCTTTTTTCACTCTTCTACATTTACAGTTGTTCATGCAGGGGAGAATCTCTGTGGTTTATCTGATTTGCAGCGGCTCATCCAAAGACTCAGAGACACGAGTATGACCTGGGTTCGGGTTTCATACGAAATTTCGACCACTTGTCATAAACCCGTAGATCCGATCTTGTGGCGTAATCGGCAACCCAAGCTCGATTCTGTGGGTTTCTGTCGCTGTGGTGAACTCAACGTCCTGTGTGAACTTTTACTTTTGAAGTATGAACTCGCACTGAAAGTGTCGCTCTTTTTCAGGTGTAAATGGTAAAAACAACATTTAAGTTTTATTTTTAATTTTTAATAACTAACATGCTCATTTTATCTGATACACCTACAAGAGTTTAGTGAGTACATGTTTTTTATCTGATAGTGAACTCATGGACCTCTTGAAAGAAACACCCCTTTATATCATCCATAGGGACTCTGGTATACTATCATATTGTGTTCGTGCAAAAATTAGAACCATTTCTCCCCTGAATGTGCAGAGGATGTTATTTTTGGCTCTAGAAGGTCCAGCGGATCAGTATGGACGTGTGCATCCAGGATGAGGTAGTAGGTTGTATGGTTTCGAATGACACCATGGGAGTTAACTGTACAACCTTCTAGCTTCCCTTGGAGTACACTTATTTCATCAAGCAAGACTCTTTCTCTCCACAAAGAGCAAGCCTGTAAAATAGCACATGAACCAAGTCAAGTCAACTTTATTTATGTAGCGCTTTTTACAATTTTCATTGTTACAAAGCAGCTGTACAATAAACATATTGACTATATGCAAAACATAATGTTATGCAAGTCAAAACACAGGTCGAATATCAGACAGGTTCCGGTTGATCTAACTAGTGCAGCCTAAACCTTCGAATATTTATATTATGATAGTGTAGTGTATGCAAGATTTAAAAAAATGAACCAGTATACCTTAGATCCCTTAGGAGGGTTGCCGCATGTGTGCTACTGGCAAAAATAAAGTGTGTCGGCCTATGTATCTGTTTGTATTACACTTACAATGCAAATCCAAAACTATATTTATTCTATAGACAATATTTGATGATTAGCACAGGATCTGTTTTCAGTGCAGTTTAACACAGAGATGATTCAGAGTCACCCCACTTGCTAATTTTCATTTCTTGTTTCTCTTAAATTAAGCAGGTTGTCATTTTCATTGTCATTTACTGTGTTGTTCAGTCAGCTGATGCCACAGATGGTGATGTCACATTGTCTTGTCTGTTTTCCCTTGAGACGTTTGTTATGCAGTGTTTCTGGATGCATCCATAAACCAGCATGCTTATATTCAAAAGCTTGAATTTGGAGAACAGTTACTTTCTAAATGCTTGTACAGTATATATAGTGGAGACTATTCTTACTTTTGCTATGCCTGCCACTGATGGGTGATAAATATATAATAATAAGCAATATAAACATAATTATTTTCATCAGCAGTGAAATTTTTTGAAAAATGCTTTGGACAGTAGCACAATGTTAAGTTGTTTTTACTTTACATTCGTAGCAGGTCATTTAGCAGATGAGGCAATCTCTGTAAATCTATTTGAAAAATTGATGCAACAAACAACACAACCTATCATCATTGTTTGTCACAAGACCGTTCGGCTATTTTGAAGAGACTGAAGTTCACAGCTGATGTTACTTCCATCCATCATACTGGAAATGGAAGGTCAAGTCAAGTGCATTGCATTCTGGGATGCCAACACAGTAGGCACTCCAGTCCTTTGTCTATTGAGTTTCAACAAAACGAACCTCAAGAGTGACAAAGTCATCACCGGCAATGTGAAAGACTGACAGCATGACAAGACACATGAAAGCTGTGTTAAAACCAGGTTATCACATTAAAAAGAATTTGCAACTAATATTACAGTTGTGTTGCGTAAAAGTGAATATAGACTTGTTTTTTTGCTGTATTTGAATCAATACAGAGCATACTTTCTGTTATTCGGACCTGTTTCTCCAGTTTTCCTTTTCTGCAAATAGAAAAAGTATTTTTTTTAAATTTGGGAGCTATATTGTTCGAAGTTCACAGAATGACATTTTTGTTTTTATTTTACCCAACCCGTTCCTCTGAATGATCAATTCTGAAAAACTGAAAATAATTTTGAAATGTTCTCTTAACTTTTTCCAGCAGCTATAGATGTATGCTGTTTTAAACGTTCCATCAATTGATTGTAATGAATCTGGATTTATTGGCCCTGGACCTGTTCAAATTTGACATCATCTCTGTCTCAAGAGACAAGCTTTTGCGGTTTGTGTTTGAAAAGTCAGTTATAAGATATGAAGGCACTTTTAGATATAAAGTTGATTGATATTTAGTATATTTTAAAGCAAGATCTCCTTCATATGTTTAGGTGCAATCTGCTGTGGCATCAGTGACCGTTGTAGGCCTTCGTGCTTTTTCATAATAATCATGCTTTAATATGAATAACATTGTGTGAATCTATATGAAATTTCCAAGGTTTAGTTTAGATTGGAATGTTCCCACGACAAAAATGCAACCTTATGCCAGATATTTTCTCATTATCACTAGTCACAACTTGACAAAGTTATATTAATATTAGAATTTTGCTTCTAAAATGTAGTTTTATAAGCTTTTGTTTTGCTCTGTCAGTGTAGTGTAGATACCATGCGGTTAACAGCTCTGTTTGTCTGCCCGGTGTCTTGTTTTGGTGTCTTTCCAGCATCCATGCTTGCAGTCTGTAAAGCCCGGCGCTCATGTATTATTTTAGTCTGCCCTGAAAGCCCCAGTAAGCACACATAGGGCCCCACAGCATCACTGTGAAAGGGACTTAACTGCTATCAATTAAGCACAGACAAATGAGCTGTGAAATAGATGAGGATTCAATAGGCAGGCATGAGAGTCCGAGTCATTGATTCCCCTCTCACACGACCGGCAGGCTTGGAACAAGCTTAGCATGGCCTCTCTACGGCTTGAAAAGACGCTAGCTCCTCTACCCACGGCTTAAATCCACTTCACTAGCCTTTACTATGGAGTCAGCTGTCTTCCTCTGTCAGCCAAACCTTCATGCGGCTTACGTTTGAATTCTGCCAGGGTTTTCCTGGGCTTTAATTTATAGAGAAACAGTAATTTAACATCTGATGCAGTTCTAGTCTTAAATAAATAGTGGTTTGATGCTTAAAGCTACAGTTTGTAAAAAAAGATGCTGCTAGAGGGTGCATGATCAAAACAACAATAATGCGTAGCTTGATGGCGCTTTGAAGGAGCGTGGAATGATGGGACCTGTTGTCTTCAACTCCACCGCTGATGGCCATCAATCAGACGGGAACCAGAAATCATGTTAGCGGACGAGGTAAAGTAATAAAGTTTCATAAATGTTGCGTATAATTGTGGTCCATAAATAAGTGACTGCTCGAAACAAGCTAGTGGATTGCTAGACGCTAAACACTACTTCCGTATTTGTCCACAACACTGTTGTAATGCAGTTTCTATGTCAGGGTAACGCGGATATGCACAGCCCCGTGTCACTGTTCAGAATGGCGATTTTCTCATGATTTACAAGTAGTTGGAAAGATTTGAGATATTATAAGTACCCATCTGAACTAAATATATAACACTGGACTAGTGGTTTTGGGATATTTTACTGCAAAATTGTCAAAAATGAAATTTGTTCCAAATCTGTATAAATTGCTTTGTTCTGATGAACACAGAGAAAGATATTGTTTGGTCTCTTGACATTTTAAAACCAAACTACATTTCTACCATATAAGTAATATGGTGGTTTATCTTAAAAAAAGAATGTTATAAATGTTCTCCTTTCAAGTTGTTCACCATTGAATCAGTGAGTTAATTCATCAATGAATCGGTTCAGTGAATCAGTAACCTGATTTTAATGATTAAGTATTATTGAGTAATAAGACTCAAAGGTCCAGTGTATTAAATTTAGCAGCATCTAGTGGTGAGGTTGCAAATTCCAACCAATGGCTCACTCAACCTCTCCCCCTCCCTTTCAAAGCACTACGGTGGCTTACACAGCATGACATGTCGTCACATTTTCGCTTCTTTGCTGAAGGAGATAACACAATTACGACTATTGTAGAAACAACATTCCATGCAAGAGGACTTTTTTCAGAGATAATTGTGGCCATCCCACACTGCTATTTTATGGAAAAGACCAGCATGTACTTTTCCTTTAATTTTACAAGAGAGCTAAATTGACCTCAGTGGAAAACCCCTACCATTGGTTGGCGTGAACTTCCTGTTTAAACAGACAGAGGGAGTCGAGCTGCTTGTATTTTAGGAAGGAACGTTCCTCGGATGACTCTTCCAGATGTAGTCGAGCAAACCCGGCCCAAAGTCCCGAAAGCTATTCCAGCTGGCTGCGATGTCGAGGTGCGACTCGTCCGTTACAGCTGTGCTTAAATTTATATGACGGCTGAACAAGTAAATGTGTGGATGTGATGGAGTGAAAGTTGATGCTTTTGTTATGTGAAGACGTGGACGAACGCCAAGGTGAAGAACATCAGTGTCCTAAAGTGTTTTCTCAGTCAATTCATTTAAATTGTCATCAAGTTTTTAATTCAATGTTTTTAAACAGGCTGGTTTCGTGTAAGGTTTCGCCGAAAGTTGGTAACGTGTAAGATCTTGTAAATGCTATGTGTTCTGATTCTGATAAAGAAAACGTGAAATTGCAGTGCCTTTAACTAGTTATTTTCTGGTAAAATATTATTTAGAGGAAATTATTTGACCTGTGCTTAATTTGGGAATCTAGATTTGCTTGACCTTGAATTGATATTATTGGTTAATATTTTGTCCCCACCTGGTTGGCCTCGGTTACAATGACAAAAATCAATTTTAGAAATGCAGAATTATTTGTCAACTGATAACAAAAATGTTTTTAGAAAAACATTTAATTGAAATGTAAATTCAAATAAGGCAAATCGGATCTCTAGTTGTCTTTAAATGTGTTGTTATACATTTACAGTACCAAATATTTTGGCGTTTGTACTCTGTCCCGTCCTCCGAAAAGCTTGATTTGTTTCGGATTAGAAGGATTTTGTCATTCACCCTAGTTCCCCCTGTACACAACAGCAGAGCAACATGAACCTGACCTCTTGCTCCCAGACCACAGCTGCATCAGGAGCCGCCAAAGGTTACCGTGGTGATGAGGTGATGAGATTTATGACAGATGAATAAGAGTAATCTAAGCGTGGCAGACAGAGGTGATATTGATTTGTCTGGAGTCAGGGCTGAATGCTGCTGATGACACGTATTTCCGTCGATATACGTTTGACCTCTGACCCTGAGGAGGGATCAATGAGTTCGATTTGGAGGAGCGGGCCTGTACGATGGGCCACCAGACAGACGAGATGTTATGTTGGTTTTGAACTGTGTGTATATGCGTACTGTGTGAATGTGTGCTGGGCTCTGTGAGGTTCTCATGATTGTTCTTTAAAGGGATAGTTCACCCAAAAATGAAAATTCTGTCATCATTTACTGAATGTTGGTAACTGATAATGTGCCTTAAAGGAACACTTCACCCAAAATGACAATCCTGTGGTCATTTACTTGCCCCCACGTTCTAAAACTGTGTTTTTATTTTCAGAATTTTAAAAGATTATAAAGCACCCGGGAGGGTCGGCAATAGTAATGATACATTTTTCTTTACGTTTTTTTCTCGATAAACTAATTGTTTGGCTCTAATAAAGTGATCCATATGTATTCAAGTAAATATTTTTTGTGTATTTTTGTATACCAATTTTATTTTATCATTTGGATGATGTGAGAATCAAGGATTTCGGAGTGGATCTGAAGGGTTCTGTCAAATGTTCAATGTCATTGTGTTGTGGTTTATGGTTCGGCTTATCGTCCGTTTTGTATTGTTATGCCTCTGTGTGTGTGCTGTCTGGTACTGTGTGGTGACAGTCTCCTATGGCTGGTGTGTGAGTTGATTGATCACCATTCCCATTCAGTCCTTGCTGATGTCACCAGCTTCCCCGGTCACAAACATGCACTTTGCTATGTTACAGACTTGAACCTGTACGCTTTTTACTCATATCCACAAACCTGTGTTCAGTCGGATGCGAGTTTAAAAACAGAATCTGTGGATTCGTGATCTCTCGTGCTTTGTGTGTGCATGCGATTGCGTATCCGTAGCTCTGCATTGCAGTAGGGAAGACATGGTACGTTTTTGCATAAGCTTGTAATCAAAGGCGTATGCGGTGGGCAGCCGGCACCCTCGACCCCTTGACTATGGGGTCACGACTCTCGCACAGCCCTCAGTGCAGCTAGCGAGGTCAAAGATCATTTCGGGACACTGCAAGACGGATAAAGATGCGTCGGGTGCTGTGAGAGTCACACTGTGCATAAACAATGTCAGTTTTTTTTTTTTTATATTTGTTTAAAATTGCCTTAATTTGTTGATTTTAGCCGTGCTTTTTGTTTTAATATTTACTTAGTTGTGGTATAAAAATTAAGCTCACTTTCAATCAATTACATGTTCAACTTATTTGTTAAGTGTGGTATTTGTGGTTTTTCTGTTGTTTATTTTTTATGATGTATCGTATCGAATCCTTGTTTCGTTTAAATGGCCATTGTTTTTGTTTTAACCTGCACTTCACGAAAAACAATAGAACAGCACTGTTTGTTTTTTGTTTAGTAGTATCATCTCCTTGTTTTATTTTTATGACCGTTGTTTAACCTTTAAAATACAACAAACAAACAATATCGCTTGTTTTATAATTGAACACAGAATTGACGAATTGCTGCACCGTGGCTGTCGAAAATGTCTTCGTGGAGGGTGTGTGTCCTCAAATCAGTTGTGGAAACGTTGTCACAATGTTGTGACAGACAGATTGCCGTGTGGCTGCAGAGTGCGAGACGCCATTTCTGTCTGCGTTTTTCAAGCCTTCTGAGAAAGTGAGGGATTGATCAGTGCAGAGGAGAAGCGAAGCAGAGATGAAGAGAGGGAGGGTGAGACGTGGACGAGAGGGGGGGGTGTGGGATCTCGCTGCAGAATCCGCCGCTCGCTGGCACTCAGTCACACCGAGAGAGCGAGAGCGGGTCTCGCAGACGGCCCAGGTACACAGGTAGATAGCCGCCCGGGACAGGTGTCCGGACCAAGGGAGGAGGCGTTAGGGTGAGTGTGTCTCCAGCGTAAGGTGTTTGTGTCAGACTGTTGTGTGTATGTGTGGAGGGGGAGTGACAGCGACAGGAAGATGTGCAGTAATTTTGATGATGTTTTGTCTGGAGTGCCTCCCTATGGTCACATCTCAGTGTCTGAGGATGTCCACGTTGTCTTGTTCTTTGTCTCACTTTTTCTATCGCTCTCTACCTTGACAAAGCAGACACAGATTTAAAGATAGACCTTGCGCGTGTGTTTGAGGCACGTGGCGGGCGCTCTTATTTCCGGGAGCGTCCACACTGTCTAGTCCCCGAGGATGAACGATGCTGCTTGTTTGTGGGGGGAGGAGTCTTAAAGGTGCGTGTGTGTGTGTGTGTGTGTGTGTGTGTGTGTGTGTGTGCTATACGTGCATTTGTAGTGTAAATGACATGCATGTTTTGGCTACCGTGTGCACTATTGGATTCGCTTGCCGTCTGGGTTTTTCTGCATCTGCGCTTACAAAGTCACAAAATGATAACTTATTTCTGACGCCTGTCGGTGGCGGGGGATTGCAGGCGTTGTACATCTGGGTGGGTGGGTGGTTGTGGGGGGATTGGTCCTGCGGGGAAGGTGGAGGGGTTTACAAAGAGCTCTATCACAAGCCCTGTAAGATGCTCTGCCGGCATCCGAATCGTAAGCGGCATTGTTGTTTTATTTTTTTTATTTTTTTACGTCTTAGTTTGGTAATTATGGATGATCAGTTGTTGCTTTCTTTGTGAAAATGAGTCAGTCGAAGAACGAGAATATAGACCCAGACAGACAGACATGCGCAGACGCGCGCACACACACACACACAGAAGCTGCAGATGGTTCAGAGTTCAGCGGTTCGGCTAGTAAATGCTCACTAGAGATCCCGGGGATGAGAAATCCAGGCTACAAGGACAAAGAAGAATTTTAAGAGAGAGACTGACCATCAGACCGGATGAGTTCCTCAACCAACAAAGGCTAATTTGAGCCGGGCTGCCCGTATTTCAAATCCATACCTGTCCTGCGAGAGGACAGGTTCGAATCTGTCTGGTCCTGGTAGTTCCTCACAGAATTCTTGTACACTGTTTTTTGTACCGGTTTGCTTTTTTTGTGAATGCATGTTGGTGCACGACATACTATGTGTGCTTATGTGTGTGTGAGGTCCTGTTGAGCTACTGGGAATTCTGGGAGAACTTATCTGCAGTGAAGAAAGATTTTATGCACAGGCCGAATGTTATTCGAGTAATTCAGTGAGCGGACGGTTGCCGGACACCGAAGGACATGGGCGAAAGATACGCGTTTTTTCTGTGCCACTGCCCCTGTGCAGACACCCGGCTCTCCTCCTGGTCCCTGAGACCCTAACTTGTGAGCTTTGTGTGCTGAAATCACAGGTTAAGCTCTTAGGACCCGGGCAGAGGGCAAAGCTCTCGAACACTGGCCGTGTCATGACGGAGACGGGCGCAGGACAGATGTCTCAAATGGATTCGAGGTTGTGGCGCTAATGAGTTCTTTGTGTCAATGATCATTTCTTCTGTTTGTTTTTTTAAATAAAGACTCGCTCCTGTACATCCGCTGATGTTTTTCTTTCAACACAAGCCGGTGAGGGGTATAGGAGAGGGTCGATTTGCTAACACCTGTCTGGCTGTTTAATCGCCACTGCAGCTCATCCATATCAGACTGTTCATGCTTTATCGCATTCAATTTATAAGTAATGCAGAAATGTATCACTTTGCCAAATAACAATAGCCTTTATATCATGATATGCGTTGTGTCAGTATTATATACATTTTCTACCTTTGAGATTTACTTTCTTTCAATTTCTAGAATATAGCGTTTAGATTTTTCATATGTTGTAAAGTTTTTCCTCAATAACGCTAAATTTTTTTAGCGTACGGCCGTTATATGGCGTTGTTCTCATAGGAGATCACAGCACCTGTACTATCATGAAAATGTCAGCTCGGCTGCGTTGTCATGCATGCAGTTTTTTCAATCCAGTAATATAAGATCTGTCTGGTGTACAGCCAAACGTGTTCGTCTGTTTTATTTCTTTACACAAAAAAACCCATATTGAGCCAACATATGCCGATACTTCTGAGCACATTTTTTTCAATTTACGCAAACTTTCTGTATGAATTGAGTTTTAATACTCGTCTGGACCTCGTGTATACCAGAAACTGCTGTTAGTGGAACAGGATGCTAGCAGATGTTTTTATTAATTTCATTTATAGGCACAGTGTGCATAAATACACATTTGTGAATCACATTTCTTTTTAAACAGCATCTTAAGAAATGACATTGGAACTCCAGAAGTGCTGTTGTTTAAGGGGTCCGGGTGGCACAGCGCTTAGGGCTTCTTCCTGTTTTAAACACTGAAATCATTAAGTTCTAACATCGCCTTTGTTCTTTACCTCCCTGGAGTGTTTAACTTTTTAAAACCTAATATTGCTTAATTACCCATATTAGAAATATAGTTTCAACCCAATTGACTCCCCTCTTTTTCTCTCTCTCTCTCTCTCATTATATTTTTCCCCTGCTTGGTTTCATGCTGAACAATGGCGGATGCCAACTAATCAGGCTGGGTCCGTGCCACGAAGCTCCCAGCAACAGATGAAGTTCTGCCATGCTCTGTGCATACCAAGCAGTCAGCCACGACTGTCAAGCGCCAGCCCGGTGCCCACTGCAGGGTCAGACAGTTTTATTAGGATCTGTCTGACACAGTGCAGGCTGGCAGTGCCAATGCTTTGATGAATGCTTGTGTGCTGCTCACACTCTAGCGGCCAGCTGAAAAAAAACCTAATTCCGAATTCGCACACACAGACCCGTCAGCAAGATGAAGAAAAAGACTGGATCCTGCCAGGAATGAAGATTTTATATGATAACGGGCTGGTTCCGACTGGTCCGGCAAGTGTCGGGTCTAATGTCCTAGCGGTTTTGTATTTGATAATTTTTGGCTGAAGGCACATCGGAGTGCTTTTCATTTGTGTGCATTAGAGCAAAACATGCCTCATTTTCTGGCTGATAAGTTTGGCCGGCATTTTGATCAAAGGAGAGACAGACCTGTAGACAGACAGATAATGGACATGCAGACATAGGTGCAGACGAAGGATGAATTGGTGTAAAATGTTCATTAACTATAACTTGGTGTCTGCAAAATGAGAAAGTATCTTTTTCAAATAAAAGCCTTTTTAAGCATAATGCTATTCATATAAACTTGTATCAATTACAAAAATAAAGCTCTAAAAAAGTGATATTGTTTAAGGTCGTTTGATTTTTTATATTTAATATACATTTTAATATGATGTATAATAAATGATGTATATAAAATATGTATAATTATAAAACATTTTTGAACGTGAAGAAACTGCTCACCAGCAGATCCTAAATGTATAAAATCTATATTTTAAAGCCAGGATTGATATAGATTCTATTCAAGAAAAACGCATTGGGCATCAATCATATTCGTCTTTGTCTTAGACCACAAAGAAGGTTCCAGACCACAGAGGCCGGCAAATGAAAAGCCCTCGGAGACCATGTGTGTGTGTGTGTGCTCTAACCGTGTTCTGTTTAAATAAACCTAACATTAGTCTGGGATAAAAGCTTCTGAAAGTAGATTAGGAACTGAGAGCTCAGCTGGGAGAAACTGTAGGAGCTGGATGAATTGACAGGATTACAGGACGTCGGTTGTGTGGAATCGTTGTTCGGCGTGTTATCGGCGCAGGTCAGAGGTGTGTGTGGCTCTTACTGCAGGTGTGGAAATAACAGGTGTATATGCAGAGAGGCGCCTCACGTCTGCGTATCCAGACTCCAGACAATGAACGGCACGGTCTGCGGCGAGCACACTTCCTCATTGAACCCATATTGCAGATTTCAAACATCGTTTTTAAAGATAGTTTTTTCTTTACTATACACTGTAAATTAAAAATAAGCCTTGTTGGCGTTGTGGATATTCCGTTGTCTTAAGATGCTTGTAAGTAATGGGTCAGTTACCCTCTGTACCCTGTGACCGCCTGCTTTTCTCCGTGATGTCTGCTGTAGTGCTGTGGAGGCGTTGCCAGGGAAACACAGTATCTGGCTAGCAGCGTGCTGGAGTTATTGAACCACAACTGGCTTTTTGCTTTAGAGGATAATTAGGCTCTGTCTCTCAGGTTGCTCTCGGCTGATGGGACTCCAGTGGAACCCGTGGCTGCTCTGAGCCGCCTCCTCTCATCAAAGCTGTTAAGCCGTTGGACGGCGGTTAGCGACAGCCGCAGGTGCCCCCTTTACCTGGACAAAAAGCTGCGTGAGCCTCCGTTCCTCTCAAATACACAAAAACACCTCGGCGAGATAGACATTTTTCTTCTCCTGCACACAATGAACTGAGATAAACCTGTCTGTCATCTCTCTGTCTCTCTTTCATTCTCTTTTTTTATATAAAAAAATAAGGCCAGTTAGGTCATTCCCTGTTGCAAAATGTCCAAAATACCCGATCAGGTTTATTTGACGTTATTTTGGACTAATTGCTGTAATTAATGCTGTTAATTGCTGTAATTTTCTCTCTTCTAGGTGTACAGATGATGAGGTGCTATTTTCAGCTTGTGGCCAAGTCGGGATTTTGTTTTTAGGGACTGCGCAAGTCGTATCTGAGCAGCTGTTCATTTAACCCTTCATAAAATAAATGCATTTAATCTTACTGTATTGCAACAGTTTAATAAACTTCACAGTGTCTTCAACGTGCGTGTTGTTAACAAGGTGTCATCTGTTTTTGGCTTGCGCGCCCAGACGTCGTTTTCCAAAGTAATGACTGCGATATCTCAAACCCTTAATGTTCTCCTACAGCGTGTGCTGCAGAGATGAAGCGGTGTGTGTGTTTGTGTTCCAGCAGGTGAGTTTGACACGCAAACACAGTCCTGCATTGAAAGAGGCGGGTAACAGAGATGAACCCTACGACCTGTTTTCAGAAACTGTCCCGCACAGCAGCGCTTAAACAATCACACAAAAGAATACATTCACACACGCCTAGACAAATTTATACGTATGTATTCGTTCTTTTTTTTAAATGTTGTAAATGCAGAAGTGCATTTTTTAATAAATTATCTATCTTGTCTCCTTTTGCTGCAGTGTTTTTTGGGCATGTGGTTTGTTCATTTGTTTTGACCGATTGTAAATCTTTGGAAATGTTCGTATCATTAGTTTACCCGAACCAAACAGGTAAAAGAAGTTAAGAGGTAAAGCAGTTCGCCTGGATGTTTAAATTGTCATGTCATCATTTACTCGCCTTCAGTTTTTTCATGCACTGATGGATTGGGAATAAATGGAGAGACGACACAGCTGAAGCATTACAATTATTTAAACTAGTCTACATGAGTCTGGATTGTATACATTATCTGACTATTTATCATGCCAAAATGACCAGAATTCAATTGGGTTACTTGTTGACATCCATCTTTTTCTTTATTTACTGATTTCTGTATCTGAATTAACCATATTTGTAGAGTTGCTATGACAAATACAGCTTTGAAAAGTATCAGCCAAAAATATAAAAATTAATTTTATTTAGCAATAATATGTTCACAAATTTAGCAGACAATCCCCGTGGATGTTGTGTGTACCTCTGCTTGTGTGTTACTATGGTAAAGGTTGTAGTAGCAGAATCACAGCATTACTTACACATGCATTCACAACCTCGCCGGCTTCAGGAAGTGTGTGCGTGACCCTGTCTGCTCGCGTACGTGTGTGTGTGCGTTCTCAGCGTGTCCCTCTATCCTCCCATAGAGCGACCGGCCAGGCTGCAGATATCATCCATCTCCTTGTCACAAAGCGCTGGGGTTGCTGGGTAGGCAGCAGACAGCCGCTCGGCACTGAGGATGAGAGCTGAATCCTAATTCAGAATCCGCTCCTCTCCCCCGCCTCCCACGATGGAAAATCGTTAACCTCGGGATTGGAGAACAAAGCATAGAGCTTTAGCCAGCTAGCTGCTGTTATCACGAAACGCCCCCGCAACAACATATTAAACAAGTCAAAGTCTTAGAGAGGAGATGACGGAAATCATCCAAAATATTCCCAGAATTACCGCCGTCGGGTTCTCCTGTGGATTTTGAAGAGTGTGATTCACCGTGAGTCGTGTGTTGATGACAGGATAGATTCGAGAAGGTGTCAGAGATAATGCAGAGATATGAGATCAGTGTGGGGTGATGTTGCTGGGCTTTGTTCAGAGCATCATCAAAATGCGAGACAAATAAAAACAAGCTTTTATTTAAGTACATTACAAATGTAGTACTTTGTCTTTTGCTCAAGTACCTTTTTGAGTAAAAGAAAGTTTTCGTGTTCTTAAGTATTAAAGGTAAAAAATGACGTGTTTATGAAATGTATTAAGAATTCCTTAAAAATAGGGCACAATAAACTGTATTGTAATGTGAAGGAATTTTCCTTATGAATCTTTTACAGTTGTTTCTACATTTCGTTCTGCTCTGCGTTGTTGTAGCGTTAACAGAAACGTGCTTGATTTACCTTTGCTGTACATTTTCACTTTTTTCCATTGTATTGGAGTAAGAAGTATGATATGTAAGGGGTAATGTACAGACAGCTGGTTGTTATTGCAGAAATAAGCCCCGACAGTGTGATCAGGACCCCTTGTTACACTGCTACTTGCCACATGAGAAAAAAAATTGACATGAAATGTGAATTTGAAATATTTTATAATCTCAGTTTAACCGGATGCAGACCTTCCGGGAGGAACAGACATTTTACTTTGGTTTTAAGGTAAGAAACGACTTTCAAATGTCACGAACAGGCAATTTGGATGAATCGATTGTAAATATAATGTCATATGTGTTATTAAAAGATATATTTACATTTAATTTGTCAAAAAAAGTGTCAAAATGATTTGCAGCATCCAGGTGTGTTATTAGTTTTGAGAGGTTGTTATATTGGGGAATAACGAACCTGCAAATGTCGCGGCTGGCCAATCAGAATCAAACATTCTTACAAGCCGTGTTATAAATGCTTTATTATGTGGTGAAATAAAAATTTACATGAGAGTAAAAATACTTTAGTTTATATGTAGTGGAACATCTAAAGAATTTAAGACCGAAAATAAGATATCACTAAAGGCCACAGTATCCCATAATGCAATGTACTCCACTCCAGTTTAATGCATCGAACACCTGCAACATCAAATTACATTTTTATCAAATCCTTAAGTGTAACATTAATCAGACTCTCGAAATTAAAAAAATAAACCTCTGAGATTATATGAATAATAGTACAGATGTTATTTGACAACAATGTAACAAGCTAGTGTTTAAGCCTTTAGTGTTGTTTACTGCATGCTCTTTGCTGTTATTAAATAGTATTAGGTAGCATTCTGGAATAAGCAGTATTAAGTATTCTGTTACATAATGTATATCAGTGTCGTCGACAAAGTAGTGGCCTTTGCGGTATTGCAATGTAGACATCTTGGTTTCGGCCTTCTTTGTTTTTGGAAAAAAGTTGAAGTCACTTTCTTTGGTCCTGTGATCTGTTTGCTCAGGCTGTTGGCCGGGTATCGCACTGTAGATGTCTGAGCAAGCACATGTCATTCTGTTACTTCTCTTGGACCGCTTTGTTGTTTTGAACTCGTGGACCCTTGTGAGTCTGCAGGCCTGGGAAACAGATCCGGTCCCACACACAAAGGAAACTTTGATTCGAGGGTGAGTAAAACAAATGCTTTGCTTGTACGTTATCGAAATCTACTGGCCTTTCTTCTGTAGTCCGGTCTCGAGGGATCTCCCATATAAAAAGGAAAGAAAACCGAATTATCTTATGTACCAGCTAAACAATCGTCATGCGGTCCAAAATAAACAACTCTGAGCGAGAGAAGGATGAAGTGCTCAGACATCGACCCCAGCAGGAGAGCGACTCTTCGTGTGATATCTGCAAATCTGTTGATGTTCACGTAAATGAACTCTTTAACCCGAGTGTTCAAATTGTTACAGGACATCAGCTGTTTGGGATTTAAAATAAGGAATGTTGTTTGAATCCCAAAGCATGCAGCTTGAATACAAATATAGTTTGAATAATCTAAAGTTATTTTAGATACATTTAAATAGACGAACTTTAAAACTACATGTGTCGAATATGGTAGCAAACATTTATTGCCTAACTTTTTCCTCCAACAGTCAAATGAACAACAAAGACAGCTGATATAGACTGTCTTTGGCAAAATAATAATATTTTAAGAATTTCATTTTCTCTTGGCCACAGGGCAGAGAATATGTAATTGGTGCATACATTTAAAATGACAATTCTGTCATTGTTCCAAATACATTTTTATATAGACAATAAGATTGTATTAAATTAACCATACAATGAAAGTAAATGGGAATCTGTCAGTCCTAAAACCCTCGTGTCTGTCTTGCACTTAAAGGAACATTTCACCCAAAAATGAAAACTCACCTTCTGTATAAATGTCTTTGTTCTGATGGACACCGAGAAAGATGTTTGGAAGAATGCTTGCAACCAAAAATTCTTGGCCACCATTGACTACCATAGTAGGATTTTTTTTTATAAATGTCTTTGTTCTGTTGTACAAAAAGGGTGATATTTTGACGAATTTATGAAAGCAACCCGTTCTGGTGCACTTTTGACAACCATTGTAATTTTTCCTACTATAGTAGTCAATGGTGTCCGATAACTGTTTGGTAACAAGCATTCTTCCAAATACCTTTCTCTGTGTTCATCATTTTGCTTTTGGGTGAACTGACCTTTTGACTATTTGGAGACAGATTTCTACCCAAAAGCGAGCAAAACTTCCCGTTGGTGACATCCTTGCTTGTGAAAACACTATAAAGTTAAAGAAGCTTTTTTAAAACTGTAAAAAGTGCTGAACGTATTTTTAAGAACTAGAATGTGGGTTAGGTTAGCGGCGTATGAAAACAAAAGATAGATTAGTAAACCTGCTTCATGGGTTTTTGTCCAACATGAGGGTGATGAATTTTCATTTCTGGGTGACCTGTCACTTTAAGACAAGCCGTAGGCTCTGCAAACCCCCACTGCAGCATTGACCGTGGACTGAACAAACACACAGATGTGCAAGACAGTAATCCTACTATGCTATCGCCTACTTACAACTGTCAAATCATTTATGACTACCGAGTGTGTCACATTACAGCATTAATATTCATTAAAAAAATATTTTACTTGTTTTCATCACACATTTCATTATTACACACATAAAGAAAGATTTGTATCAATACATTTGGCAGATGCTGTTATTCAAATCAACTTGTAAGTGTATTACAAGATATACAAACCCCATGATTCTTTGTGTTGCGTGAAACATCCTTTTAAGGTGTAAAAAATAAATGCATTTTGAAATCATAAACATCAAAGTTTTATTTTCAATCTTACATAGGCTGATTTTATGTAAAGAAAACTGTAAATCACAAAAGAATTATACTACCAACAATAATCCAGCGGGTGGGGCTTGCAAGGGTTTGGTCAAGCACATGCTATTATGTCATGTCTCTTTCTTTTAACCAGATTGGTATTCACAGTAACAAAAATCGGATTATAAATGTACATTCATGGTTGGTTAGTGAATCTATAACATTAGTCTCATTCTATCCATAATGTGATTGTTGACAGCCGTGGGGCTTTCCTGCATTCAGTGAGTCTGTACAGAGGGCACGTGTCTCCTGTTCAGCAATAATGCAAGCGTTGATACAGCTGATGCAGCTGTGTGTTAGACACGAGCGCTCACGTCTGCCGCGGTCCAGGAACTGACAGCCGAACCCAGTCAGAACATGAGGCCGTCTACAGCGTGCAGACAGATGGAGTCGGCCAGCTGTGGCGGCAGGGCCGCATATCTGAGGGACAAGATACTTGTAGAACCAAAGTGTCCTGTTCGGATGACATCTGTGAAAGTTCAGTGGTCTGTGAGATGAAGTCCAACATCCGTCGACTGGTACCTCAATGTCAGATAAGATCCTGCAGAGGTCACCGCAGATGGACGCTATGTCACTATCAGACAAGAAAAATCCGAAAAGAGATAAAACAAAATTCCTTTCGATATTTACTCACCGTCATGTCATTCCAAACCTTTTTGATGACAGAATTTAATATTCAGCTGCACTCTCCCTTTAAGCTTCATGTTTTGCTCTTCTGTTTCCATTAATAAGTAATGACAGAAACCTTCAAATGTAATATAATTGTAATTATTAATCCAAAATGATCTGTGAGATATAATACACAGTATTTCATCTTGGGAGTGTAACATTAGAAGCTCTGCAGAAGTACAAGACGTGGGCTGATGGGTTATTGAGCCTGAAGACAGCTGACCTCTGCTCACACTATCCCAGAATTATTGTTATAAAATTTGTGTTACCATGGCAGCCAAACCACTGTGGTGTTATTGGTCGGATCAGGTGAGTTATCTGACCCCAGGCTCTGGTCGACCGGTCAGACTGATGAAAAATCATCTCTTCCCACTTTCGAGTCCAGCTTGAAGCGTTAACCTCTGACCAGCAATAAAGCAACAGAGATCTTTGGTTATGTGCTCCAATCATTCTCAAGCTCACTAAGGTGACATTCAATGCACGCCGAGCCATTAGTCTTAAAGACAGACATCCGGCTTCTCCTTGGTAAATATGTTTTCTGGAGGAACGCTCACACTGGTTCGAGAAGGATAAACTTCTGAGAAACACTTTTTATGATATGTAACTTTAAATGATGTGCTGACTGTGTTCTGTAAATCTGATGGATTGTCTGGATGCTGCAGTTGAACAAGAAGACTGTTAAAAACTTGCTTAAGAAACCTGTCAATGTTTTTGTTATGACAGTCATACGGTTTAGGACAGTAAACCTGTGTTTTATTAAATTGACAGATGTTTCTTATTGAACTCAAATGCAGTCGTTGCAGACTCTACTGCTCGACAGGTCTTAGTTCTTATTAGATATTGATAAACGAGCAATAATAATAAAAAATTTCTGCATTATTTTAAATATATGTTATTGACAATTTATAAAAACGACATCAAACTAATAAAATAAAGTCAGTTTAGAATCAAACTAATAACTTGATGGTTTGACTGGAGCGTTTGAAAACGTCTTCAGCTTCAACAACGAAGCTCTGGCTCCATCTGGTGGACACACAAATACACGAGGTGATTTAATTTTTCCCCAAATGAAGCGAATATAAAAACGCATTTTCGTATGTTTTTACACATATATTTTACCTAAAGTTGCCTTTAATAATCTAAGTGCGTAAATCTGACCCCTTTTGTCTTCTATCACAATGACAAAAACACGTCTGCACTATTGATTTATATCGCTAAAATGTAAGTTGACTAAGTAAACAATTCGAAACAAACAGATATTTAACCTTGCGAAGATCAAACATGCTTTTAATGATAAGTGTAATAGCCATTAACGATTACAAGTTGTGTTCCCATAGTTTTTCTATGTAAACCGGTATTGCTGTAGGAAGATTACAAAGTCCTAATGACTGAACGTACTAACCTGCCGTAATTTTTTATTTTATTTTATTAATAAAAAAATATTGTTAAGCTGTATGAGGCGTCATTGTGACGCTGCAAAAGGTTTTTACTTAAACTTCCGCCTTGTAAATGCTTTAATATTTTCATGTAAATTAACAATAGCCCCCTAATCTGCACATTTTTATCATACATATGTTGTATTTCATTGTATACACGAATGTTTGTAAAGAATTATTTTTGTTGTTAATAAAAAAATAAAAAAATAAAACTTAAACTTGCGCCATAATTAATGACTCCTTCGGATAACCACGCCCCCTCAACACACGCCATGGTGTGGATACATAAAATCATTTCAAAATTCCTCATTTAAATACATTTTCGCAAAGCGGCTTTTAAGGTAAAAATAACAGTAAGTACATTTAGTACAGGCAGTAGATAAAAAACTAAATTTAAATAACATAAAACAGCGACGTTATGAAATATATAGGATGTACTTTTGCAATTACAATCGCTACATTGCTACTGTTCGTCGATATTTGAATTACACGTGCCGTCCAGAAGGGGGAGCAGCGCGTCTAAACCAAGCCTCTGTAATTAATATGCAACCTAATATAATAATGTGTAATCTGAACAATCTGGAAAGAAAACATGTTCTCTGTGGTTAATGTGTCGCTAATGTTAAATGACGGTTTGAATAAACAGCATCTCTGCTTCAATGTGGAAAGTATACAGTAAAATTAGAATCAGCGATAAATGGCCAGCAGCCATCACACAGACACACAGTTCAGACACCACACACACTAATGAAACATATTTCTCAAATGTAATCTGCCATATATGTGTCCCATGAGGCCCTGGACTGCATGTGACATGCTACACTAATAGGAATTGATTAGAAACTGGGCTGTATGTTCCTATTGGCTGTGCTGATTAATGTGCCTTGTCAGTTTCTCTGATGAAGACGGATGCACTCCAAATATCTCCTGCCCAACATCACCTCAGTTTTGATGCATTTTAATGGCTTTGATTCAAAGAGGAAATTATTATATGGACTGATCTAATCGGTTGCAGGCTTTTGTGTGTGTTCAGTTCAAGAAGCATTGGAATCATGCAACAAGCCATATTTTCCATATCAGGAAATATATTATTTATATAGTGGAGTTGGAAATGTCAGGGACAGCTAAACACGACTAACGTTTATGTGCTTGTATTAGACAGTGAGTGGTTTAAATCAGATCAGATCATGTCTGAACATAAAAATATAATTTGTCCACAAATGCCATTAAGTCAACATACAATACTCATTTGTACACAAACGTTTCACCATAATACAACAAACAGACCGTTTATAACCAAATCAAAATGTTAAAAATATTTTAGGTTTAATTTTACATGTATAATTTTTTGTATTAATCCCGAAGTGCCTCTTGGTCAGTGTTTGCATCTTGCAAAGTGGTCTATTGAAATTATTTGTGTTTTGTTTGCAATGTTTGTAAATATCGTAAAAACATTTTCTAGTGTAAAAATGAAAGTTTGAGGAAAATGTAAAAGAATACAATCCACAGTAAAACAGTTAATGCAAGCATTAGAAAAACAAGTTTTAAGATTTGCACAAAAGCTGTTATTATGAGATGTCTGAGTTGAGATGCAGAAGTCACGATGGGTGTTCATGTGACCTGTTCCTCGTGTCATGTGACAGGCCAAAAAACCATGCTGGGTCTATACTGTTTGGGACAGCAAGGACTGGATATGTGGTAATGTCTCTGTTATTTGTATGTTTTTAGCTTTGTTTGATGAAAGAAAATAAACTTAAAAGTCATGTAAATGGTTTAATATTCTACTGTTGTATGAGTGACAGGTTGGCATGGATTACACGTAGACTGCCATTTTGTACATATTCCAGGCAAGTATACAGAGATGGCAGGAATGACAGGTGATAACATGTTTGGATCAATGTTTCGTACAATCAATCTTTCATGAGCTGCTTCTTCATCTCACCTTAAGGCTAAAACACACTTTAAGACTTTTGCTCAGATTTTGCCCAGATTTTCAGTCCGGACTTGTTGAATAAAGTCTGTGCCAGTCTGCAGATTTGATCGGTTAGTGTGTTTCTATCTGAAACTTTCAAAAAGTCTGCAAGTGTATGATGGCTAGTAAAAAAACTGTTCAGATTTTAAAAGTAATGTAGTGTATTCCAGCCATTATATACAATAGACTTTCTGGTAGAACTGAGCTTCAAATTGTCTTGTTAGTCAATCTATTAATCCATCATCTCCAACCTATCTGAAGTGATATTATGGGGTGTTGTTCATTCTCGTTCACGGCAGCAGAAGCATCATCATTGATGTGTTTTCTAATGAGAAATGTGTCAGGCACCTGTTTTTTGACGGCTGTCTGATGGTGGGTGGCGTCCGTGCGTCCACGAGGTTGACATGGTGATCAAACAGCCGTTGTGGCACACAGCAAACAGCTTGACATGACTGAAGCATGACAGAGCTCGCTTGGTTTCCTGGGAGACACATGCTTCGGTACAAGTTACACAAGATGACAGATGTTCCTATTATGAAAATAGGAATCTTTCCCAGTTTTGTATGCTGGAACCTTCTGTTTTAGCCTTTAATGACTTGAATGGTCCCAGTGTTGGGAGTTAAGATTGAATTTGTGGATTTGTGCGTTGTGTTGTATGCTGAGGGTTGGTGGATGGAGTTTGCTCTTCCAGCCCTCCTGGACTGAATGTACACTACGATCAGAAGTTTAGGATCACTTGAAATGTTTTTTTTGTGAGCTTAAAAATCATTGTATGTATTTGAAATTATTTTTGTAGACAAAAATATAATTGGGAAAACATAGCAACTTTCATTCATTACATTTGTATTTAATAAAAAACGATTTGGAAAGATTTGGATTAAATAATGAGGAAAAAGCAGCCAATAGGAGCCCATCATAGAGACGGGTAAAATATACCGCACATGGATTCTATGTACATAGAAGAACAATTGAAAAGAAACTGTTAATTATCATATTATGAATATTTGTATTCAACATAAGAGACATTCATCTTAACTTAACTTTTTTCAAAAATGTTGCTGTCACATCATAGGACATTGCAAATATGTAAAAAAAATTGCTATTTTGAAGACACTTAAATATGATTCGTTTTTGTTTTCTTTGGTTGCAACATAGTTCTCAACATCACACTGATTGTTTTGATGGGTTTTTATTATTCTACAATCTAAAAAAATATTAAAAAGGAATAAATTTAGATCACTTCACAAACACCAGTAAGAAATACAGACCTATTGTATCACCAAAACAATTCATCTGAGTGTTGAACTCTTGTAAACCGTGTCATGTTATTTAGGGAACAACTCACCTAAGAAATAAAAAAAATCTGTTATCATTTACTTTATAACTTTCTTTCTTGTAAGGAACACAAGGAACAATTTTAGAGAATAACCTGAGGTTGTCAAAGCTCCGAGATGACAAGCAAGCACCATTCAAATATCACAAAACTAATCAATAAAACATGTGCACTATATTCCAAGTCTTATGAAGTGAAGCAAAAGCTTTGTGCAACTAAACCGAAAGTTTTAGCTTTTTGTCATAATCTTGAAAAAATTCTAGATCTTTTGGATTTGATTGAGATTCTTATAAATACTTGATCCTTTTTTAAGGAATCTGCTGGATGATCTCCTTTGTTTCAGTGTCCCCAAACATTCTTCACATCTTCTGACAGATCAGATGAACATTCAGCATGGATAGTAATTACACTCAGATGGTTCGAGATGCTTTATGGATCAGCTAGGTTGGTTGGAGGTACAGTGGAAGCCTACTGTATCAGTTTAATAACCTCATGCCTTTGAGAACCGCAATACTCTTTTCTAAGATGGAGTTTGTTCTGCCAATATTACAGACATCAATAAAGTTTTTACAGGGCACAGTGTGAAAAGAAACAATATTGATGGTCTTTCTTGTGTTGTAAAATGACCACTGACAGAGTGACTGGAGCAGTAATGATGCTCTCTCTCTCTCTCTCTCTCTCTCGGTTTAATATTAGTAGCAACTAAAAGTCACATGCTGAAGGTCGATAATGACTCAGCTGAGCTGGTTTGGGTTTGATCTCTTTTGGGAGTTTGGCACCTTTGTTTTTCACAAATGACCTTGGTGAATTGAAAACCAATGATCTGTGCTGCATCTGTCTCCTGAGTATGTTATTGTTTGATGTTAACCGCATGTTTGTGATGTTTATTATAAAAAGTTTCACTTCACTTCAAAATGTTGTATGTAATATCAAGTAATGTGTACGTGATGGATAGTTCGTAATAATCCAACTAAAATATAAAACTTGATTTTAACATTCTGAACAATAGAAGTCAAATATGAACATGGTTCTTGGGTTTTTTTTCCAGTAAAAAAATATTTTCCAACAGGGATTAAGAAATTTGGGGTTTCATTCAAAGGTCCTGTGTAGTAAATTTAGCGACATCTAGCGGTAAAGTTGTGAATTGCAACCAATGCCTCACTCCACCCTCCATTTCGTAGCACTATGGAGGCTGACACAGAACTAAGATGTCATCATGTTTTCACTTCTTTGCCGAAGGAACTAACGTATTTAACGCAGAGCAGTTTGTCCATTTAGAGCTACTTTAGAAACAACATGGCGAATTCCATGTAAGGGGACCCGCTGTGTATGTAACTAGAAATGGTTCCTTCTGAGATAATAAAAACATATCGCCTCATTACGTAAGGACTTTATTCACCTCTGAAGACATAGTTATGTATATTGAATTGCATTTCTGTCAATAGATCCTTCAAATTACACACAGCACCTTTAAGGGATAGTTAAATAGAGATTATCATATACATACACTTACACGCTGCAGTGCCCCGCCATCTGTTTAATATTTGTGTGGAAATAAACAATTTATATTCATTAATACGGATGCACTGAATTCACGCCTCACCTGCTGCATTGTCTCCGCTAGGCTTTCCTCGAATAATATCTGATCCGTTATCTGAAATACTATTTGCTCACTCAACTGAACATAACAAGCTTTATATGCCGTAGCCATTTCTCTACACGATTATGACACACTAATACAGTACATCAGAGTTTATTAGCACAAGTAAGTATTACCCACAATGCAATGCAACCACAAAATATGCTGTCTTGGAGAAAGAACCGACGGATGCTTCAATGAGTGTCACTGAAATGTATCTAATGGGTTTATATTTTTAGAAAGCATAAAGTGAATACAAAAGTATGTGTGTGCAAAAGACTGAAACACGTATGCTCAAGGTGACTCCTCTCAGGCTTTCACCGCGGTCCTTTGAGGTTTATAAGCGTCACACAGTATAAGTAGGTTGAAGTCTAGTTTTAATGAATGTAAATTTCTTATCGTTTATTCTTGCATACCTTCCTCCCTAAGCGCAGATGCTCGGCAATGCATGTTCAGTCACTGACATGCTTTGCAACTTAATGTCTGTTTCAGCTGAACGCTGATATATTCAGGCTATTTTCATGACCAATGCCCTTGTTTGGACAAATGTGTTTTCTTTATTGTCTCTGTCTGACAAGGTTGTGACTAAGAAGGGGTTTGTGGTTTATTAGTTTGTTTGTCTCGGTAGTCTGTAGGGAAGCAGGACAGAAGGGTGAGATGAGAAGGAGACTGTGGGTGCTTTTGACAAATTCTTTGACAAAAAGTCTTCAAATAAAAGCATTAATACAAGTTAAAACATTAATACAAGTAAATAAAACAAAAATCAAAACAATTATAACTATTCTGCTGACTAGCTGAATGTGTTCTTTATTTTCAAAATGAGAAAATCTCTCTTGCTTCAATCTGAACTAACAGGAATTCGTAACTATTATATGAGGATGTTAATTCATAGAATGTGTATCGTACAAAAAATGTAGAAATCCCGCAACACTAAAGCTCCCACAACACTGTAAAAACTGTACTTTTACAGAATTTTCCTGTGATTTACAGATTTTTATGTATTTTTGAAATACAGTAAAAAACGTAAAATTACAGAAAATATGCAAATTTACTAGAAAACAATGCAGCTGTCAGTAAAATTACAGAAAATATGCAAATTTACTAGAAAACAATGCAGCTGTCAGAAAATTTTAGTTTTTTATAAACAAGATTTGTTTTATTTGAAGGTCAAAACTATAAAATTACAGAAAAAGTGGGAAAACAATGTCATATATAACCTTACATCCCATAGTTTTACAGAAAAAACATATTTTACAGTATATATAGTTACATGTATAGTTTTTCCAGTTTACAGAAAATTTAATTTTTTGTAGTTAAGCCCCAACCCTCACTGGAACCCACAAATTAAAACTTGCAAATGCGATTTTACAAATTTATACGTAAAATAATTAGGAATTGTTGTGAGATTGTGTTGACTTCCACTATTCTTGTACTGTATGTTGAATTAGATGTTTCCCTAATATCACCGATCAGTTTCTGTAGTTGCGGAGCACGCTGTTGCTCTGCAGGAGGGAAATGACAGCACAACATTATGAAATCATTAAATTGTGTCACATGGTGATAGATTGTTCCTGCGCCGTCACAAAATATTTAACAGATGGAGTGCCTGCTTGATGTGTCAGTGAGTCTTGGATGTGTTTGGCAGGGACCAAACAGAGCAGTCATATGCCACAGTTATTTATGTCAATCTGTCAGATTCGTTCATACGCACCGCAGGAGCATGTGCTCACATTTTAACAACGGAAAGGAAGGCAGGGGATTGAGTTTAAAGGCAAAAATGATTTAGAAACAACATTTGAACTGATCTTAGTTTTAAAGCTCCATGATCTTGGCTCAGAGTAGTCACTGTGTCGTCGTTTCAATTCTTGGAACAGATGAATGTTTCTTCGTATCAAAGCAAGATGTTCTTCAAATGCTCTCTCAGATGAAACCTGATGGAAAGAAACAGTAATTCATGTTTCTTAAGGATGACTTGGTGAAGCTAATATGTAAGGTTTGTTAAACGGGACCATCAGTTAATCAATATTTGCTTTTAATCACAGTTAAAATGGACAATTCAAATACAAATGAAACTTATCTCATAATTTAGGCCTCCTCATGCCACCCCATACATATATTTCTTACATCCTTGGCAAAACAAATGTCTGGAAATGTAAAACTAATATTTCCTATACCGACAGACTATAGCTAAATAAATAACAGGCTTTGTTTATGGTAGACTAAAGAAATGAATTCATAAACATCTAGGATGGGATTGGGTAGAAACATTATTCCTCTCAGTCAAGACTTCGTGTAGTGGTTCCCAAAATGAAGGAACTAACAATAACCGACCGACCAATACCTTTATATGTATCTTTGCTGCTAAAGAATTTTTGCATTTTAATGTAAAATGAATGCATTTACTCTATGTTCTGACCTTCACCGCACCTGCAATTTGAGTTTTAGAAGCACTTGCATCTAAAGATGCACCAGTTTATTATTCAGAAGCTCTAAAACACATATCAGCGTGCTACTGTTATTCCTCTCAAAGAAAAATACCACAGAGCTTTTTTCCAGAAGTAGGTTAAGTGTCTTGCTCAAGGCCACTACGCCGGAGAAGGAACTTTGCATTCCCAATGTACCACTGTCTCTCGGACATGGGCTGAGCCTGATGTATTGTATGTCCAGTCAAGCATGTGCTGAAAGAAGACCACATTTTCTGTTCAAAAGAAAAACCTCTGTTATGCATTCATAACCACGGTTTCTTTACAGCTCCTAGGCAGATCATACAGAAGTAAACAAATAAGTCTAAACCTTTGTCTATTCTTTTTGTAAGGCTGAGATTCTTTCCTTAATCTGTGATCTGTCACATCTTATTCAGCATTCTTTTAGATTGACGTCTGATTCATTAGTCATTGGGATAAAATGACAAGAAGGACACAAGCTGCTTTGACGCGAAGAAACTTTATCCATGAATGTGAATGCAACTGGTCCCACCTGCGCCTTTGAAGAGACTTTGACCCTGAGATTCCAATGCAAATCAGAAACAGACAGGTAACTTTAGGTTTTCATTTGTAAGTTTAATTTGAGTTAAGTTTACAATAATCGAGTATAGTAGGGTTAAATAATGCTAGAAATGCTAGGGTCATGTGTTTTGTATGGTATGTATACAATACACTTGAGGGTCAAGAATAAAATAAAAGAAACTGATGTTTAAAGTATTTTTAATCAAATTAGTTCATTGAAACAAACGTACAAACTAAACATAAATTCCTGTCGGCCAGTAAAATGTCAAATTTGACAACAAAACAAAAGTATAAAGTATTTTTTTTATCGTTTTTACAATTTTTATAGCAGTCATTTGAGGCACTTTGTGGTTCCGCTTCATCCGCTCCAATAGGGGGCAGTATCTGTGTTCATGTAATCTCATCTGTGCATGAACTCTTGTGGTAGTCCACTGAGGTTTCTGTCTCTTAGAGCTTCATCAACAGTTTGGATGTATTTATCTATACGTTCTCTCATTTCAGAGGTAAAAGGTTCAAAGGTCAGAATACGAGATCCAGAGCGTTTAAAATGTCCATCTCTGTTGCTTTCCGTGCAGAGAAGTCTTTCCTCAGGAATGCTGACGTTCAGGAATGCAGTGATGGTCTTTAACTGTGCAACAAGATCTTTCTGAAGATTCTCGAAGTGGACCACCAGCAGGCGACGGGCAAACTTCAACCAAGCCAGAGCGTGAGACACCCACCAGGAGGAATAACTGTCCACAAACTCCAACCACTCTGAAACAGAAACATCACCATTTTTACCAAGTACCAAACATCTACAAATGACAACAAACAGTTTCAGGGCACACAGATAAAAACCAAACTGTGTGGTCCATAAGCTTTGCTGATTGTCTGAAATTAATGTGTTTTTATTTCATTTGTACCTTTGCTCCTCCAATGAACGTCTGAAGCGTAGCCCAGGTGTCCGGCACACTTGCGGTTAAACTCGGCCATGAGCGAGCGATAGGGGTTTCGCATCAGCAGGATGGCAGTGTCGAACATTTCAATCTGTCGCTGGCCGCTCTCGTGAGTCTTGACACAAAGGACTCTTCCACTCTGCCAGTGATCTTTCTCACCTTTAAAACCTGAAGCAGGGTGGAAAACACACATACACCTGTGCATCAAAACTCCAGCCTTCTCAATTTTTTTCTAGCTAAGAGAAGGCTCGGATGGCTTTAGATGTTTGTTCTTATATTCCATAGTAGAAGTGCTATAGACAGAAACAAGACGATATGTTGAAGATGAGGGTTTGTGTGTACATTAGTTGAATCTCACCTTTGTTATAAAGCGATCCGTCAAAGTAATAACTGCCAGTGTAGAATCCAGTGGCCGACTCGATCAGGTGTCGTAGCCAGGTGTTTCCGGCCCCTGGAAAGCTGGACAGGGCCACTAGAGTGCTGGGCCTCTGGGGCAGAAAGGTTCTTTCTTTGCATTTTGCATCTGAAAAGACAGATATTGGTAAAGATTCTTCAAATTCTTAGACCATAAAGTGTTAATTGTTAGCTTAGGTTGGATATGCAGTCTTTTTACCTAAAACAGGCGTACTGTACACCTGGAGGTAGTTGAGGTCATGTGGGGAGGTGTGGTTTGTTTGGTTGCCCCTCCCACATGTGTGTTCCTGTCCACTCCTCTGCAGTCTAATGACAAAGAGGGCGTGGCCGCAGAAACAGTCCTGCCTTCTTAAAAGGGCCAAGGGCAGCTCCTGACAAAGTCATATATAATTTAGAAGGCGTTAGAGAAAGCTGTCATATAATAATATAATATAATATAATTATATTATAATCTGTTCATATATAAACAAACGTTTTACATTAGAATATATATATATATAATATAAAATGTACTTGTATAATGTACATGATGAAACATTATTTAGTTTAAAGAGTCTATGGCCCGGTTTCACAGTTAAATTAGGATATTTAAGTTTGCTTTTACTAAAATGCCTTAGATTAAAATATTACTAGAGCCCATCTTGACACAATACAATGGCAATGACATATTTTAAGATATGTCTGGGAAATTTATTTTCAATTAAGACCGCTCAAATTTTCACTTTAGTCTGGGACTAGTTTTAAGCCTTTTCTGTGAAACCGGGAATATATGAAGTAAACGTATGGCTAGTTCACCCAAAATGTATTTTTTATACTTTACTTACCGTCATGTCTGTCTTTCTTCTGCAGAACACAAAAGAAGATATTTTGAAGAACGTTGGTAACCAATCAACATTGACTGTATGGAGACATTTCTGGAAATATCTTCTTTTGTGTTTCACAGAAGAAACATGAACGAATGAATGAACATGTCTTGCCTTTACGATGAGTATTTGTGAATTAAACCTGTTCTGTGCAGATGTCTATACACTCTTGAGGGGTGTGTGTGAGCCCAAAGGTCTGGATGAAGAGGTCGTCAGTCGAATTCTTTGGCTTCTTGAAACATCTGTGGTAGTGCACAGTTCTGTCTGTGAAACATTGAACAGAAAACTGTTGCGTTGCACAAAGCCTCAAGTGAACTGAAGTTTAAGACCTTTACTGCTCATCACTTTTAATCTGGATTTATTTTTGGCACATGATACTGGCCTGTGTGCTGTGGCCAACTTCAAATGTAAAAGTTTTCGTTATTATTAAATTAAACATGTAAACTTCTACCGTAAGGTTAGTTGTGAAACTTATCAAAAAAGTGTTGTTCTGGTTTCTTGTTTGTTTTCTTAATTTGACTCACATTTTCTTTGACCAGGAAGCCGATCCTCAACTCTGTAGACAGACAGGCGTCCCACTCCTCCACAGGGGGATCCCTTTTGTCCCCGACAATCCAGATTACATTCCTCTCCCCGAGCCCGACGGGCACAGACCCTGTTGCCACAGTGACACTCCGCTCCATATTCCAGCCCTGCATACCTGAATCCACTGTAAAGAAAAAACATGTCTTCTACATAGGCAAGCACATGTCATTTGTGTTTCATTCTAGACAAGATTCTATTCAAATTGATGGAAAGTAGCCATGGAGTAATGGAGTGTAGCATTCATACAGTATCTGAGTTTCTGACTAAGTGATGTATTGATCCCAGTCGAGTTTAAAGCCGGGCGCCTCGCATTCTGCCACCTGTTTCCGGCAATAAACACTGAACGTACTGTTCTAAAGAACAGCGTTTCTCTCATTTCGCTCTTCAGATGCTTGACGTCTTTACCTCTCTGAGCAGGTGTCCTGACACAAGGCGCTGGTCATTTTACGGAAGTCGTAAAGAACGACCCCGCCAAGTGCATGCTCCGTTTCGTTGTTTATGAAACATCCAATGTAGGTTTCTTGTTTAGAATGATAAAAAAAAAGGAATACATATTTACAGACCCATCTTTATAAAAAACTATAGTATAGTTTATAAGAAATTACAATACGACTTACCCTTATGTCTGTTTTTCTTATGTAACAGATTACGTTCAGGAGACCTCTGCTGTACGTCTGTATTTCCGTGGAACCAGCGGCGTCTCTGATATCTGCTTTCCAAACTGTGAGATTTGAAGTGTTTATGGGCTGATCTGCTACCTGACAGATCAACAGGTTGGTTCTCCACATCCAGCATAAGTCTGGCACCATTCCTCCTGTAAAACCATCTCACGTTAGGATCCTCGTGAGCTCTTGGTGGTGCGGGTAGAGAGGGGATTGTGACGCTATCCGTTTCTCTCTGAAGTGATGAAAAACTATAGCGTTGAAACATTAAAACACTTCCTGCCATGATGTAAGCCACGCCCAGGAAAAGAAGGAGCAACTGTGCCCGCCTTAAGAAGTGCAGTAGTCTGTGGAAAGCTTTAGCCATCCTATTTTTGTACCAGTTTAGACCATCGGGTCCGATCAAGACTCAGTATACAAAGCAAATAGATACAACAGTGTTTATTCTGGAGGCTGGAGTGCAGCAGCCCTAAAATAAATAAAAAGATCTGTCAGGATAATCACACGGACAGACAGACAAAAAAATCATCTTCCCTTGAGAGAGGTGAAATCGATAAGGGTCTAGTCTTTTCTCTTTCGATTTAAAAAAAGAAAAGAGAAAACTGTTGTTTAAAGAGATGTGCAAGATGAAACGTTTATAGTACAACATCAGTCGAAAGAAGTGTGCTTCCTATGTATTTTGGTCTTCATTCATGCCTGGGGTTTACGATGTGCGAGTTGTCTGTTTTTTGGAGTGATGCTTTCAAATTTCTGCCTTCGGGGGAGAGAGCTGTCTATCCGGCTGAATGTCACATCACACATCACAAAGCCCATTGAAGCAAAAAGCTGTGCTCTCCAAACCATCGGCTAAGAGTAAATTTTCCAAAACTTTAATAGAATCTGTTTCCTGTAAGAACAGGAAGTCATTATATTTTGCCTGAGCTCTATTATAATATTCAGCTGAAATGGATTGAAATGTCGGATCCATATAGCCCTTAAAAATCCATTAGAATTGTGACTCACTGTTTCATAACAACTAGAGTAGCAAGCAGAGGTTGGTTTGTAATGGAGAATTATTCATACATCAATATCTCTCCATAAATACAGATTTTGATTCAGATATCCATCACGTCTCAACCCAAAACAGTAATACTTTCTACATCATCTGACAAAATGTCTTGTAAAATTAAGAAAGAGATATAGCACTGATCCTGGATATGGACTGCAGTAAACTGAATATTGAAATATGATGTACAGTAAATTATAAATAAAAAACCTTGCTATGGTGGCTTGAAATAAAATGTTTATCTAATGGGTCAATGTACATCTTTTGACAAGATATTTCATACGAGGAAGATTTCATCTTTCCTTTTGGTAAAGCAGTGGGCTTGTTTTTCAAAGCTGATCTATATTTATTCTGGTGTAGAAACAATACGATCGTCTCGACTATTTTAGTCTGATGGAACGATAGCATGCTGGGAAAGACAGCTCTAAAGGCACATTTAAAACGGAACCACTCTTGTTTCTATAGTGATTGAACATGGCAGGCAAATAGACACAAGTTATTTTATTACATACAAGAACTCAATGAAGAGAGTTGGAGACTTCCTTTCTAAGACTTATGTTTGGATAGCCTAGGGATGTCTAAT
Source organism: Barbatula barbatula (assembly GCF_947034865.1). NCBI lineage: Eukaryota > Metazoa > Chordata > Actinopteri > Cypriniformes > Nemacheilidae > Barbatula > Barbatula barbatula. The sequence continues at coordinate 15,948,318 of NC_136787.1, read as the reverse complement.
TAGATACTGCATCTTATCTTGAATTTAAATTAAAATTTGAATTTAAACGTAAAATAGTAACAATGTCTACATCAGGTTATTTGTCTCATCATGGTAGTAGTAGTAGTAGGATGCAGAAATGTGAACCGCAGGTCATTCATTTGCTCTTTGAAAACTTTTAAAATCCAAAGTGATTGTCATATTATTTCAAAAGGACCGAGACAGAATGAAGTTTTATTTGAGCATTGAAGTACCCAAGTGAGTCTTCATAGCGCTTTCAGCACCGCGGACAGCTCCCATTTCATTTCTATAGACTCTGATATATACATTCTGATCACATACCCAACATTTAGGGATCATATGACCATACTGACGAAAAGATATAAAGACAATCTTAAGACACTAAAATGCGTTGAAATCAAACCTAAACTCTGTGGTGAAAAGACGACCGAGACAACTCCTTTAAGTACGATATTTGCAGAAACGATATGCATTTTCGGACGCATCATTCGATTGTACGTCATCAATGAAAACAGACGCGTTATTAGAGTATATTCTGAGATTAGACATGTTTACCTCAGCGTTATTTGATGATGTGTCTCAGATCAGATGTTCACGGATGTTTCAGCCTGAAAGCTCCGCGACTCCAGTGATTCCTCACGTGAAAAACTCACTTCCCGCGGTTGAATGTTACTTGTCGATTATCAGAGATGTCGTTTAAACTGGCAAAGTTGCACACTCTTCCATGTTGTGTGACTTTCGGTCTCTGTCGTTCCCGTTAAACTCGGTGGGATGAAATGAGCGAATCGTGGTGAATAAAACGGGAGCTGTTGTTCCCAGGCAACGTGTAAAACGCGGACTGTACTCGTGATGCCATCAGAGGTCATTACAGGCGTCGAGATGCACTGTCTCTTAACTCTAATGTGGATATTTAACCTGAAAGGTGAAACGATTTTAAAATTGAAACTTTGTTCTCAGGTTCTCTAGTGTATTTTCTTTAAATGTTAAATTGGGGCACGTTTTATTATGTTTTACTGGGATTTTTACACCATTAATATCAGTTAATGTTGGCCAAGTACAAGTTTGCTGTTCTGTTACACTTTTAAAAATGCAGGGTTCTTTTCAACGGTGTTGGGTCAAGAAGGGATTTTCTTAACCTATGCTGGGCGTCAACCCAAAATGTGGGCTGTTTTAACCCATTGTTGGGTCAAATATAAACATTTTGAATTCAACACATTGACTGGGTTTGTCCCTCTTTCACAAGGCTGGATTGAAAATAACCCATCATTTTTTTGTGTACTCATGCATAATGTAATGGATACTAATTTCAATATGCTTTAACTTGGGATCCTGTGATTTTTAGGATGCATTGATGGTCTATATGTTTTAAATTTGTAAATGTTTCTATCAGCTTTCAGAGCAAACATGTCTGAGTCCCATTTAAGCCTCACTTATATTATTTTGTGTTTGTCTGTTTGATTAACGTGCATTGATTCATCCCTCGCTGGCTTTCAAAATCTAAGGTTAAAAGGTTTTCACGCTGCTTTTATTGAATCATGCATGGATTCTGTTTTCAGGCTAATGAGCCGAGCTTTTATGTGGGTGTCTGTTAGTAAAATCAGCTATTCAGATTGTTAAACCCATCAGAGAGAGAGGGAAATGATGGCTCATTGCTGTTGTGCATCTGAGATCTAGAGTTCCCTTTGGCTTGAGAGATCTTTCCCTATCTGCGGTGAGCAGAACGGAGCCTTTGTTCTAGCGCAGACAGAAGACGAGTACATTCATCTGGCAAAGACAAACACGGACAGACAAACACACAGGAAACCAGCTGAAAATGAGACCAAGAAATATAAACAAACAAAGAGCTGAGATGAATTTTCCTAAACATACCATAGAAGAGAATAGACCCGCAATGTCTGTCATTAAATTACATTTATAACTTGAATTGGTGTTCTAAAATATTACTGTACATTAATTTCATTATAACATATGTCATATTGTGAAGCAATAGTTGTGTTCAGGTCACAACTACACAACAGTCATCTGTATGAGTGAGTCACGCTGTATGTGTCTCACACACAGGGCTTGTTTTCCTCAAACTCGTCCTCTTAATCTGTTTTTGAGGTTTGTCCCTCAGGAACACTGACTGCAGAACAGTCCGCCGTGTTTTCAAGTAATTATACAGCACGGATGTTCAAGGTCAGGGACCAATCGACGAAACAATTTTGTTTGGTCCTGGCGGAGAATGGCAGATTTAAATCTGTTCGAGTCTCTTGATGGCCACACACTTTAGGGCTTCAGGCGCATCCACAGATTCAATCCGTTGCCCGAAGCACTTTTCTCTGTTGAGAGCCATCTTCATTCTCTCTATCTGTCTGTCTGTCTGTCTGTCTGTCTGTCACATTCTCTCTCGCTGCTGTCTTTTATTCTCGTAGGCTTTTGATTTATTAAAAACAGCAGCTGTTTTGAGTTTTGCTATCCATCAAACGGATTTCGTTTCTCTGCCTTGCATGTCATTTTCTGTGCATGTTTTATGAGCTGTGTGAAATGAATACGCTTTCAAACATTAGAATGAAATTATTTAAAAGGGAAAAAGATCTTGTTGAGAGTGAATTTACAGTCTTAGACATAGAAACCTTATGCAATGGTATTTGCATTGACACAACATTTTAAATGGAAGAGATCAGATGCTGGATTCTGATTGGTCAGGACATTTCTAGTGAATAGCATCTATAGATAACACTGCTTGCATAACTATTATTGCGTATGCAGCACTGAATCGATTAACTAAATTGCAATCTAAGGGTGTGTTCACACTTGCTATCTTTTTTTGAGTTCCGTTCTTGTTGTTATGGAAACATCAGATTTCGTTACTCGCTTGTCAAAAAGGCACTTGGCGCGGGTGTTTTTTTTTTTTTAGAAAAGTTTAACTTTTTTCAACTACAAATGACGCTCTGAGCTGCAGAAAAAGACTGCTTCTTTTAAACACGGTTTACTCCATAGGATTATAATGTAAAACAGAGGCTGACATCTTAAAAAAAGACAAATCCTAAGAACAGCTACAAAGGTTTTTAAACTAAGTTTCTTTTTGGAACCGCTGTATGTTGTGAAGGAATCTTTCTCACTCTTAAATGATGTAAGCACATGCAGTACCACAGTAAATGAGAAGAACAGGAATGAGGAACGTATACACTTTTTTATCATCTATATTAGAGAAAATATTTGGGGTGGACTGACATCATGTAGATTAGCACAGCAAAAACATGAAACTGGAATGCTTTATAAAAAGGGTTTCTATGCAAATGAATACATCATAAATATCACTTCGTAAGATAAGGCACCAATTCTGAGCAAATCAAAATTCATTAAACCGCAGCAGGACTCTATATTTAATGTCTGCATGGAGATCTGTGACTAATGCAGGTCCTGCCCAGACTCTTGGGTTCAGATATTAGCATTGTTACCATTGCGAAGTGAAAAATATGACCAGAACATCTCAGGCTTATTTCTCTCATGTAAAATTAGAAGAGAACGCAGACCATGGATCTCATGAATTCAAGGGTATGAAACTTTTCATCATTGTATTACGTTTGTAAAGCTCCTCTCAAAATGCATGGGAACAATCTTTCTCTCTGTCTCTGTCTTTTTTTTAAGCGATTCTGCTGTGTGACTCTCTCATCTGGATGACAGTCATGCTTACACTGTGTTTTATTCACCAGTCCTGGGGGAGAACCTTCAGGTCCTTCTCTACACACACACACACACACACACACACACACACTGAGGCTCCAGGAAAATAGTGGCCTGGAATTTAAATGGATGAATAATAGACCAAGCCGAGGTCTTTGGCCGCTTCTGCACGAATCCAATATGAGTAGTTCTTTATCTCGGCGGCATTTTGAAAAATCAAACCTGACATTTTATGGGGACTCATGGGAAATACTTGCATACAAACAAAAAAGTGATACAAAGTCAAAGTAAACAAAACATTTGGAGGCGAGGTGATTTCTTATATCTGTAGGCATCAGCTCCTCTCTTTTCAAGAGATTGAAAGACTTTTATTTGAATTTCTAGTTTCTTTAATGTAGACCCATTTTTCTTCAGAAAGTGGCTGAATTGTTTATATGTTATGTCCTTTAAGGAGTTTACAGCCCGTAATAACTGGGAAGTTTCTATAGGATAAATGGTTTGGAATGAGACGATGCCCTAAATAGGGAAATAATGACCACATTTAAATTTGGATGACCTTTTCCTCTAATATGATTCTCATTGGTCGCAATGTGTTCAACACTTGATGTTTGTGAAAAAACCTCAAGCCCTCATTTGAGATGAGCAAGTGTTATCTTGCTGAGGGCAAACTCTTTGATTTCTGCAGGTGGCTGGAGAGATAATGGCTCCAAAGAACCCCAATGGAAAACCATATCATTTTATAATCATTTGTCTTCCTTTCCTTCATGTTTTATTTCTGTTGAGACAAATGCTAACCTTCAGATACAATTTGAATAAAGCACCTATAAAACTACCTCTCAAGCCAAAAAACAAACCCACTGTCAACCCAGGTGAACTTACTTCATAACCCAACGGTTGGGTTCGTACCTTTTTGACTGTATATTTGGAAGATTTGTTGGAAGTAACACATGGCGGTTCTGGAAGCTGAGAGTGAGACACTGCTACAGTAGTTTTAATAAGAAGAAACATATTTTGTGCAGGGTAAATTGGTATCGTTTCTGCCTGTCACTTCAGTGGGTTTAATTGGCTTAGTTCAATAATGATATGGCATGAGAACAGCACTGCATGTGAATACGTGCTCCGTTCTGTGATTGAGACGTTTGTTTGACAGCTTGAGACGTTGAGGCATGCAGCATTATTACCGTACGTCTGATTCTTGTGAGAGAAGGATTGACAGTGTTCACAGCGGATGCCTACAGTGGATTGAGAAACGGCTCTGTTATGTGGGTGATTTTCAGTCTCAAAGTTACGAGCATGGTGCCAAAGCTGAAGGAAAACTGCAGAAGTGTTGTAGTTTAGCATGGAGGGTGAATTGCTAAACGAGTGAGTGAAAGTCAGACAGTCTGGGTTTCTTTTACCTTGAATGCGATGATTAAATGACAAAGACATGACACACCAGAGACAGGTCTGTTCTTTCTGATTAATGGCAGCGTATTGAGGACCGTTTGAGCACACAGGAGAACACACTGTCATGCCTACAACATCTCACAATTCAGCTGTATTGACATCTTGATACTGATGCTTTGACTTCGACCTCAATTAAGAGATTAGATTTCTAAAGAAATTCAGATGTGGAGGACAGGTTTCAGGAATAAAGACAAAACTTACACAAAGCAATGAGTTTATTCCTGGTATTGTTGTTGTTGTGACTAGTTCTATTCAGTGTCTTTTTTGCTGATGCCAAGGAGAATGTTTTACTGTCAATGATCTGTGTATGAATATCAAGGTATACTGTATAAAAAAGATTATATTATTAGTACATTTTATTTTGCAGAATTTTCACATATTTTTTAAATGCCGTGAAATCACACGAATAAACTGCACATTTACATGGTAGGTGCAAAATAACATAAAAAGCATTTTACTATACAAAAATATTATTTTGTGTTTTTTTTCTGGCGCCCCATGTGCAGCAATATTAGGCCTACAGATATTAAATTGATCCATTCATCCAGAAACCTATTCTCAAGTCTCAATGATATTCTGGTTGCCAGATTTGGCTCAGATCTTCACACCTTTCTTTATTTAAGGTATCATTCATGCCTGTAGCACAAATTGTGCAGGACAAATTGCACGCTTAATTTTAACTAAGTGTTAAGAGTTGAAGGCTTGTTCAGATAATTATAAGAAACATTTATAGTCTTGTTTGTCTTATAGCAAGCTCATCTATTAATCGCTTATACTGCATGCTCATGTCTGTCCGGCAAGACATGCGGCTTTCCGAGGCCCCTTGAGAAAATATGGGGTATCGCCAATACTGATGTTAGTTTCTTTTGTTAGTGACGCTATCGATCACATGATCCATTTAAGTCACGAGAAAAGAGGAACCCGAGTCATCAGATAGCGGTAACTGATTGATTATGGTTCATAAATCCAGTGTTATGACACCAGGAGTAGATAACTCAACAGTGTGATTTGTGCGTAAGCCACCCAAGGAAATGTACAGTTTCTGTTATCTCCTAAAACTGGCCACAACCCACCCTGGAACGATGGTTACTGACAAAATGAAACGTTTAGATGAATGTTAAGAGCACAGTCATCCATTAAACATTGACCTCTGAGGAAGAGGGGAAGAGAAGCTGAGATGGTCTTTATGTCCTCTGGCTTCCGGGCATTTAGATCACTCATCTGTGATTTTTCCTTTTTTGAGTCTCTTAGGTATGCTTCAGTGAATAAAAATGACATTCTATGGATATTTTGTGAAATAATTGTGCATATGATGGTACTGTAATTGCAACCAACGTCTCCGTCCACCCCTCGCCCCTCCCTTTTGAAGCACTACGGTGGCTGACACAGAAATTAAGATGTTGTCATATTTTGCTTCTTCGCCGTGGGAGTTAATGTATTTACGAAACATGCTCTGGTACTATATAAAAAACATGTTTTATACAGTGGTTGCCATTTAAATGACAGATTCTGTAAAAAACACGTGTGACCGAATCTTACAGGACATCCTTATTTCATTGCTGTTATGAGTTTTAATTGTTTTAAGGATATTCATAAATATTTTTCTTTATTAGAAAACATCTATTTACAGGGAGCAAACCTATGTTAAATAAAATTCGTTTTCATATCATATTTTTTGGTGTGTGTAAGGGAAGGAAATATTGAAAAGGCTATACTCCGAAAGCACAAATCATCTGCTAAAAGTATACGCATGTCTTATTAAACCTCAAACTTGGCTGCATACATTAGTTAGTAATAGCCTTTTATCAGATTCAATCTTCCATAATTCCCCAGCACTGCATCTGTCATACCAGCAGCGCCTCGGTGCTATCTCTCTGCATGCAAACACAATTTTCACATTAAGCTACCGTGGCACAAGCCATAAATATTTTCCTTCCCAATTGCCTTTTTATTAAAGGAAATGTGATTGGCTGAAGGGAGAGTTTATTAAACTGTCTGTATTTCCTTTATAATAACTGTACGCCGCGTCCTATGATTGTGACGGGTACTATCATTCTTTCTTTTCATACCCTTTTTTTTAGCAAACCTATAAATTCATAGTCGGCTGTTGGAATAAGGTTGCTTTTACACACAATAACAGTTATATAATAAAAAATCCTGTACTGGTAGAGCAAGGTGGTTTGAAGGTACATGAATAATGAAAGCTATACTGTATGACCTTGAATGCAAGTTTGGGGGACAAATCTACCAAATGCACAGATGTAATGGAATGGACGTTTGTTGAATTTGTCAGCTGTGTACTGGTTATCCTTCACACCGTTTTGACTACATTTATATAAGATTGTGGCGCATTTCAAGCTAAACTCATTGTACCTGGGAATGAGTACAAGTCATTCCCAGGAACGCACAAACACAAATTTGCACATCCATAAACGGTGTGTAATGTTACACAAAAATGAAAAGACATAAAGGCGAAATTGCCCGGCAGATCAGTTTAATATACAGCAACACTTAAAAACTGAAAAGGAGGAAGTCACAGACTAATGACTCATCTTGCACTGTTATGACAGCATCAATTAAGCGTTGTGTTTGTGGTGTACTTTAGTTTCTTACAATTTGAGCCTGAGAATATCCATTAAAATAGACTTGACATCATTCTAAAGAGAGCGGATGTAATTAGCTGCCATGCTGTCCTGACGTCTTCTTTCCCAAAGCATCAGATTCAGTCGGATGCCTGGCAAATTGCGGAGACTAACATTGTGCTGAAATAACTCTTATTATATCAAGTCTTCTTTGCAGTAGACTTTGCTGTGCAATCTAGATATATTTGCTTTAATGTAGATACATAATTTGGGATTCACTTATAACTCCGGGATATGAAAGTCTGCTCCAGAGAAGCGTTAACACCACTTATCAATTTCAGAATCGCATAGTGAGATGTTAAGCAACAGACAAGCAATAAAACCATGCATACATTGTAAAATAGAAGCTTTCATTCGACTTAAATTGCGGCGTGTGAGGGAAAGTGCTTAAGTGTCAGCTGGAATGATGAAGAGTTTAAATAATAAATTCATCAATTTTCACAGCAACATTTTCACAGATGGACGAGCAGTTATTAAACCACGCTGCTGTTTGTGTCCAATCCATGTTATTAATCTTGGAAATACGCAAATTGGAATGTTAACTTAGGTTAGTGTAAAGTCTCAAAACCTGACTATCCAGGATTAATAACAAACACAGGGTAAAGTGAAATGTGAAACATGAAACAAGATGAGCCAGGGTTGGTGAAAACCCTTTTATTAATTTCTTTTATTTGTTATATTACATTAGTTGTAGTCAGAATTGGATTATGAAAGTTAGCAATACATTCTCTTGTTTAAATTGAGTTTATTTCAATTGAATTCAAATTTAGCGAATTATTACTTTCTCTTTCCGGTCGCGTCTGGTGTAGACACAGTGTTAGTGGCCATTCACTCACCTTCCATTTATCCATGTCTCCACCAAACCACAACATCGTCTCCACCATGATCTAGTGGCAAAAATCAGCATTACCCTCAATAAGAATACCTACTATGTTTAAGTGCAGACATTATGCTCATGAGCATCCCCATCTGAGGAGTAAATGGTATGGAAATGCTAATCGTGCCTCAAGGTGGCAAACTTGTCTTAATGATACAACTGTTTCTCTCCGGCTCTAATTAAAAGGCCATAGCGCCTGCGTCATTAGCCGTGTACGCCAGAAAGGAGATAACTGATATGTCACTCATGGCTTCTCGACAGAAAGCTGTAGGAGGAAAATCAAGGTCTTGGTTGCGCATCTTTAGCAACATCCAGACGTTAGACACCTCTCTTTAAAAACAGATGACATTGTGGAAAGCTGTGATTGTTCGTGTGTTTTACTTCAATAGCACTGGACAGACATCAAGTGAGAATATAAGTATCTCAGTTATTTGTTGTTTATTTGGGGTTTTTGTTATTTTAAAAGAAGCATTAACTTATGAAAAAAACGTAAATGTTGTGCTTAGTGCCGTAAATAAAGAAAAAATCTAAGCAGACACGTGCATCAGCTCCGAACGGATGCGAATTTCCATTCAGCCTCTAACATTTCATTATCCTCTTACCGCTTGCAGACTTTTTGATTTGTTCAGATCCACAACACCGAGGTTGGCTGAGCATTCTGTACCGAATATTGTATTACAAAGGTGACATCTGAGTAAATGATGTTTCTGAGTCCCTAATCGAACCAGGAATCAAACTCTTGATAAAATACCCTGGAAGAAAGTTTCTCAAACTTTTCAGGACGGCGTATTAAGGTTATTTTTCATCTTTCGGAGAGGCCCGAGGTGATCCGTCTTCTCTGACACTGAATCGGTTTAGCTGTAATCTTATCGGCCCATTTTCCCTGCAATTTAATTTGCTTTTTGACTTGCGCTCCTACCGACTCATAAATGTCTTGATTGTGTTTGGTGAATTCGATTAACCTGCAGCGGGCACCAGACGAGCCACGATCCCTTAAATCCCGTTGCCATGTTAGCAGTCCTGACTCACTTGAGTGGGGAAATAGTGAATGGGTTAGGCCTGAATAAATTTTCGAATTAAATTATAAATTAAAAAATGTATAATAAAATATACAAGTAATACACATTCTCCAGAGGTGTTTTTGTTTAGATAGCAGCAAATGTGTCTGCAAACAAAATGCAGCACTGACTTGTCTGGTCAGGAAGAGACAAAAAGTCAAATTCAAACCCATCCAGCGTCAGATATGAGCTCTAAATGAATGTGTCCCGGCTGTAATTAGACTCTACCTGTCTGATGTACCATATGCCAGCTAGATCAGCAGAGTCTGGCATCTTCCACAGACTCGTTTAATTAAAGTTAGGATGTGCGGTTTGGCATCCGTATCAATGCCCAGCCACGGAAAATCATGAAGAAATAATGTAGCAAAGATGTTGTGTTTGTGCCATTTTGAAGGTCCAGTGTAGGTGAGGTTGCGAATTGCAACCAACGTCTCCGTCCACCCCTCGCCCCACCCTTTCGAAGCACTACGGTGGCTGACAGAAATTAAGATGTTGTCATATTTTCACTTCTTTGTCGAGGGAGATAATGTATTTACGAAACATGCTCTGTAGAGCAGTTTGTCCTTTTAGGGCCACTGTAGAAACAACATGGCGATTTCCAGGTAAAGGGACCCGTGGTGTATGTAGATAGAAATATAAAGTGTAAGCTCTGAAGACACAGATATGTATATTATATTGCAGTTCTCTCAAAAGACCCTCCAAAAATTACACATTGGCCCTTTAAATATCAGATAAAAAACAATTGTGTGTTGTTATAATTTTCCTCTTTAAAATCATCAGTTTGGTCTATGACACATGAAGTAAAGCTCCACACTTTCATTGTCTGTTTGTGACAGATATTCAAATTAAATTTACAAAACCACAATATGGTTCACAATTCACCGCAATGAACATTAAAAATATTAAGAATACATTTATTTATCTCATAGAAAATTCATATTGGTTATGTTATTTAGTTTATTACTAAGTTTAAACTGCAATACTCAAAAAAAAATGGCTGTCTTGCCATAACTGAGAATAATGAGATTTCATTAGATGCACCGTTATGAACAAATATCTGTTTGTGAGAAATGAATTTACTGATGTCACATGAGACACTATGATTCATTACCTTCCGAGAGCATTGTATTAGAGAACTGTTTGTTTTGATTCATGAATCTATAATCAGCTGTCATGTAGATAATCTCATCCAAGTCATTGAATTGATGAAGACGAACTCTGGACAGAACACAGGAGGTGGTGATGATTATGCTCCTAGAAAATATGGATTTTAATATTTATATTAAACGCACATACTGTGATCATTTCATGAATAGTAATGAGATACTCGAAAAGTACAGGGACTGAGAAAATTTGCCTCAGATGAGAGAAATTTGCATGTTAAGATCACATTGATGTTTACGCTGATCTGTGCATTCTGTCATTCAGAAGAGGAAAATAGGAGAAACCTGTGCTGGGAATCTGCATGTTTTCGTGAATACAGGTTTTTGTGATATTTTAATGAACACTGTATTATTGAAGCTATCAGTTCCCTCATGTGTGAAGTGTAGATAATACAAGTGCCCTTCATCACTCTTGGGTTTTTTATTTTGCAATAATGACCGGCAGGCTGCACATTATCCAATAGCGTAACACATGAGGTTCCAACAGCATAAGCTCTCTGACACTGTTGTTAACATTATCAGTTTTGGTGTTGTGTTACCACCTGCTGGTGTGTGTTAAATATCTGTATGTGCAACACGTTACGTGCCAACGCTGGCAAGGCTCAGTGGTAAAAGCATGGTGCTAGCAACAGCAAGGTCATGGGTTTGATCCCAGTTGATTGCACATAGTCAGAAACAAATGTATTGTAGAATGCAGTCTAAGTGGCATTGGATAAAAGCGTCTGCAAAATTCATAAATGTAAAACTGACACTGAAACTCAACCTCATCTCTGATTCTTTAACTTGCAATAGTTTTTAGTTTTTTTCCAATTTTGTTATATGCTTTTGTCTTTTTATTGTTGTATGGTTAATTTACAATCCAACTCTTGGGTTTGTCCCTTTTTGACCCAATACTGGGTTGAAAATAACCCAGCTTTTTTCAGAGAGATACTATTTGTATTTCAAATTAAACTTATTTCTCTTTATGGCTCGGACAGTTTTTTCCATTTTGAACCTGCTTTTATGTTAATATATTTTTGTTTTCATGTTACTTTTATTTCGATTTTTCAACAATTTTGTTACGTCCTTGTGTCATTTAATGACTTTACTGTAAGTTTAATTGATTTGATTTCAGTTTAAGTTTAGTTTTAATTATTTCCAGTGAATAATTTTTGTGCCTCAACACTTTATTGCTAAGGCAACGTTACTTCTGTAATATTAACTTTTTCACATTTTGAGGCTGGTGTTACATTTGATTTTAGATAACAAAAATGTTTAAATAGTTAACTATAATAGCTGTGCATTAATGCATTAATATGAATGTGTGTGTGTGAATGAATGTGTTTGGTTTTGTGTGTCTGCATGTGTCTGAAGTCATCTTCTGTCATTCAGCCCGAGTTGAGTCATTTCTATCCCTCTCTCTAAACTTGGCATGTTTCTTTTGCACATTCTGTTGAAAGACGTCATGTGGGAGATGCATTGCGGTTCAGAAGTTTACGAGAGAGAGGCGTTGTTGTGCTAGAGATGACTCGCCATATGAACTGTGTAATCTCCCTTACATATATGAATGAATCTGACCAAGCTTTATTGAAGACCCCTTAAGACATAGGAAATATAAGCTTCTCAACACATTCGATTTTTTGACATAAATAAATGTGGGGCAAGATTTATTTGAGCAATCTGAAATTGATTGGACTGTGAAGTTTCCTTTGGAAAAACATGAACCAATGAATCACATACATTAAGACCAGGAACATGCATTAAGAAAGCACATAGGGTCCATTTTGATTCATGTTGCCTTAATGGCTGGTAATTGGAAGCTTTGCTGGTTCAATTCTTGCTAGGAGTTTCTCCTATCTCCTATTGAAATGCTTTAAACCCCTCGATGTTTGTTACACCTTTGTATCAAAGCCATTGTGTGATGATAAATTTAGATTCAGGTAGTTCCTGTCTTTCTAAATAATGTGCTTCCCTCTAGTGGTAAAAACTCCCATTGCATGGCTGATTATTTAGACTGTTTCTCACCTGACAGAAATGTCAACGTTTTGGTTCTAAATCTGATGAGCAATGTCTGCATTGACGGGAAAGATTTGCTCACTGCAGAAAACAAACACATAAACCGTATTTGATGTGTTCATATACGGCCTGACAGGCCTGTAGCCGCAGCGGGTAGAATGACAGACATGCCGTCAACATCACTCAATGCATTTTCTGTTAATGTCATTTAACACGTTCCGTGTGAGTCAGAATTTGGCGTGATTCATGTCTGTGAATGAAATGAGAGGGAGAGAATTAATCCCTCCCCTTTTCTTTCTCACATTCAACCCTGTTGTTGTACTGCGGATCGGCCACACCTGCAGGCCTTTGAAAGTCTCTGTGTAGGGATGGATCAGTAGCCATGGGGCTCCCCGTGAGGCCATGGGGATTTTCTTCATGGGCAGAGCTCACACTTCCTTCCTGTGAGGTCATAAATCTGTCCCCACAGCACATGCTAATGGTCTAATATTAAGAGTGTTTAGGTTCATCTGCTTCAGGAAGGACCCTACCTGAGGCTCCCCTGCAGCTCATTCCAAAAACAAGGAACGCCTTTCGAAATGGGAAGTACAGTAATATGTGCAGTAAACATCTCCTGCTGTGACTAAAGAGAATATATGTATGTGTAGAGAATATTTTCATATGAAACTGCTTATGCATACTGTACACACATGCGCACAAACACGCTGCTTGTTGCCATAAGGACGTTAGATGGTGTTATGAAATGTAGTGAGTATTTTTTACAAAGACCAAAGCTCGATTCTACCAGAAATTTGTAGTCACTTTGTCTCCATACCCATGTATGGGAATAACATGCTACACACACACTATTGCTTGTCTGTCAAATGAGGACATTCTTGAAAATACATTTTGTGTTCTGCAGAAGAAGTCATACACGTTTTGAACAACATGTGGGTGAATAAATTACAGAAATTGCATTTTGGGGTGAACTGTCTGTTTATGTTAGTACACACACAAGTTGTTGGTACTTTTGGGGAAGCTTGCCCTGACCGACACATCTTTGTGTTTTTATAGCTTAATTTAAATAATGATAAAGACAAAGCATGTGTTTTTAATCAAGATTACAATTCTCCCCATTTTATTCCTTTAACAAAACTAACAGAAGGAAAAAAGCCGACAAGGTCAATATTATTTGCAACTGGTTTGCAATATGAGCGAGTTAACTGAGTCTTTGCCGTCTTCCTCACATTGAATGAAGTGTTTTCATTAAAGTATTTGTTTTAGGGGTGCAGCATTGTTTAAAAAAATTCAGGCCTCAATCGACTGGTAACATACATTTTTTTAAGTGGCTCGCCTCTCAGATATTAAATAAATAATAAAAGAACAGTCTGTTGCCAAAAGTGTTATTTTGCAATTTTGGAAATTAAAAATTGTAGATGTAACTGTTCGTTTTGACTGCTTTCAGTTGATGCCTGAAATTATTTTGTTTGAGTATGAGGTGAGTTTTGTTGTCTTGAAGATGAGATTATTTCCAGTTCACTGATATTCATTTGAGAGTTTATTTGAAAAAACAGATAACCTTTTTTTTATTTCTTTTCAGAAACCATGCTTTTATTATGTAAGCATGTCTTTATTTTGTTACATTGTGTTAGTAAGCAGTTTGTTTTAGTAAATATTACTTAATCAAAACAACCCAACTGCAGTTTGATTGATGTTAATTGAAATACACAAAAAAACATAAATGCTGAATCTGATTTTGCAAAATAACTCTTTATCTCATGATAGGAGGAATCTAATAAATTAAATATAGGTTAATAATCTCCTAGTATCCAAATGATAGGCTAATTTCCAAACATGAATAGCTATGAACTTTGAAGATATGTCAATTATATAACCTTTTTGCATTTTTACCTGTTGAAATTACGCACACACACACATTTTTTAAATGTCTACATTTAGTAAGAAAGACAACCAGTTTAGTGTCATGCTTTTTTTAAGATTTTATTTAAAGTCCTATAAAATCACCAATGATTTTTGACAAACAATCTTAAGAGACATTTTGAAACATCTTTCAGTTTATCAATGCATCATTAATAATACTCTTAAAAAGCACAAAAATATTTGATAATCTAATATATTTGCTCCTCTTTTATTTATTACAAATTCAATATACATTCACAATATCTGCAAATACAGTGTTTTTCCACCTCCTAGAAAAGAGTTTTGCAGAATGCTTGCAGTGATGTCCAAGTGCTTCAGTCTGTGATGGGTTTGAGTATTTTCCTGGGGATCTCGTTCACTGTATCGCTGTGTCTGAAACAGCCCCTTATACCCTAATATAGTGCACTATTTGAGGGGACATCCATTTTAAGTGGTGTCCAAATTCATAGTGGACATTATTGAGTGCACTCATTCAATCCCATGATGCATCATAATAAGGAGTCTTTCTACTGATGTACACTCACAGCTTGCTGCTAGCCATCTATCGTGATGCTCGGGCTGAATGAATTCCCGCGTCGCGTTAAAAGATGGCGCCCGCAGTGTTTCCAGTGCACTGCGTGTCCGATTTAAGTGACTGGTTTTCACCCGCTCCTTAAAGTGGACTATTTTAGTGAACTAATGAATTGTGAATAGGGGTATAGTGGGCAATTTCAGACACAGCCTATGTGTGCGTCCATCAGAGAGTGTTCTGACAGTGCTGAGGTCCGGCTTCCTGCCGGTAACTTATGTGCCACGGCACCGGGGGCGTCTGAAGTGGTTCCCCAAAACTGTCCACAAAACCAGGGCCACAAGAGCCCCAAATTCCTGCCTGATAACCCCCAGCGTCACTCAGTCTCCCGTACCTGGGCGGGCTTGCTGTATCTCTAGGGGGGGTCATGCAGTGTCCGTTCGGGTAGAGCTGGGGGTCAGGAGAGAAACAGGGGTAGTGAGGGGACGGAGGACAAGCAGGGCCTGTATGTCTTTGAGTGTCCATGAAAAAATGTTGTTCTGAAGACAGCCTGTGCAAGGGGGTTTGGATATGATGGGCGAGTGGCTGGTGCCAGGACATGACGTTCTGGGTCTCCAGCCGGAAAGGGGGAGATGGTTCCGTCTCTGACCACAGGCCACTGGGCTGACAATCGAGGTGGCTGCAGGGTTTCATCACATCAGCTGGTGGGTTGTTGGTGAGGTAGACGGATAAAGCGGAGATCCGATTGATGGCTCTCTGGAGCGTGGCGATCTTCGACAGCCGTTTTCCACTGAGGTCGTGATGTAACGCCACCCGGAGCGCGTTGAAGGCCTGGTTATAATCCATGATACGTTTCCTCTCTCTCACGTTGGCTGCCACCCTGCGGGCTTTAGAGCGCACCGGCCTGTTGCGCTTCTTGGCCGGGCGCTCCTCTGGCTCGCTTAGGTTGCTGCTGGGGTAGCAACCGTCGGGGCTGCTGTCCTCGGGTTCTTGAAGACTCACCTCCAGTTCCTCCTCTGAGAACTCTGAACTGCTGAAGCTGCCTCTGCTCGCCATGGAAAAGCTGCAGATCGTTTCACGTGTCATAGGTATCCCGCACTCCACGTCCGTCTCCCAGAGCTGCAGTGAGAATCTGAACGGCACTTTCTCACACTCGTCTGACGACCTGTGATTACCTGTGATGCCTCTCAACAGGTCGAGCTGCACTTTAAAGCACTTTGCTTAGCAGTCACATGGTACAGTCACCTATGAGAAATGTGGCTGTTTATGAGCACCCCAAGGCAAATTCACCTTCTCCCTCTCCAGACACGCCTTCTACTGCAAGAGCGCTACAACCGCTTAAAGGCCATGAAATAGTGTATACACTTGACTGAGACAAATAAACTTAAAAACAGACAGGGTAGCTATGTTTCAGATTTGCACATTCCATAGACATAGTGAAAATGATTACGTCATAAGAAAAAAAGTGCTTTGGTGGCCATGAGTAAGTGTAAACTGACCTTGTATTATAACAATGCTGAAAAGATTTAACAAAGATATATATTTTCTTTCAAAGTTATTTTGTTGCATTGCGATATAAAAGATATCGCGGTTCTGCACACAGCCCTCGAAAACAATTGTGACCATTATAAATTTACATATAATCAGCATTTAATTTATTGACCATTCCAGTCCAGTGTCTGTTGAATTTCATTGGCCATAAAGTCATCCAACAGCAATGTGAAAGACATGAAAACTGTGATAAAAGTTGAGTTAAATTTGAATTTTGCAAATATTACTGTTGTATTGCTTTAAACCAATATGAACTTATTTTCTTTGCAGTGGTTGAGATATAAAAAATACACAGCATTTTTCTGTTAGGAATTTTTCATGAGCCATTTTTGTTTCATTCTGTTAACTAGTGACAACATTTCCCCAAATTTTAAATTAAAATATTGTTTTTATTTGCATTTATTTAGGTTTGCAGTTAGGGTTGGTGCAAAGAAACCAGACCACTTTCTTAGAACTAATGTCACTTTTCTTTTTACTTTCCTACAGTAGGCACCACAACAAACTAGCTCCATAGGTCATTTTCATTTGAGTGGATATGAAGTCAGGTGTCAAAGGTCATCATACAGTATTACTATTTTCACTGGTTTCACAACCACAGACTCCTTAATGTTTAAAGGTTTTGTTTTACCAATACCTCTTCTGAGACGTTCTGCCTAAAAACTATTTTATATAAAAATATGCCAATTATTAAAAATAAATGTTGGGTAGTTTTTGTATCTGGTGCAGTTCTATTTATTTATATAACTTTGTCTTGAAGGCTTCCAAAAATGTTTTAGTTTAGGGTGCATGTGCAGTATTGAAACCAAATCGAACACCCACTTACATATCAAATAATTCCTCCACTGATTTTAGATCACATATTATGGATAGTAGTGAAAGTTCTGCTACGATGGTTCCTGTGTGTGATTAATCACACGGCGAGCTCAATCTAAATTTGTCTGTTATTGCTGGTGACAAATTGTAGATTTATCAAATAACCGGTGTTTTGTGGATTTCCTCTCATGAGTAAAGAAGGGGAAGCCAAGCGAGCCATTATTTGCATGTGTCCACAGATACCATCATCAGTCTCCAGAGTGTGATCCTGGTGCTCGGCTAGGCCTCATGGACATATAATTTGAGTGTCTTTGTAACAAACCATAAATCAAGCCAGAACAGCACCCGAGGAAAGAAAAGAAATGACTTGGACTTCAAAGCCAGCAAAAAGAGAGCAAGTATTTGACAATTATAACATTCAATAACTGCTAGCTTCACCAGTGGTTAGCAGTGGGGAATGCGCATTTTTGGTTGCTTTGTTTACGACAGATCGCATGATGGACAAGGTTGGTGTTCTTTGTGATATCTGGTCCATATCTCTGAATCTCTGTCCTTTTAATGCCCCCGAATGTTTTCTGCTTCAAAAGAGTTTTTCTCAACTCTTAAAAGTCAGTGCTGAAGCATTAGCTTGTCACATTAAAAACTGTTATTTTCTCAATCCGTTGTGCACATGAGTGTGGTAGTATGTAGAATGTGTGTCTGAATAACGGATGAGCCTGTGTTATACACTTGGTCTATGTTGGGTAGAGAGACACCGAACGAAAGGTCAGACCCCTCCTCTACTTCTCTTTTATGGAGTCTGTCTAGGCTGATTGACGCCAAACTCTGAAACAATTACACAGCAGACAATTGGACAGTTCACAGCTAAGAAGATTTACCTTTTTTATAACTTTTTATAATAAACAAATATAAAAATAAATTTTTCGCAAAAACAATTTATTTATAAGCTGACATGCTTCGTTGATTTTTGCATATATTTAAAGCAATACATTTATATAACTATTTGAAATAACTATTTCTAACTTTCTGTCATCTTTTCACCCTAATGTCATTCAAAACCTACGTATATGACTCTTTCTTCTGAGGAAGGAGGTCAATGGAGTCCAATGTCGTTCGGTGAACCACATTCTTAAAAAATATCTTATTTTGCATTATACAGAAAGAGAGAGAATCGAATCTCCAGATAGGTAAAACTTCAGCATCATGGAAAGTGATGATAAACACTTTTACAGTCAAGTT
This sequence comes from Barbatula barbatula, assembly GCF_947034865.1. Lineage (NCBI taxonomy): Eukaryota > Metazoa > Chordata > Actinopteri > Cypriniformes > Nemacheilidae > Barbatula > Barbatula barbatula. The sequence continues at coordinate 15,929,437 of NC_136787.1, read as the reverse complement.
CATTTGCGTTCAGTTCTGCAGTCTGTTTCCATTGAGTAATCGTGTCCAGGAAGACATCAGCACTCTGATTTACAAGGGGTCCTTGAAAGATTTATGGCCTCCCAGAGAGAGCACAAAATCTGCACCTCGGACCGGCCAAATCTCTCCCTCCTTGACAGATGACAAGACAGTAGCAATTATCAGCCGCCAAGAATAAATCAAAGCCTTTACTGTGCGTCCTGTGACGCCCTTCAAGAAATAACAGTTTTCAAGCAGAGGGGAACCTGCCTAACCACACTTTCCAGAGATTTGTAAATCTCTGTCCCGAGCCGTGGTAATGAGTGGTTGTTAACCGTGTCTTATTAGAGGTCTGTAGAAAGCGTTATAGATATTTATTTCCTGAGGGACCGTAAGCATAATGAGTGAGCACAGCTCTCTGTCCACTAACCTTGGCTTTGCGCTGGTATGTTAATGCATGTTTTTGGCGCTTACTGAGGAATTTTCACACTTCTATAAAAGTTTGCTCGCTCACAAAAGGATTTCCCCATTCCTTTAAACTAAAGAATAAACACTTTCTATTCAATGAAATCCATTTGCTGCATGCATCTCTGCGTTTCCCAAGATTTTATGGGGATCGATTGAAACAGGATTATTTTAGGCTGAGAAGGTGATTAATTGTGTTATTTTTTATAGTGGTATAACTACAAAATATGGATAATATATTGTTTTTCTTATGCATAAAATGTGATTAAGTTTGCATTTCTGTTTGCTTAAACAAGGCAATATCACAGCTGTTATAGTAACTGTATAATCTTAAATTCCTATTGTAGCTGAACATTTATCTGGGATAAAATAAATCTTCTCTAGCTCATCTCTTGTAAGACTTGCAACAAAACTATGAGAGCTGCACATATGTATGTAGATACAAATATGTATGTGTCTGGACCTTTTTTCCTTGATCAAAATTTTATATTGCATTTAGGGTTTTCTGTCGGTGCTCAACATAATGTATGTTCTCTTTTTGGCTTTTGTTCTTTCTTCTAGAGCTGCTTTGATGCAATGCATATTGTAAAATTGCCATACTATTAAAACTGACTTGACTTGACATTCTAGAAAGACATGTTCCCTTAGTAGAACAAGTAACAAGATATATGCTTTTTTATTCAAGATCCCTAACACAGAATAATGTATTTGACTACAAAACCTATAATTATGAATTTCCATTTTGCTTATATACTTAAAACAAAGAAATTCAGCAGGTATGGTATCTGAACACAAGCCTTAAAGAGACCCAAGAATAAGTGTAAACTGGCAGTGGGATGAGCTCAGGCTTCTTGTTAGCACTCCTGCATTGATTATTAATGTGCAATTCCTCAGGCTTGATGATGCCACTCGATGACATCACATTTCCCACTATCGCCGAGGTGAGAGTTCTGTGAGTCACAAGCACAAAAAAGACTCGACATCCCAGCCGTGTTGTCACAGCCTGAGAACTTACTGTCAGTGTGCACAATGATTTAGGAATGTGTGCATAAAATATCCTACAACAAACATATTGAATAATTTCTGCACATTGTGTTAGGAGTCATCACGTCTGTGCAGGTATTAAATATGAGATGCCCTCAGGGAAATCCTGTCCACACGTATCTGCACTGATGGCACAAACAAGGCTTTACAAGAGTTTGTCATTGTGGTGAAGCTCTGACACATTTTTTGTTTGGTAGATACGCAACAAAAACAACATGATATAATGTGCTTGGCTGGTTATTCAAAACCATAACAGGACTTGATTTGATGTTCTAACTCTTATGAATGATGTGTGCATGAGAGTAACTTTCAGTTTATCATTATATTAAAATAATGATTATCTTATCTACTTTAACATGCAGAGACCACTGGATATTTGGTGTCAAAACTCAGAGACCACACAAAACTCTTGTAGATGTCTTATTCTTCTCCATCATTATTGATTATTGACAGCCCGGAGGCTGGGATATGAAGCTGCTTAATGTAAACCTCTTGTTGTCTTTGTACTTTTTTGTCCTGTTTTTATCTTGTCTCCCTACAATCAAATTAAATGAAATATTATTTTAGTTACAGTATAGGTTTAATGTTCATCCTGTGGCTTGATGTTAGTAATTATACAGGAGAGAGAGAGAGAGAGAGAGAGAGAGAGAGAGAGAGAGAGAGAGAGAGAGAGAGAGAGAGAGAGAGAGAGAGAGAGAGAGAGAGAGAGAGAGAGAGAGAGAGAGAGATTTAAGGTGTACATGGAGTGGTTACCACGCCACCAAGAGGGAGAAACTGAACTATAGCCTTTGAACTTCATTGTCCACCTTTCCTGATTATAGATATAGTTATTTTATTTTATAATAAAGTGTTAATTTATCAATTTGTCCTTTGAAATTAATTTATTTTTATGATTGTTTGCTTTTGTTCTGGCTAGTTTGTTTTGATTATTGCATTGCATTGTTAATTGTTTTTTATTAAAGTTAAGGAACTTTTGTTTTGGTTAATGACAATAATAATGACTTGATTAACACTATTATCACTTATACATGTATTTTCCACTGTCCCAAAGCAACAAATGTAGAATTGAAAGCTAATAGATAATACATTTATGGTTCTGTAAGCAGTTTCCATAATGACACTTTTATTTACACTTAAAGATGACTACGACAAGTATGTATTAAACTGTATAACCGGTGTCTGTTCATGACTTGTATGAATTAGCGCCTTCTAGTGGTAAAACATTCATCATTCTCATATTTTAACTATTCTCATATTCTAGTTAATCTGCTGTCCTATGTAGATATATTATGAACTCCACAATCCACTTTATTTCTTTATTATTTGTATATTATATAAATGTTTATATGTATATAAATTAAAGGAGCCAATTATAGCAGCTCGACAACAAAATTTAACCAACATGTTATATCCAAAAAAATGATATTCCTATACTTTTTAGGGTATATAGTCCTGTTGATAATAAGTGTATTGTGCTTTCATCAACCCCTTCCCATCATTTCTGATGTAAACAAGATCTGCTTCAAACTTTCTCTATGATTTAGAGTACGGTGACCACTGTGTCAGCGCGCTTCAACGGAAGAAAACACATGCAAATAGAAAAAAAACAGAAAGCAGATCTTCATTAGTTTGGCGACACATAACCTGCAAATTCTCGCAACACAAACAAATACAGAAAAGCGCTGCAAGTGGCACAAACATCAACAGAAGTTTTTCCGGCGGACTCAATATACTGATGCACCATAGCCGGCACGCGCTTAATTTCACTGTGGTCATATTCGTAGGTAGAATACAAAACAATAGAAACAATGGCAGGACAAGAATATCTGTTTTTATAATTTTCTTTAGCTTGCTTTTTTAACTTTATGAGTAAAGATCCTAACAAATGCCCCACTACAAAGACGAAGATTCTTGCCTGTTTTCCCGTTTATTAGCGACCGTCATCTGAGGAAGATGCTGCTCACCTACACATAAATGTTGTTTTTTATGAATAAAATAATGTTATATATATATATAATTTAGTTTTACGTTGGTATTTTTACACATACTGTATTATGTTAACGAATTCTGTGGCTCACCAGTTTACTCATTTTTATATGTGATGTGAGCAGAGCACAACGTGATCCAGGCGGTAACTGTTAAACTTAAAATATTTAAATTAACTTGCTATCTAAGTGAACAAAGATAGGCACATAGATACAAATGATTAATTTATGTTTATTATAAAGTAATTAAAGATGAAGCACTCATGAATCATATAATGTTACACGCATAATCAATATCATAACTTTTGTTTGTGTTTATTCGACTGCTGCGGCTTTGACTAATAATATATGTGATGATGCTATACTGTAACTCTCTAGCAATATGAAAATACATTTTAATTAGGTCAACCACGTGAAGATGTATCGTGTGGGTTCCATCTCCTGAGCTTTTATTTCACATTGGAGCAGCAACATTCATTTCTGAACCTAAAATAATAAAAAAAGAATGTCTGTCTCTTAACTTTAACATTAGTTTGTACGATAATAGCTAAATAAACGATTAAACCTCGTTTAATTCCATAATAATATATAAATATAAACAGTGAATGTAGTACAATAGCGATGCTACAAGTAAAATTACATATTTATGTGAAAAAATCATAATATTAAAGATAATTTAAAAGAGCAAAATATTTTTTCACTATATGCTAAATTTTCTGACACGTGATGCGGCGAATACACCTCACGCCGTTCATGAACTGAACACGTTGACACCTGGCGGCTTCCGTATTGATGACAGTCTGCGACTCTCTTCTGTGTTTGAATAAACAAACAAACAAACACAAGTTTTCATTTATTAATGATATTCATCCGCAAGAACCAACATGTTTTATTAAGACGCGAACTCTTTGAACGCTACCTTTATTGTCGCTTTGTCACGAGACTCAAGAAACAAAACAACCGATATCGTTCGACGTCATCGATGTCAAACCTGACACACTGCAAGTTTGAACTCGACCAGGCGCGAATAACGGTAAAGATCTGCCGTTGAATGTACAAATTTCGCCTAAATAACGCAAATTCAGAGTCTTTTCGAGCTGAACCATCGTCGATAACTACCTGATAACGTTGTACGTATAGAGAAGTGTATGAGAATTGATTCATTGATCAGACGTGATTCAAACGACGCGAATAAATAACGGATTGTTTGAGTGAACAAACGGTGGTGAATTAATGCCGCCTTCACGTGCTCTCGGAAATGAGATTATTCCAACTTTTTTCCAACCGAAAACAATATCAGAAAACAAGTTTTTCTTAAAAGATCTGTCCTAACGTGCAAATACAGCAGATGGCGCTGTAGTGCTTCTTAATGTTGAACAGCATCTGCTGAAGTACCGAACACTTGCTGATCCCGGATCTGTTTCATTCAGGTAACTTTAGGAGTGAATTTTATTAATTCATTCATTAATGTTTTTATTTTCAATTTCCTACAGAATAACGTAGGCATGGAAACGTTTTGAAACCTTTCGAGTTACAGCCTATATGAATACAGTCGAAGTACGAATCGTATTTTTAATCATATTTTCTTCTTCTCCACATTTTGTTTTCATAATTTACAGTTTTTTTATGTCAGATATATTTAATTTATTAAATATGCAAATATCAAAATTGTTAAAGTTAAAGTTCAGCCAATGTCGAACTGCCTGCATGTTTATTTTGTGGCCTTGTAAACAGAACAATGTGTTTTTTATGATGGTCCTTCAATGCATTTTCATAATGTACTATTTATTTTCTACTTTGAGTTCATTATTTAGTTCTTTGTTCTCATTTGAAGTTAAGTAGATTAATTCTGCAGCCAGCAATAATGATTAACCTATTTTCTTTTTCCTAGCATCATTCTCGTGCCTCTGACAGATGTTGACCCCGATGACCCCTGAGACCCGCATGGCTCCAGACCAGAAACTCAATTGTACAGTAGGAATAATAACACTACTACTATAGAGGCGTTTCATATGTTATATTCATGTATTGCGATTTGCTGAAATACCACATTAGTTGGACTCGATAAGGTGTTACCTAGTACAGTCTATTTATTTGTGCTCTTAAAGCTTAACAGTACAGAATAAATTATCTGCACCTCTACAGCACTGTGTGTTATTTCTGCGTCTTGAAATGTGCTTCCACGGATGACGACAGATTTGAGATGCCCCGCTGAAACCTTTCAGAGATCAAATATAATGGACTGAAATAAGCGCGAACAGATGGCCTCAGATCTATTTTTGGATTGTGATGCAAGAGAATCTGATGTGTGCATGTTTGCGTTGCAATCGTGGGTACTTTCCATCTAATTTTAGAGTCTGTACAAGCTACTGTGCAAGGACACACTTGAAAGATTTTTGCAGTAAAGGTGTAAATGGGATCATTTTTTTAATAATGAGTATACATAGAGTCTGCACTACAAAATGTAAGCTGTATATAGGTAAAATGAAGTGGATTGTGTAATAGCTCATACTCAATCTGCCATGTTGCAGAAAATTACATATTGATCTTAGTAAGTTTTGTGTTGTGTGTCGAGACTCACCCAGAGATGTGAGGTGTGAGACGGAAACTAGTATAAATCTTTTAGACTATATTTTTTCATTGCGTCTCATGTTTTTTTGGTATAAAGTATAGGCAGATGGATACACAGATCTCAGTTTTTCTGTTTTGAGAACCTCAATGGTGTTTTTAATTGCTGTCAAGGTTGTTCCAGCTTTCTAGTGTCATGACTGCGTATGTCCAATAGGTGGAGCTGTGAGCTTACTGCCTATGTGGCATTAGGTTAAAAGTCTTAAAATAGTTTTTGCAAAGATAAATTACTTTTGATTAAAGAAATGTTGTATGAGTCAGACGTGATCGTTTTACCTATACAGGAAATAGTTTAATGCAAATGTAAAGATTGCATACGTTTATTTTATTGGATGGATGGGAAATTATGGGAAACGGTTAGAATCGCTAAAGCTCAAACCTGTCAAAAGCAATTATATTATGCCTCATCACAACTCTCAAAGATTCACATTTTTGACCCCAGCCATATTCTCTCGTAATGTACAATGCTCTTAGTTAAATGAGTGCAAGTCAAGATGTTGAAGGAATGGCTCACTACAAAATGTGATCAAGCTTTTGAAGTATATTCCTATATCTGCAGATAGATATAACCTTCCCATTAAAAATACAAGTTTTTTATCATACTGATAACTAAGATGTCAATATTTGGCAGTTTAATACCCTGTGTGATCTCTTTCTAGGTTTTTAAGTTTTTGTTTGTACTTTTAATCTATGATTTTCCATAGTCACATAACAATTATATGAAAATTCAACTTCAACAATTGTATGGTCTATGAAGAGCCTTCCTTCTCCATTTGTTGTATATTATTGCTTCGGGTTTCTGCATTTTACTTCTGCATTTCGAGTATGTCGTCTCTCAAAAACGTGTGTTCTTTTTTTGTCACACCCATAAGGCTAATGTATTTCCCACATCTTAAATAGAAAAAAATATATACAGATTTCCTGATGCCTGGATTCTATCAACAAGGGTTTTAGGAAAATAAACATAAATAAATACATTCTCAAAGAGTTTATATTTGAAGTTTTGACTGAAAATGTCACATCCATAATGCTGGAATTGCCCCCTTCTTTTTTATGTACTATTTGGAGCTCAGCAGATGTGGTCACTTTGAATAAAAGTGTTGTAGTTCTACAGGTTTGAAACAAATTAATTATAATTGTTGCTATTTGCAGAGTTTTTTCTGAAAAAGGGTTTCCACAAGCCTTTTTACTGTATATTAGGCTTCAAGCAGCCAATGACTTTGATTAGCAATTATAAATTACAGCATCTGTTCAAAGAACAGGTACTCTCATCACTGAGGCATGTAACATCAAACGCTATCTTGATGGAAAATAGAAAAGTATTACCATAGTTTAGCGAATCATTCTGCTCCAGCACATCGTGCGTCGATCCTCTCCTCATTGCGGTTGTGAAGTCTGTTGTCGACAAGGCCCCGATCTTTCCCTCGTGGAAACGACAAAGCCCTTTCGCCTTTTCCCCCTTCAAGTCCTTTACTTCAGATCAGAACTGACGGTATCTATCCTCCCCGGTCATCCTTTTTGATGACCTTTCCTGTCTGTTTTTCTCGGCAAGGCAGGAGTGATGTAGCCACTGAGTATACGGGCCAGTATGACTAAGACAGAACAAGATTACCTTTGACATGGGTGGCAGAACAGAGGCACCGGAGTGTTTTCTTTCAGAGGCATGAGCGCCGCTGCAGTGCATTGTGGGGGAAGAGTCAAGGCATGTTTCATTGACCTGCCTCATTCGTACAGAAATGACCGATATGTGGTCTGTCTTGCTCTCTGTCAGCAAGCTCGAAACCGCTTTGGAACAAATTCACTGCATTAGATAATACATTTCAAGACAATTACTGTCAGACTGTGATTCATGTTTCTTTTTATTATGCGTATGTCTTTTTCTTTTTGTAATGGCTTTTTGTTATCGCATATATATTTGTATAAGAAAACATAAGAAACATGTGTGATGGTTTGAAAATATGTCGTTTTCTTTACTTTGAACTAGGGATGCACCGATACCAGTATCGGTATCGGGCCCGATACCAAGCTCATGTACTCGTACTCGTAAAAATTCTCCGATACCAAAGACCGATACCTCACGTGACGTTATTGACAGACCGTTCCAGTGCACACAGAGACACCTGCCGCAGCAGACACAATGTCATAGAGTGTTCACACCTGAATCGCGCTATTCGTGTGTAGCTGGACGCTTGAACATTTTGAGTTTACTCACTTCATTCGCGCGTGAAATTCACGTCATGGGAGGGGCTTCTGGCAGGCGGCTCCAGTCTTGTTGCGAAATGGCGGACATGGATTTTGTTGAGCAGGTAGCTGTGCATAATGTGCTATGGAAGGCTGAAGACAGACGTAGACTCGTTCAGCGACGTGTCTGGGTCCAGAGGCGCAGTCCTTCATTGTTGTTTCAGATTTCTGCCTCCGCTCGTTATGTCATAACCACGCCACTACTAAAGCAGGCGCCTGACTGATTAACGCGGCGCAAATTTTCGCCAAAATTCAAATTTTTCAACTCGCGCGAAGAACGCGAGTTCGCAATATTCACGCCGTCTCATTCGCGTGAATCGCACCGCAAGTAGTTCTATCGCGTCTTTGCATTGACTTAACATGTAAATCACTCTCTCTCAACGCTTCATTCGCACTTAGCAGTGTGGAAATATTTCAAAATCAATGATGACGACCCACGCATGGCAATCTGCATTCTTATGTCCTTGGTTTTGCCCTTTGGAGGTTATAGGATGGACACTGTGAATTTTGGCTTTGAAAAGTTTTGATAAGAACATAAAATGTATTTATTTTTTCATAATATGAGTTGAAGTTGTTAACAATAAAGATGCTGATATGTTAATTTGTCTCATTGTGTTGTTCTTAGAAAATTGCCACAAACAAAAAAAAATCTAGCATTGGTGTTGGTATCGGTATCGGCGAGTACCAGGGAAAAAAGTATCGGTATCGTACTCGATCCATAAAAAGTGGTATCGGTGCATCCCTACTTTGAACCATTAGCTGTGTCCTTGAGAATGACTGTATTCCTCACACAAAGTCCTTTCACCTCTTGTGTTGAGATTGATCTTATGTATTTCAGGGTCGACATCCCTCTTGTGTCTAAAAAAGAGGCCATCTAGAGAATGCTCACAAAGCCAAAGGGTTAAATGAAGGGAGCTTTTTTGTCGCACCCCCGGAGGGAAAGCCACAGATTTTCCCTCCATTTTCTTCCGGGCGGCGCCGCTAACAAAAGAGGTATTGGATATCGGGTTTGTTGTCATTTGAAAGAGATGACCTTGCCTTAGCATCTTATAACGGGTCGTACTGTTTCGCCACGGAGGCACTCATCTGGAAGCCTCGTCTCGGCGGGGTGACCTGCAGAAATACCTCCATAATGACGGAAGCGGTGATTGTTCACAAACAATCGACTGGAAGGCAATCCGACTGATAAGGGGAGACGGCTTTAGCAAGGAGATGGGTTATGAACATGGCAATGAGAGGTGCTAGATCTGAAATAGGAAAAGGCAGAGGCTATATAACCTGTAATCCCGGAGACAGCCCAAAGCCCTCGGCAGTCAATGAGAACGGCAATCACTGATGGATCACCTTACTGACCTGCCAGTCACGGCATAAATGGGTGCAGTGGTATTTCTCTCAGAGGTTTGTGTAAAGTTAAATGTGGGTTGCTTGTCACATAGTGGCTTATAAAGCGAGTTGAAAAGACAAAGGTCGCGGGTTCAGCGGTTGGAAAGGGCGACCTAAAAAAAATGTGTTCTATCGACATAGCCTTTCAGAGAAGCAGTTAGAGAGCATTTACCCTTGTGTACAATGGGTCAGGAAGGGGGATGTGAATATAGATCTATGCATCAGACACGGTGCCTTTTTATCCTTTTTAGCAAAAAATCAATTTGAGCCTTTTTTTGCTAAAATGTGCGAGGGATGCATTTGTGAGATGTAAATGTGCTGACACTAGGTTTCGCGTTTATATGTATTCAAAGTTATAGTGCACCCAAAAATTCTGTCATTATTTACGTACCCTCTTGTCATTTAATCCTGTAAAACATGACCTGCAGAACACAGAATAAGGTATTTAGAAAAAAAGTTGGTAACCGAATAACGCCGACGCACATTCACTTCTAAAGATCGGGGCCTACAAAAACCAATCTAACTCAATGGAACCCATCGCTGTTCGGTTGCACAATATTCTTCAAAATATTTTCTTCTGTGTTTTCGGAAGAAAGAAAGTCATACAGGTTTGAAATGATGAGATGGTAAGTAAGTGATGACAGAATCTTCATATGTAGGTGAACTTTCACTTTAAGAGGGCGTGCTGAAATCTGATTTGGAAAAATTTTGCAACTCTGTCTGAAAGATAATTGATGTAATGTTGATTCAATGTTATATTGGTTATTATCGACATTGATTCAAGATTAAATCAATTATCTTTGCTATATGGGTTATGATTAATCTAATGTTTCAGAATAATAATAAAACAAGACTTTTAAAAAAGAGGTTTTACCAGGGATGGAACTGAATACTACGTTTATGATCATATATTTTTCTTAATAGTTCATGAAAAGGTGCAGTAAATTGATATTTAGACGTGAGACCAATGCACCACTGTGAGTGTATGAATCAGTAAGGCTGAGTTGAACATCCATCCTGGCTTTCCACCAAGCACTGACAATATTTCATTTTAAAAACACCTTTGCAGGCAGGTAATTAAGTGTTCTGCTCAACTCCTGGCGCAGATACGGGCCTGTAAATGACTCGAGTTGAGTTTGGACAGGAATTTAATTGATTGAATTGCAGTACTCTCTGTCATTCCTGGAGACGCCACCTGAATAAAGTGTCTAAGCGTTTGGCATATTGGGAACAAAAAGCACACGATGGAGAACTGTGACAATTAGTATGAATTTATAATGCATAGATCAAAACATATTCCACTTTGAAAAAAGCCCCTTTTAATGCGAGGATAAAAAAACATGCTTGCAATATGCACTTGCTACAGTATAACAGAACACACAACATTCAAGGATTCAATATCCTTATTTAAAGCAAAAGATCTGCCTTGAAAAGTATTTGGGCACTTTCAAATTGTCAGACTCTATAAACCTATATCTGTAGTCTAACCTATTGTCTGTAAGTTGTGCATTATATATATATATATATATATTTATTTCTTAAAAGTTAAGTTTTTGATTTGCATTTTTGATTTCCAATGACCTTTATTAGTTCATTTTGGTTTGTTGTTTGGAAGAGAGTGCATATCTTTCAAGCCTGTCTAAAGTCTCAAAATCGAATTATGGGATAATATACAACAACTTTTGATTACAGCCATTCATTTCACTAAGATTCTAAATTTTTAAGCCATTATTAATAATATCAAGATATTTACTGTAAGTTCTTTACAGTATATTATGTAGGATGATTTCCTGTAGAAAAAAGTAAATCTCATAAAATTATCTTAGCTGGGTTGTCAAAGATATGTGCATTCAACAAACTGTTTAGATCAATTTAATTAAATGAAAAAAAGTATTCATGAATAGGCAGAAAAACCTATAAAACAAGCTTATGTGCGGAGAGGAAATATGTTGATGTTATCTTCTTTAAAAACAATAAGACTGAAGCATATTTAATAAGAATGCAGACAGGGAGGGCTGGGCTTTTAAACTGTTTTTGTGACTTGTTGATAAGAGAGCGCCTGTCAGTCAGTTTGATGGACAGCTCTGAGACGCTACTGTAAATTTGCGAGCACGCGTGTGTACTGGAGAGGAAACTGCTTTGAATGACTTGTTTTATCTGCGGGCTTATATCCTGCTCATTTTCACTATGGAATTTTCTAGTCTATATCTCGACATCTCTCTCTCGTTTTTTAAATAGCTTTGTCTGGGAAGAATGAAAGAGCCCCCCTCTCTCTCTCTCTCTCTCTCTCTCTCTCTCTCACTCGCTCTCTCTCTCTTTCTCTCATGGGGTTCTAGGATGATTAGCTTATGAACTGTGAGTGACATTTGAGTGTTTGATATTGAGGCTTCCTTGCACTTTTGTGTTTGTGGGCGTTAATACTTTTTCGCTCTGCTGATTTGCATTGCAGAACGCACGGCGTCTCCATTCTCATGCATGAGAAGATCTTATCAGAATATAAATGTCTCTGATAGCTACGGTGGATTTGATAATAAAATGAATTAATAAACAATTTGACATGTAAATGCTCTTTCTATAATGGCAGCAAAAGAGATGACGCGCGTATGCAGGCGGAGCGACATCTGTGCACTTTGGGCTCTGGCTATTTCTGGAGGGCTGGATCGGGGCCTGTTGTTGCCAATGATGAGATATTGATTGGTCGAGAAATGTCAGTGTTAAATAACAGCCTGGAGCGGCGAGGGCGATTCTCCCATCAGCCACTGGGGGAGGCTGTGAGAGTGCAATTCTGCGCAGCGGGAGAAGGATCACGCAGCGTGCGGCCCACATTACCGGAGGGCTGTGACAAGCCGATCTCCTAGGAACACATGCTTTTCAGCGAGCCCGCTCTCCTCTAGGCCTCGGCTGAGGTGATTGTCGATTTGAGCTGTGATTTCTTCCAGCTTTGCTTCTGAACGTTCATTTACCAGGAAAGAGGACGGTCATGAGAGCAGACATGCAGCGGTCACACACGCTGTCGGAGAAGGAGAAATGGATCAAATGAGATGGAATTGCTTTTTCTTCATCTCACTGTCTCCGAAAAGCCCATAGGAACATAAGGCACAGCTTTGAACGTATGTGTGTTTGGGAGATTGTGGGCCGTGTTGCAGAAACATCTTAACTTGGAATCTTGTTATCTGATGGTGATATTATGTTAGGAACTCAGATCTTAACTTGAGGCCTCAGGTTCTGAATGTGTGAAGGAAAGAGAAATGTCCATCACAAGAGGAAAAACCCATAAAATTCAAGAGTGTAAATTTATGTTAAACACTACGCAGGGCGACTTCGTTCAGGTTAATCTCATACCTGTCAAGAACATGAGGATTTTCATTTGTGTGTTGAGGAATTTGTGTTTACCATAAAGTCTATAGAAAGGATTAAATATGTTTAGGGTTTTTTTAATCACATTTGGGGTTACATTTTGGGTTCTTTATGGTTCCGTATTTGGATATTTTTTGCTCTGTGTGGTTCCATAAACATACAAACTATTACGTTTCACAGAATGTTCTTTGAACCTTTGAATAAATGGTTCTTTTGGGAACTAAAAATGGATCTTCTTTGACATCACTAAGAAGAACCCTGTGTAGCACATTTTTTAATTGTGTAATTGCCATGTAAAAGTAAAAAAAAATGTTGTGGTATATTTAAAATATTCTTTGACTTTGTGGTGAGTTGTGACCCAGACATGTTTCCATGAGATTCTCCTTGTAATCCTCCCTGCCCAAAATAAATGTGAATAAATATACTCAGTGACATCATTGGCTGTGTGGTTGGTGACTGACACTGGCATCCACTGAAACCTCTTAAGGCAAATGCCATAAATGCAATATTCATGCAGCCACGCTCTGAGCTCCATTGACAGACAAACCCAAGGCCCCTTGGTTTCGTTCTCTCTTCCTTTCTATTTCTATTGAACTGGCAAACAGCCTTTTCAAAGACTGGCGTTTGTCACTAAATGTACCTCTTTTGCACAGACTCCTGAGTAATATTTTTAGGTCTGGTTCATTGGAGAAGTGGTGCGTTTCTGAATTGGATGTTGTAACCAAGCTCTCGTTCGCTGGGTGTCTCAGTCCCGGGAGACTCTTCAGAGAGCATTCACTTCACTGCAGGGCAGATCTTTTACCACCCTGTGCCCCTCTTGAAGGAAGATTAAACGTTTTTGCAAATCAGTTGGATCATATTAATGATGAATTATGTGGAAGACTCTCCTGGTGAGACGACACAAGTGGGCTGTATGTGAAAGCTCGCTGGTGCAGCTGTGAGCGCTGGGCTGTCTCTCTCTCTGTCGCTGGAAATGAAGGTGTGAGGTATTAACATAATCGATGTTGGACCAGCGTCCTCTACACTATGTTAGACTAGTACATTTCTGTATATGACTCTTTCTTCAGTGGAACACAACAGTAGGGTGACCATACGTGCCATTTTTCCCAGACAAGATTTTGGGTGCAAACTCCGGAAGTCGCATATGTCCACCGCATACGTCATTAAGGTTCTGACTCTTCATAAAAAAACATTATAAAATTAACATTTATTTCTCTTAAGACGTAAAAAATCATTGTAGTTTCATTCTAACCTTGAAATATAACTTTTTTTTAAATAAAACCTGAAATAATAAACCTTGATGACGGCCAAGGGACGCACCCAAAATCCTGGTCATAATGCGGCCGGGACGAATGGCACGTACGGCCACCCTAAACAACAGAAGATATTTTGAGAAATGTTTCAGTGGTTTTGTGTCAATACAATAGAAGTGAAAAGGTTACCAACATTCTTCAAAATATCTATCTACAGGTTTGTAATGACATGAGTCCATTTTTGCACGAACTATTCCTTAAAGATTTCCACTTAAAGACGTACTTTTAAATTGATATGCTTACATATTGTATGTCTAATAAAAAGTTAGAATTCATCGGGTATAGATTAAACTAGTTTGAAAACATTCAGTGTGATGGCTGTTGAACGTTTGACTGTTGGCTGTTGGCGTCGCGCTTTACGTATGATTGAGAATATGATTGGATTTGACATGAAACGCTAAATGGACACTGTGGCAAAACTCCTACTACCTTCCTGTCTGTGGCTCCCCGAAAATTAAGATGACAGGTCTTTGACAACATCTCCTTAAGAAAAGAAGAAGGATTAATGAGTTAATTAATCATTTTATGTCACTCTGAAAAAGACCCTGGAGAGGTGTCTCGCAGCACACTGGCCTCTTCTATTTTTTTTTTGTTTGTAGAAAATGTAATTGTTTTCAACGATATGCAGCAGCTTGCTATTTTGGCCATAGTTCTTAATTATGATTGGTGTTATTGCTCTTCAGAGCATAGCAAATTGCTGTTATGTTGTTTGCCTGAGCCTAATCTCATTGGCACGTTGTCACAAAAGTAATTATCTGTCATTTAAATTGATGCCAAAAGCTCTAGTCGGAGGCACACCTGCTGCCACCAGCCAGGCAGAGAGGAGTAAAGATCAGGGCTCCTCCTACTCTCTGTCTCTCGCTCACACTCTCTCCGCCATATGCCCTGCTCTCTCTCTCTGTTTAACACTTGCTGAATTGTAATTCATATACTGCTAAAAACGTATGTGTATATAACCCTTATTGCTATACTTGAACACACCACAGTGCTGTAAAAGTTCATATTGTATTAATTTGTATATCTTTATATAGCTGGGTAAAAAAATAAGAGACCACTCCAAAATTATTTTCAGTTTTTCAGACTCTATTATTTGAAGAGTTCAGATGCAAAACCCTCTAAAAGCCACCTTCCGTCTAAAATAAGATTACGATGTTGAGTGAACACGAAGTAAATGTTACTCAAATCATTTTGCTTTAAGACCCGCTTAATACCACACTGTGCCTGATCTGAACTATCCAGTATTGCTGAAAGTACATGCAGGAGCCTGATAAAAATGCTAATCCATTTTGTGAACAACATTTCTAACTCTCCAAATTTGTTTTTATTTGAATTTATTTGCAGAAAATTTTAATTGGACAAATAGGTCACAATGACAAAAAAAAGCATTCTTGCACATCTTGAATACCGAAGAAAACCAGTCCATATTCACGTTTAAACAACATTATGATAAACCTTATTGTTTTCACAAATGTCATGCGTCTTTGCATTTTCTGACATTGCTGTTGGGTGACTTTGTCATTACTGAGGTTTCTTTCTGTCTGTAATTCAACAGACGCTTGACTGGAATTGTCACAATATGTGCAGAAATGCAGTTTGAAGACAAAACTTTTACATTTAAATATATATCAAATGAATGCATCTGTACCTTGCAATGTATCTTTTATATAAAGGTTAGATGTCATGCTTAGTACTTCCGTAGTTGAATGGATGGAACACAAGACTGAGGCCTATAGGATCGTACATTGTTAGATGGTCTTGTCTGCTGTGCCAGAGATTGTTTGGCATGGACTCGGGATGAGTTACCCATAATCCTCTTCAGACCTGAAGCTCTGTGAGGGATCAACTCCTGATGGATGATCTAACACGGGGTTGGCGAATGCTCTTTTCAGCCAATGAATAACATTAAAATTTCAAGAAGCAGAAACAGGAGACAATGATGAATCTGACCTTATTAATTTTAACTTTGGATAAATAATGCAGGCCTTTCTGTTCAGCCCTCTCGCGGTCCCTCCACTTCCTCCCCCCGATGGCAGCCGCCCCCGTATGATCTCTGATGATCCATTAACATCCTGTTCACTGTAGCCGAGAGTCTTTCTAAAAACAGCCGAGCAAATTCAGGGTTTTGCGGTAAGGACAGTGGAATCAGGATGTGATGCTGAGAAGATGAGAGGGTTCAGGTGGACACATCTCGTTGGATGTTGTTTTGGCATTGCATTCTCTCACACAAAACAGCGGCTGTGCAAACATCTTACTGACTGACCTTGCACTGACATTTTATACATTTTAAAACAAACACCAGTGATTACAATAAGAACAACATCTTCTTACAGTTGTAGGAAAGTCTTTTACCTTTGATTAAATATAAAATAATTTACATTTTCAATGAAAGATGTAGATAATTGCTAGGGTGTTACAAGTTGATGGTTGCTATGTGGTTGCTAGGGTGTACAGGGTGATGGCTAAGTGGTTTGCGGTAACCCCTAACCCCAGTTATGAGAAATAGCGGCTGTAATATTAAATACAAGCGCCACTAAATATAAAACACTTTTTGAGAAAGTCCTTGTGGAAATTTCCCAGTTTTTATGTCATACTTTCATGTTAACTTAATTCAGTCTATTAAAGACAGGTCTAAGCTGCCATAGATGTTTCTGTCTGTAGTCCTGAAATCCACACTGAAGATGTTTCACCCTTGACAAATTGGAGTCTAAAAGGCGATCCCTTTTGTAAAATAAGAACCATCAGCTTGACGGGACGAAGACAAGTCCCCTACTCGAGACTGTGATATAAATAAAATGACAATGAGGAAGAAGAATCTGCCGAGCCTTTTCTTGTTTCTTGTCTGGCTGAAGTTGTCAGCGACGCAGTTCTCTTCTGATGACCGTTTGCGAGATTGGACGGAGGCGTTCAGGCTTGACTCGGGCTCTGATGGTCCGCTGATTACACAGATGTCCCTAAGAAGGCGAGTTGCCGTGGAAATGATGAATGACGTATGTCCTGCCCTTCTGCCCCTGGCTATCAAGAGCTGTCTGGAAAACAACGGAAAACTTCTCAATCAATGGAAAGTGTCAGGAAGTTTAAAATGAAACAAGTTTTCAGACGGAGAAGATGTGCTGGTGTTAGCCGCTTAGCTGGATGTCTTAAAGGAAATGAAGTGACCCCTGTGGGTTTTTAGAATAAGTGGTCATAAGACTTTTGGGGATTTATAGGAATAGTGGCGAGATGAGAGGAAATGATGCGGAGAAAAGTGGGAAGCTGGGAAATTGCATGTGCTGGATTCTCGTGGTGCATTCACACTTGAGTATATTCTGGAGGATAAATTGTCTTCCTATTGCATCACTGTACATTTACATTAAGTTCTCAAATTTGTCTTATTTGTTAGTTTTGTTGCCCCATCTCCCTGGGAAACTGGGTGACAACAGTTTCTTAGCAGAAGTTAGTGTAAAAAGCATATCTTGGTTAGTATCTTACTTCTTTCTCTTAAAGGAATACTTCACCCCAAATGTATTATTCCATAATAATAACCAAACAAATCTTGCCCCAATTGACTCCCATAGTAGGAAAAATATTTTTGGGTGAAGTATCCCTATCTCAGGAAGTGAGACAGTGTGCAATATTAAATGAGAAAACAATGTCTTATGTAGTGTGTATAGCTGTGTATTATATTCTGTGCATCTGTTCATCCTACTCTAAAGATTGTGTTTGTTTTACTGTAGATGTTTTTACACTGTCTGCTCAGTCCTTACTTTTTCTTTTTATATCTTGCTTCAGACCTTGTTTGCTGACTCCAAAAGCTCTGCTCGAAAAATTACAATGAGCTCGTACTGCCTAGACGTGTACACCCTTACAGAAAGAAAATATATTTACCTTTATATTAACTGCCAACACATTAAATATTTTAAGATAAAATAGATCTTGAAAAAGTGTGTAATTTTTGTAATTCTTAAGACCAGCCCTATACTGAAATAGTGTATTTAAAATTGGAGAAGGTGTGTGTGCTTTTGTCAGCGTGTTTGCAGGTTTCTATAAATTATCGGAACCGAATGTCCCACACAAATATGGTAAACCAAGATGGAAATAGATTATTAAGCTTATGATGCCTATTTCAATATGCAGAAATGTGAGTGATAGGTTAAGGGGTAAGGTGAGGGTTAGATGATAGAATATTCTTAAAATACGTCAGTGCCATTGTTATGTTTCAAGATACACACCAGCATGTTTTTATCCACGGCATTTTAATAAAAGTGACTTAAATAGCCTAAATTAACTAAGGCATAGTCCTGGTTTAGGCTAAGCCTTGTCTATGAAACCGGGGCATATCTACTGATAGTCTCCACGATACAAAAAACAAACGTGTTTGTGTGTGTGCTCAGACCTGGCGGGCTGCAAGGCGTTCTTCTTCTGTCTCATGCAGCCGGGATCCATAACAATTCTGCCAGTGTTTGACTCTGACTGCCGGGCTCCCAGCAACACATCTGAATCCTGCCTTATTGACCATCTTCTCTACTGATCAATATTTAATGCCTTCTTTGACAAGATCACATTCAGCAGAGAGAGATTTTAGCCTTCTTTGCCGCTGGTCTTGCAAGCAACGGGATCTCTGTTATTACATGAAAGAACAGCATTTGTAGGGCCTCTCGCCTCACTGACTCGTGTGATTTCGGACACGACAGAGAATGCCGCAGCAGTGGGGTTTACGGTTCAGACCATACAACCGCAGATCTTTTTGAGGATTTGTGCCTACTGACGGGCTACTGTACTGTTAATTATGCAGATGAGAAATAAATACTTTAATTTGGACTGGGGCCAAAAGATATTAAAGGCTCTGTAGTTTGAACAGCAATTAAAAAAGCTGATGAAATAAGATCTTAAGAGAAGAGAAAGATGAGGCATTCTGATGAAACACAACATTGAGTGGGACCTGAGCGGCCTCGAGTCAAAGCAACTACCAAAATGACAAATTCTGTCCCCTCTGAACAACCTCGTGTGTTTGAGGAGAATGTACGAACAGGATTTTATTTTGTTCTCAGAAAATAAAATGTCTTTAGCATTTAATGTGTGTGATGCACAATATATCCAATTTATCCAAAGATTGCAAATGTGCATGTTGTGACAAATCTGACAAAAATATAAGTATTAATTTTTTAAATCATGCTTTCTTTTTTCAAGAAAGAATGTGAAATGTATGTTGGTGCGACATTATCATTTTATCATTTTGGATATAACCGATCACATTGCAAGTTATTGCGTATCACATTTTTCTTCAATAACTTGCTGCCATATCTAGCAGTATTTCCTTCCTTCTGACCCAGTCTGTGAAAAAGTTTTTTTCTGTACTACATTGTTTTTCTACATAAAATCATCGTACATGGAGTACATTCATGTATAACCTTGATATCTTCAATATTGACAGAAATCAATATTGAGGAAGCCAAAAAAAATTAAACAACCAATGATTTTAGTATCCCAAATAACTAATTTTGCTATTATGAAACTGAGTACTATAGACAGAAATCTATTATATAATTTGTTACTTACAGCCATGTTTATTTATAGTAATAAACACACATTAACTTATTTGTCATTTTTGACAAACTATGACTACTTTAATGCTCCTTATCTTATAATCAGATGATGTGACTCGAAGGAATAGTTCACCCAGAAATTTAAATTCTGTCATCGGTTACTCACCCTCAAGTTGTTACAAACCTGCATAAATATATTTGAAAAAGCAACTGAGATTTCTGGGACATCATCGACTACCGTAGTAGCACCTTTAACTACCATTTAAATCTTTTTAAACTATGTTAGTCAATGGTGCCGAAAAAATATATGTATAAATGTTTGGAACAACTTGTGGTTTAGTAAATGATGACAGAATTTCCATTTTTGGGTGGACATTTCACAGACAGGGTCACATTTCTATAACATTTCAGTTAATACTGGTTGGTTTTTAAGCTTCAATGGTTGGTTATGGACAATTTTCCCAACTTTTTCGCTACGCTTCATGTCCTACCTTACTCTAGCATTGAGTGAAGCACATACTAAACCTGCTCTAGCTGTCAAACAAAACTTATGCTCACAGTTTACAAACTGCCCAAAGTAAATTTCCAATTGTAGGTGAACTTTCCCTTTATCTGTTGAATGAGCGATCACAGACATGCATAGAGACATATGCACTCAATCATGTCTCATGACAGCGGCTCTCTTGCGCCTGTCAAAAATGATATTACAATCTTCATGTGTTTTGCAGAGAGAATTCAGGAGAAGTGGCGCAGGGGAGCGGCCCGGTGCACCGGCCCACGAAAGCAGCCGATCGCCTCATATTTTATTGTTTTGCAGATCATTAGTTTGAATAAAACTCGCACTCTGGCTTCTTTTGAAGCAGAAAAGATGAAAAGAAAAAAAATTTGCAGGCAGAGATTAGAAAAATATGCTCCTTTTCAGTCTATTGAAGCATGAGGAGAGTGCAGAGTGCCGCGGGAAGGGACACTTCAGTCATTTAGCTGAAAACACTAGAGAGAACTGGGCTCCGCTCCAAACTAAAGACTCCAAAAGAAATCTTAGCGAGTCAGGGTCCAGAACTATACACGGATGGAGTATTTAATGCTTATTTTGTAGTGTGATGATGGAAGGGAACACTGTTGTAAAATCTATCCAACTGAATAGGTTTCTATCTGGTTCAAGCTGGTCTAGACTGTCTTGGTTAAAGCTTGTAAACCATCTTGGACCAAAACACTTGACCACCTTAAACTTGAATGGCTGATTTGTTTAAAATGTGTTGTATGTGGACGTTTGGATTTTTCTTCTAGTCGCTTGGTTGTGCATCGGTGAGATTGACGTAAAACGTGTTGATCTAAATCCCTTCTCTTTGACACTTTGATGACAACATCATTTTGTGTTTAATTTACATTATTATACCAAAATTACATTCTTGAGTGACACTTTCTAAGACTGCAACTTAGTGCGCTGTTTGATTCAGAGACATGATTTGGATGTCTGTTGTTACCTAGTTTGTCAATAGTTTTAAATACTAGTTGCCCTGAAAGTAGTTTAATGTGTTTTGCGTATGTGTATGCAAGAGTAGAGCTGTTGTTTTCACACAATAAAATCGTCACTTTTCTAATCACCTCTGACCAAAGGGGAATTCTGTTATTCAAAGCTGGAATTAATTCAACTCACAACGTTGGACAGGATGACACGGTTTGATAATATATTTTGAGTGATATGGGCCATTGACTGCTTTTTCCATCGCTCAGGAACAATAATGAGGCTGATAATAATAATAATAAATGGAATATCTGTGGATCCATTCAGGGCGTTGATTGTTTGTGGGTATTAAATTGTCCGTACATCTCTCAATGCTGCGGCAAAAGGAACCCATTGTCGAATAGTCTCTTAGCAAATTGCTACCGCTGCTATTGTGCCCGCTTTGATAGATTTTAGTGTTTTCGAAAGGAGACACATTGAAAAGCTAGGATTTGTCCGGCTTGGTCAGTTGTCCACTGCAGGGATTTCATTCTGGGAATCTGAAATGCTGATAACCGAGGTGACAGTTCCCACAAAAAGGTTGTATCGTTTGATCAAAGTTCTTATATAAATGGGCTTTGAGTGATGCAGAATGGGCTGGAATGAGCTTTGCTGATTCTGCATATTCAAACACATGCAGAAATCCCCAGCTAGTTTCTTCTGTCAAATAAAGAATAAGCCGCTTAAAAGGCTGATTTCAGATATCACCCACGGTATCCCCAGACTCGATGCATTTACTCTGTGTTATGTATGAAGGTTGCTTAGAGGACGCGTAGCTGTGCGGGAACCGTTTGAGTCTACAACTCCAGCGCAAAAGAAATATTTAAAGAAAGCTGTGATGCAGCAATCCGAACAGAATGGGATGAACGAAAAACCAAGACGTCTGTCTAAATATTTAATGTATAGCTTAATTTATGGATATAGATTTTAATAATATTAAGAGCAATAGTGTTGTTTGAAAGCGCTGCTGCTCAGGGCTGTGGATGGCATGATTGATAGTCTCTCAGTTTCCTCCATGTGTTCCTCAGTCAAGTTTGCTCAGAGGAAAATATTGATCTGGGCAGGAGAAATTGTTCAGGCTGAAAACAGTATGAGAGAGAAGCTTTGTCTGCTAGTTTAGCGTGACATTATATAATAGAGGAAAAACAGACAAATATAAAAAAATATATTTTGATGGTGCATGTTCGCGTTGGAATAATGAACCACTAATGGTTAAAGTTTTACTGTAATATTTTTGAAGGTGCAATGACATAAAAACTAAGAATGACGTCTTTCTTATAACATTACACATGACACCCAGCATCCTGCTTTTGTATCAGATGCTGGAAATCTTTTTAAAGCGGTAGGCCAAAAATATCATTTCTGTCATCATTTGTTCGCGCTCATGTTGTTTAAAACCTGTTTATGACTCTGTGGAACACAAAAGAAGATATTTTGAGAGACGTCTCTGTGGTTTCGTGTTCATACAATGAAAGTCAATGGGGTCCCAAATCGTTCGGTCACCAACATTCAAAATATCTTCTTTTGTGTTCTGCAGAGGAAAGAAAGTCATACAGGTTTGGAATGGCTTAGGGATGTTTTCATTTTTGGATGAACTATCCCTTTGTGAATGGCAAGTAATCGTTGGTAGAAAATGTTGCCTAGAATAAAGTACAGTACATTAGTTTAGTTTAGTTGTTGTTTTCTTACTAGAAAATGTAACATATCAAGAGCATCACTTTGTAGTAAAGTGTTAGATTAATGTTGTTTTCAAACAGGTGACTTTTTTGTGTTTTTGCAGTAAAATGTGAAAATATTCATTTATTTTCATATTTATAAATAATTCCGTTTGGAAATGGGAGCCGTTTTATTACAATCTGACAAAGCATGTGCTCCAGTGACCGTAAAAGCTTTCGAGAGCGCCTAACTTTTTCAAATTAAACAGCTATGAGACCTTCATTATTTAATCGGAATGGGGTCAAGGATGAACTGCAACAATGTAATTATATCAGATCAGCCAGAACTCAAAGGTTATTTTAGACATTTGGCAGCGCGACGAGGCTGCCGAGCCAAAGATGATACGCTCGCTCCGCGGGTCTAAAACAGCTCATAAATAAACCCGCGTCAGTTCAATAAAGATAATAAGAATCTGCGAACGGCAAAAACAGGATATTAGCGCAACACAAATTTAAAAAAGAACCTTCAGTCGCTCCTTTATCGGAGTTCTTGATAGCAGGAAGGCTGGTGAGTTTTGGAGACGGGAGGGGGGGCCTTTGCCATTCCCAGAGAACGCTGCTGTCGCTTTTCTCTGCTGGCACGGCTGTTTTTCTCTCCCAGAAGGTCGTTTGGTTAATGCACATTTTGGTCTTCACAGGCTCTTAACTGGTTTTTAATCAGTGATTATTAGAGAGCTGGAAGCCTGTGCAGGCGCCGAGGTCCCCAGACACACGAGAGTGCCTGTCAATATGTCATGTCAATTAGCCTACTGTGAGACGCCCCCCACAGCTGATCTACTTGAACACTTACATCAGTCTGCTGGAGGAGGAGATGATCTCATCTTCAGGTATGATGCGAATGGCTAACTACTTACTGTTTTTAAAAGGAAGCATTTGCCCTGTGTATACTATGCAGGATATGCTCATTCCTGTATGCCTGGAATACCCAGTTACTGTATAACCATAGTACTCAGCGGGAGATAACCCACAAGGCAGTGCACTCCATCTTCAATTCTAGAAATGATACTAACTGTGCCTTTTACCTCTGTTGTGTACTTCTTGACGCATTTGTATTATGGTGGTCAGATATAGTAAGAGATGTTCCTAGATCAACAGAGTTTGGTCAACAATATTGACCGAAGACCAGCTTTCACATGGCGTATTTTTACAACTCAAATTTTATTTTCACAATGTGCATTGTTCCAAAGCAGCTTTACAGGAGAAAATAAGAAAAACGGAATAAAACACAGCACAGTGCATGGTGATTATAAAGCAAGCAAGATCATTCTAGTGAATAATATCTAATAAAAGCAGTCTCCAGGTGAGCAAGCCAACACGGTCCTGTGGCGAGGAACCCAAACTCCAATGATAAATACATGGAGAAAAGATCCTCGGGAACCTCGTCTCAGCTGGGAGAGCCAGGTCCCCGCTGACCCGTCACAGCTGCACTCAGTGACTTTGATTGAAAGTTACTGAGTAAATATTTATGAAAAATAGGGAGATCTTATTAGTTGTGATTTAGGAAATTTCATTTGTTGAAACTGTTTAGGTCTAATTTTGTCTTATTTTGTGATCTTACATACAATTTTTTACTATACTCTTTCCTGTGTTTTTTTCAACATAAAGAACATTTTGTGAAACAGAATCAGTTTTGTCTTTCTGGCCACCCATATGAAATAAAAATCACAGCTGAGATCTCTTTAATATCTCAATAATTTCTTCTAGACATCAGTGAAATTAAAGGAAGAGCAAATGAAAACCTTTGCGACTCCACTGAATGCGAAAGCCTTTCAGATATTTCTCATGAGAAGCAGAGCCAGAAATTTCACAAATGTCTCCATTAGAGTTTCAGAAGAGATCTCATCTCAATTAAGTCATAAAGTTAGCCGAGACTTGCCAAGTCTGCATTTAAAAGTATATACATATGATACTTAAATTTACCCAGATCCAGATTGTTTTACCCATGCGATATACAATTCTTTTATACCTCCATATTGAATGTATTTGAAAAAATCGTATCATTTATTTTTCTTTCTCAAACAATTTGAAGAGAAATTTCAAGCAATAATTATAAAATGTTCCATCTGGAAGCTACTGTTATGACAGAGTAATAGTTAATCCTTGTAAGTAAGTTCAACTGTAAACACGTGTATTGCCAACTACTTGAAGAACTCATCTAGTCTAACAGCGTAAAGGTTAGAAAGTGGCTTAAACATCCCCTCCTGAGGTTTGCCACAGTAAAGCAAGCACACATATTATCCGGCATGTGTTAGCCAAACATTCCCATCTGCTTTGAAGTACTTAAGCAGAATATGTTTGTGATGCACTCTGTCTGCTTATTTACCTTAATGTATTCTAAACATAGACCTGACACGCTCACCCTCATCAAACACGGCGTTAATTGCTAATTAAGCCTGAGCTTCAGACTGGCGCTTAATTACCGTTCACGAGAGCCGAGTTACCGCGAGGTCCGCTCGCCTCCCACGTACCTTTACCATGGGAAACTCATAAACACATCAGAGCCGCAGCTGATCCGACTGGAACAGCCTCATGAATATTCAGCCGCCAGATTGGGCACGCCTCTTTAGCGTTTTAAAGGAGAACTCCTGGCGGGCGCCGCAGCTTGGTGTCGAATGAACTTGGCCGTGCCGCACTTGAGCAGTTAGCGTTCTGAAATTTTAGACGCGGCGTTGAGCGCAGTCGCCACAGGACCAGGAGACCCATCAAGACACGCTGAGCTGGAATAGAACAAGTCTCACGATACGCTTACTGTATGCCACCTGGATATGCAAATCTCACCACAGTGGGCCTGTAGAGACTCTCAACATGAGTTCATAGAGAAATAGTGACATCGAAAAATGCGTTTTGCTGTCGCGTACCGTAGGTTCTCTGAGAGTAATGTGTCGATTACTTTTCTGTTGTAGAAGATTGTATTGATTAAAATCACCAACGTTAATTCATGCGGAATCGTTTTTCACAGTATGCATCATATAGCCATTATATTCCCATAAATTACATTTTGGGAATTGAAAGTCATTAAATTCAAGTTACGGACATCGTTTGAAATCTCCGTGGAGTTTTTTAGCATCTCACGAATGCAAACAATGAGCATGGGATGAACTTTTTGTGCTGACTGGGTATAATAAGAATAACTGGGTATCATTTAAAGAAAAATGGTTCGAAGAACATTAGTACACACAAGAAAAGACCAAAATTTCGCTTTTAATGAAGGGAGGGTATTTGTTTTCTCATATTTGAGATTAAATCTAATATGCTCCCTGTGAGCTTTGAATGATATTATTAAACAGAACAGTAGTGGAGATATCGGAGCAGGATGAAGGATCTTTATCACTGACAGAATGGTATATTTGACCTGTCATCTTGACTAAATGAATGAGTCTATAGGCGTGCACATGTCCCATCTGTAGTTAATACTGTACAGCTATTTTGGTCAAGCCAAAGAGATGAAATTTTAATAATAAAGCCGGTTTGATGGAATATATATGAGAGGCATGTATTTTATCTATCGATCATATTTCTGAAGCTAATGAAGTTATGCGTGGAATTAGCTTTTATATCTCGGCGGATTATTTAACGAGAGTTATTGTTCGGTTTAAGCAAAATGTGCATTTCTATTATTCTCCAGCGGCAAAGCACAGCTCAAGCTTTAATATCCATTTATGAAGATATTCATTTCAAATTCACCAAAATTCATGAGGTAGAAAATGTTATTACAGACCACATGAATGAGCCAGTTGAGAAAATACTTTACATGTCTGAACGGCTCTGTTGGTTCTGCCTGTAAAACCTGTGACCGATGTCACAGAATAAAAGTCCATTTGAAGGGGTCAGATTATACGTTGCCCTGTTATTAAATAAGATTTCCTTCCTGAGATCGAGATCCTCTTGCAGGATATGTATTGTTGCTCTTCCAGTTTTTAGAAATATAATTTTTTTACGTCACTGATCCAAATTCATCAACACCAGATCCGAGGTGGATGTTCTTATTAAATTACTTAAATTAATAGTGTGGGCATAAAATAATAGTAGAAAACTGATAAATTATGATGAAACACACTTTGGATCATCTGCTGAATGAAGAAATGTAAGACGTAAAGAACATTCATTCTTTTTGGTTACTTTAGAGATAAATGGTCTTATTTGACTGGGAAGGAAATTTTGAGTATATCTAAAATGAAAAAGGACAGTTTTATTCCAGAAGATCCATGGAGATATCATTTGTGATGTGGCATTTGTTGTATGTGAAGAGGTCCTTTAGGTACAACACAAGCCCACAAATAAGTAGTAATGAATGACACAAGCTTCACAACAAATGTACATCTGTTTAGAGAAACACTAAACAGAGCTCAGAAGACCTGTCGATGTGCATATACCATTGAAACAATGAAAGCAAGCTGCAGACAGTACTCCTACAAGAGTCTTTTGCATTATAAAATGGAATGTAAAGCACAAAATGAAATTAATCTGAATTCTGCAGACAAGTGTAGCATTGCGGATTAAATCTGATTCCAAACTGAAATTATTTTCTAGTCAGCCGGAAAAAGATGATTGAGTTAAACCCAGTCTGAAAGTCTATGTCAAACCCTTATGGACGACAGATTCTGGAAGGTCAGTGATTTGCTGTGTTGCCATTAACAGTAAAGGAGTCCAAATAAGATGGAGGCAGTTTGATGTGTGCTTAGTGTGTGTCTGCAGACTCATCATTGATCAGTATCATGTTTTCAGGAAATGAGCTTTGTTTTGGTCGATTATGCTCTGCGGTCTGCCTGGGAACCTTGACAAGCTCAAGATCATGATGTGTTTTGTGGGTGAAACGAGTATTGAAATAGACCTGGCATTTGATGAGAATGCCATATTTGTATTTGTTTAAAGGCAAAAGTGAGTTCTAAATCTAAATGTGAAGTTTGCCATTGTTTTGAAGCACACTAACATATTCATACTAAAAGCCATAAAACTCCCATTTTGATTTCATGGGGAATGGAGGGTAAAGACAGCGGTCTGGTTGAGGAAGGATGATGGGATCTTGACAGGGATATGGGTCATCTGCTGAGTTGAGACAGCCGGTGACGTCCACTTTATGAGTCAGAGCTGATGGGACAGACGTGGCCAAATATAGTTACAGGTCTGAAATGCAGGGCCACTCAAACCCCACGTGTCTCCAAACCTTCAGACCATCTGAACCCTCAGGAGAATCATTGGCTGGGGTTGATGGATGCTGATGTATGACCATAATCGCTATCAAAGGACATTCATTCTTTTCTTTTCTTTTTTAAACAAGCAGCTGTATGGACCCCTTATAAGAAATGCATTTATTTGAAAAATGTTATACTTATATATTTAATATAATACCGCATACATTTGTACACACTAAACCATATGTGTATTCTCCATCGAATACTGTGAGTTTTTAATACTGTACTAAAAATATTGATTAACTCCCAAACAAACGTTTTTTTTATTTGTCTCATCTGTTGACATCACAAATATGTCAGTATACTTTCTCAGTTTGGGATGTAACATCTCAACCGGCGTATTTGACTCTCATTTGATGTTATTTAATAATTCTGATTTTACACGAAGCACAAACAAGCAGTACAAGAGGATAGGTGTACAGTTATCTGTGAGCTCCATCCGTCTCCGGTAATACAACATCAGTCATGAGAAAACAGAAGTCAGTATGAGAAGGATTATCAGAGGCAAGTCACGGAAAGGACAAACGTCAGGTACATCTCACTGCCATACAGCGATGTCTTATATTCCAACAGACTTTCAACAGCAAGAATATGTCTGTGTACCAGCATATGGAATACAGTACAGTACAATAGTATAGTAAAATGCTCCTATTTATTTATATGTTTAAATGGCATCTGTTGCGATTACATACAGACACAACAGATCAAGAGAAACACTCTCCTCAATGCTTTGCGCAGCTTTTGGGAAATCCTAATTAAAGAAAACTGATACAAATATTTTACACGTAAACTAAATCGGACTTTGTTTGCGCAGGACCTGTTTAAAGAAACTATTTACCTGAGCCCCTATGAGGTTACCGTATTTTGTTCTACAGTAAGTAAAATATTTATGTAAATGCTGCAATTCATCACTCGACAAACTTTAGCACTCATTTAAAAAGCTGTTTTATAGTTTTACTAAAATACTTTTGCTATTTATTGAGTAAATTGAATTTGAGTGTGGTGCTTATTGCACAAATAAAACATTTTGCTGTCTGCAAAATAAATGGCTATTATATTTGATAAATTGAAGATTAAAGATTTCCTTCAGTGTAGACAGCTCCTGAGGGAAGTCGAGTTACTTTATAACTTGTAAGTTGATTGTAGTTTCAAAGTAGTTTCCTCAGTACAAGTGTAGATATAATATTTCCCGTTTATAACCAACAGCCCCAAATACTCAGAATAAAGAACACAATTATTGAACAAACACATTCTCTGTCTTTTTTTAATGTTTTGTATTACATTTTTCTTTTACATTTGAACATTACAACAATTTTCGTCCCTCATTCTGTTCCTTCCGTGTGTTTAAATATTATTACGTGACTGGAAATTTAAGAGGCTTCAGTGTTTAGCATGTGTGCCTCTGAACACCAGACTACACCAAATAAAACAGAATTCCTAAAACAAAACAGTTTACATCCGCAGCAGGAAAAAAGACACATTTACATCAGAATATACATAGAAGATCATTAACATTAAAAAACAGCATTTTATATACGCGTTTGACCTAAACCATTAATAAACGTCAAAGAAATCAAAACAGCAGCTCAGGTTTCAGGTCAACTTTTTTTGTCTTTAACTGGCTGTATATTAAAATACGTCAATATTTCAGATAAAACGTTGGCTATATCCTTGAAATGAAATCTGAGCACACCAGTAATAGATTGCTTTTCGTTTGGCCTGCTCTCAACCTGCGTCCCGGACGCCAGCGGCAGAAAAATAAAAGCAACATTCACTGAACAATTTTTCATACATCAAATTTCCGTAAGGTCACTCGTGACAGCCAGCATGTGCAAAGAGAAAACCGTCGTTCTTTAGTACAAAGTGCAAAGCTTTCTCTGTACACTCCATCTGCACGCTTGCTCTCTCTCTCACAGGTCTGAGGTATGATTCTCAAAAATGCTCGCTTTCTTCAGCCAAAAAAAGCAATAAACCGCTTTGTTCACGTAGTCCACAATAAGTTCCAAAATCAAGAGGAATTTCCTCTGTTAGACAACATTAACAACAACAGACAACATAGTAAGATTATTTTCTTCTCAGGAGTATAAAAGTGTCAGAATGTGCAGAACACAGAAAAATGTCAAGTCCTTTTGTTGCACTACACACAGTGTGCTTTGGATGGGAGTTTTGTTCTTTCTGAAACTCCACAGCAAATGAAAACAGATGCAGCTCCAATAATCTAAAGTTTACAGGAATATGCTGGTTTTCCACCTGTGAAATGATTCAGATTGTTTAAAGTAATTGAAAAATCTTTTTTTTTGCCCTGTACAGTCAGTTTCTTGCACCCCGCGATGTATTTGTTTGACACACCGTCAGAAACATATGCCTAAACTGAATATTTGCAGTGAAGTATATTTACATTTATCTTATATTTCAAGCCACAATGTTTTCATTTGAAAAGAAAAATGTTGCGGTATACTTCTTTCTTCCTAAATGACAAGAACAACAACACAGATAGATAGATAGATAGATATATATATAAAAAGGACCATAAAAATATTGGAGTCCTCTCCCTCTGTATTGCCCAAAAATAGGTCATTATGATCAACAATGAGACTTCACAAGAATTAAAAACAGCTACTAATATTACTTTGTATTCTTTTTGAATTCTTCAAGTGGGGTCTGTCCATGTGTGCGCAAAAAAATACAGCCTTAAATTTCGATTCTCACATCAGCTGGCACTAAAACTGAGTAAAAACAACTTTAAAGCCAAAAAATTACTTGAGACGTAATCTACGCTAAACAGTAGAAAGTATATTTCTCGATTAAAAGCCAAATTAACAAATTAAAAAAGCAGAAAATTAAAACGGGAGGAGTCCTGCAGTGATAGGAGGGCGGGGTTATGGTTACAGCAGTTGCGATGTGTTCTGAGATGTTTTTGGTTCCACCACCCTCATTTTTTTCACCAATCAGAACCTGTAGTGCTTGAAGTCTGATGAGATCAACTGTACATGAGCCAATCAGAGACTCCGGCCACTGTCCAAGAGCCTGCAGATGATATCTGGTGAATCAGAGAGGACATGTTAGGAAACTACAAACACTAATGTTGTCTTGAAAACAACTATGATTGATTTTATGAACGGCACAAATATCTGGATTTATGTGTATCAGTGTGCCACGAGTGAAACAGATTAGATAAAAGACTCGATACCTCCAATGAGATGGTGCCGTATCTCCGGTGGGCTTTCAGTGGTATCCATTTGTAAATGCTGTTGCAATCAAAGGGCCCTGAAAACACAGAGATAACATGTAAGCCATTTGATGAACAGAATCATTCAAGCAGCGTAAAAAAGCATTCAAGCGGCCATTCTACACATTGACAGATTAACATAACAGAATAATTCACACTTTACTCTTCGATGAACAGTCATTGAAAGCCATTATTCACTTGTGCATAAAATCAAAAAGTCCACTTTGAAAGAGAACATTTATTCAAGAATAATGCTGATGAAAGTGCCAATGAAACCACATCATTTCATGGATAGAGAGAGAGAGACAACGCCGCTAAGATGACAATCAGGTGTTTTGGATGCCACTACCCAGAATGAGGTCTGATGCTTTGACCTTAGAGCTGCGTTTTGGTTTTAAAAGCATTCAGATACACTGCATTTACTGAAAAATAATAAATGTAGTTTATTATATTTAATGACTTTTATATGCCGCGGCAACTCTAAACACAAATTTGTCGTACAAAATATATTGTCTGTAATATTCCTCAAACTTTTTATCGCACTTATAAAAGCATATTATACCTCTAGGCCCAGTGTGGACAAACGCAAGTAAAACACAAATAAAACTATGACCCACAATCCATGTCAAAGCAACTTGAAATCTTTAAAAAGTAAAGAAAATGAATCCGATGAAAAGCACAGGCCTTGATCCTTCCTCTGTGAAGCTGATCAGCGCTTAATAAATAAATCCTGACCATTGTCCCACACCGTTTGTGAACTCGCAAACCCACATGGCTGATTTAGAGGGCAAACGGCAAACTGTCAACAAGCCTTTCTGAGAAACACGGCCGCTTATCGGGCCTGTCATCGGCCTATTGTGTGCATGGCAGGAGCGGATCTGTCTAATCCATACGAATAAATCAAAGTCAGTCTAACCCGGCACGATAGAGGACAGGAAGGAAAGGCTTTCGGGAGTTTATATTGGCTTTTCTTCCACATTTCCTCAATTAAGGATCGTGGGTTTTAAACTTTATTTCATATGAGCCGTGTGTTGATACTACAAGACAAGTTTAAGAGCGAGAGCGAAAGAGAGAGGGGGGTTCCAGTAGGAGGTGAACCGATGACACGTGTCAGTGAAATAAATGGAGACGAGCATTTTAGTTCTGCGTCATTTCCTGTGTTAATGTTCTGCACTGAGACATCGAGAGCTAAACACACATCTATCAGTCCAGCTGAACTAACTCGCGCTAAATTTAGAATTAATCGCACGGCACAAAACGGCACTCGCTCAGAACTGCGCTAATGTGGGTGAATAAAGTTATGAGATTGTGCGGTGACGGGTTTTGTTTAGTTGCAAGGAGGCAGCAATGAAGTAGAAAAGATCAGTTTTTCTCATTTCTGTTTCCAGACAGCAGTTAATATTCATGCCATCAATGAAGTGTTTTGTGAAAATCTAAAGCAATAAATGAGCAACAGTGAGAATCATAAACCATTCTTTAACATTTAAAACATATAAATGCTCATTCATGGGTTTTGGACGAGTCTGATAATGTAATTAACATCATATAAACATATAGAAGACAAGAACAGGAGGAATTCACTGCAAACACAAGCATAAATTAAAATCTGTGCTTTTTCGCGGAACAGGCTGAATAATTTCATTTCAATTTGGCATCTCACTATAAACGCTTTCTTCTTCAAAATGAGATCTGCGCCCAGACCGAGCTGCAACCTGACGCCCGTGACATCTGCAGACACAATCCGTGAGCTCCCCACCAAAAGCCAATTAAAGCAACTTTTGTGCAACGCAAGGCTTTTGTTTGGCGATGGTGTCAGAGCATCTGCTAGTTACAGGGACATCTGATTTTGACAATTTGCTGATTTCCAAGCGTGGAAGCTTTTCACATCCTCGAACCTGTTTGTGACGCTTTTATTCCCCAAACAAAACATTGTGACAAGCGAGCTGTCAGTCTAACTAAGGTTCGTGACTCGATGGATTTCCGAACGGAACTAATTCCTCTGGTATATCAGGACTTCAGTTCTCAATTGATGCGCTGACTACCCAACGTTTGATGGGGGAAAACAAACAGCCAATCAGATACTGACTTTTAAGCCTGGAGAAAATATAATAAAACAAAACTGTAATGTCTCTGTATTTAGGGATTCAGAAGCGGCAGAGGGCGACTCAGAGAGCGTTACTCACTGCAATACTGTGATTGAACCCGGAGGCCGATTGGGGGCTGGCAGCGCTGATGTAATTTCCCACAGCTGAGTCCTGACTGCTGGGGCCGTACAGGTCTGCCACGGGTCCCGGACTGTTGGCACCGGGGAAACCTAATGGCCGAGGAGGATTAGCACCTGTACAGGACACACACACACACACACACATTTCTGATCAACTTTCAGCCGCTAGGGCTACAAAACGATTTTAGTGGAGAAAATTATTGGAAAATATATGACAAAGGGCATTTGCTAGGACGGTGATGCAGACGTTCTCCTTTTCTGAGAGCGCATGCAAAACTAAACACCGATAGCATCGACCCCTGAAAGACTGTAACAAATGTACGGGAGGATTTTAGTTCCTCATAACAGAGCGAAATACATAAAATACATATCTAGGTGTTCAGAGGTGTGTAAAGCATTATAAACGAAGCATTATGGATTCACACGTTATGCGGCAGTTGCGTCAGTCCAGTTCATTTTCAAAGGGAACATGCGGTAAGCGGAAAAACGCGTGCCGCTTCGTGGATCCAAAATCCTGCAACTTCCACGGGCACGGCTCTTTGCGGCATGCGCACCCCAAGATACAAATATTTGATCTTTATGTGAATGGCATACACATGGGCTTAGAGGCGGCTGCCACGTGGCAATTCCACCGCTCGAGTAAATCCAGCATATATAAACCAGGAGAAAATAAAGCATGTGCCACAAAGTTATTCACAAAATCATAAGTGTCAGACTACAGAAAACTCAAAACAGCTAGTCGCACGTAAAAATTTGTTTAGGTACGCACATACTTTGTTTTAAAATTAATATTTAGTTAAATACTGCCATGTTGTCAATTAGGTTATATAGATTGTGTCAAATTAGTAAGAACAGACGGCACTAACTACCTCTCCAGAAAAGTCCAATGTGTCTTATCTCAGTCCTGCGGCTTACTGCGCTTTCACAAGCGTTTTGTGTTTGTACTGTAATCTTTATTCCGTATAATTGCTGGATTCTGTTGAGATGAGTCCTGTCCTCTCTCTCTCTGCCAGAAAAAGGATTTATGCTTCAAATTAAACCCTGGGGCTAAACCGTTACTGCTATTAGCTTTAATAGCTAAACATGACTTACATTTATTGGCTTTGACTGGTAGCTTAGCAGCAGCCATGCTAATTAAACCCGCCGGCCCGCGATTACGCCGTGTGTTTTTAAGACGCAGGTGACTCATCTGTCCTGCATCGGCTCCCAGCGCTCTGTTTAATTGATGTCACCCTTCACATCCGGCGGCGAGATAACAAACTGCTTTGCTGGGACGGTGATGCAGACATTCTCCTTTTCTCAGAGTGCACGCAAAACTACACCGATATCGTCAGCATCGACCCCTGAAAGACTGTAACAAATGTACAGGAGGATTTCAGATCCTCATAATGGAGCGTTCCCTCTACACGGAGAGCAATATTAGGGTCATTTATTGCTGTGAACGGATAGATGAGTTTCGACTTTCAAAGGCAAAACACAAAAGAGAAAAGAGAGAGATGTTTTTTGGTTTGTCTGGTTCAAGTTCAAATCTTGAACCATCAGACAAATAAAAGACCGCTGTTGGAAAAGTGGAACCCCAATAACAACAAAACCTCCAGCAAATCAATGTTTGATCATATGAACAAACAGACGGATGAACTTCAGACTACTGCACAAAACATCGAAAGAGAGAATGTTCACTGCTAAATGTATTTTACAGATCTTAGATCTTAACACAAAATGGTGTTTGCTTCTGCAAATTGACTTATTTAGTGAGAAGCAATATTCAAGGAAAGACAATATTCAATGTGAAAAAAAAAAAAAAATGAAGGAGAACTGACTGTAAAAAAAAGTGGTCTCTAAACTATTAGCACATATAGGCGAGGAGTTGAAAAGTAAAAGGGCTTGGTGAAAGTTGGTTTAAAGTTATATTTTGGTAATAGTAGATACAATAAAGAAGAAAACAACGTGCATCTTTGAATTGTAAGAGCGGGAGCTCGATATTGTGCATACTTTCTAGTAATTCTAATAAAATCGCAAGTTCTCGGTGGAAGTACCTGCATGAGTCAACCCCATGTCCAATCTATGAGATCATTGGTGTACAGCAGAAGACTACAAACATTCTCTTGTTGCCTGCCAAGTGAAATGAGGCGAGAGAAGTAAGACAGAAGGAGCCAAAACCCAAAGAACCCCAACACCTGGCCTCACTCGAGCCATATCACCACAGCGATTAGAAGAGTACCACACATGAGTGCCATAATGCATGACTATAGAGCGAGAGAGGGACGGGAGAGACTTGACTCGTATCTGTGGTCCACATATTCAAACAGTTACTGGAGGGATTCAAGTCTATTTTTCTCCAGTAAGGGTATTATACGAGCATCTCACAATAAACACGTAGTATGAAGAGACATATATACATATCCACATGCAAATTATATGAACCATGCACATCTTAATACAGAGACCAGCTTAAAATACCAGGTCTGGTCATTTCTACATTTGCTGAAATTCAATAGTTCACTTTAATGTGATTGGCATGCATCATGCGGAAGTGAAAAAGTGAAATAGATGGTCATACTGTACAGCATGCAATGTGCTGGTTTTGTTTGAAAAAGTCTTCTTATAGTGATAAGGGGTGTATCATTACAAGTGCGCAATACACACCTGAGCTCTTAAAGTGGTCCGGGCTTGGGTGATGTTGGGAGGGCGAGTTGCAGGTGGAGGTGACGTGCTCGCTTTGAAGCATCTGACCCGTATGGGGCCCCAGGGTGGCAAAGTCGGCAAAGGAACAGGGAGCGGCCCGCTGATCACCGGGCCCAGAATAAAAGCTGTAGTCGGGGAACCCTAAGAGATAGAGGGGACACAGAGGAGGTGGGACACCATCATTGAGAGGACAGGTGTTTCTATGATGTGCGTATACTCTAACAGAAATGCAGTAGGAAATGGATGAACTCAGAAATGAGGTGAGACTCCATCTTGGAATGATGGGTTTATGGGCAGACACCAATTATCCTGAAAACATGTGAATTTTAGAGCAAATCTGTGTGTGGTCAAACAATAGTTAAAGAATACACTGATTTACAGTATAATGACAAATAACATGTATAGCTGGTTTTTATAACTGAGCATGTGGGGTTGCTATCTAGATGGCGTTGAACATCGTAATCCCCCTTTTGCAACTGCAGACGATTCAATCAAGGAAAGCCAAGATCCGCCACACGGCCTTTCATCTCCCATCTCCCCTGCTGAATGTTTGCATTTCATCGGGGTCTGTGACCTGCAGGAGCGGCCTGAAGTCTCGCTGAACATCACAGTGCTGATGACGCCCTCAACAGCTGCCAAGAGTAATCTGAAGCTCTAAGTAGTTTCTCAGTCATCAAGTGCTGCAGTTTCCCCTCGCCGTCTACGGTTTGTGGGCAAACGCCTGCCTGTCATATTACGCTCAATGCCTGAGTGATGGCTCGGCTCCAATACTGACTGCTTACTGTAATCATTTCTTACAAATATTTTGTGTTTAAAACTGTCGCCTTACTTTAACCAAATTCACAAGAGTAAAATTAAAAAGTAATAAAAATACATATTAAACTTGTTAAAAAAATTACATTTATATATATATATATATATATATATATATATGAGATACAGATGTGGCTAGTAAGAATGTGCTGTTTCAAACGGTTTCCTTAAGAGTAAAGTTATAATAAAATCTAAATGATATATTACATTTATTTATAAAATAAAAACATAAAATAATATAAACCCATGCCTTATTGCAATTAACAACTGTAAAGTTATAATTATACGATAAAAATATACTGTATATAACATAAAAAAGTCAATTATAAAAAAACTAAATATAATTATAATAAATATATATTATTATAATTTGAACTGTCGGGTAGGAAGACTGTCTCCTAACCGTAACATGATTTACAAAGTAAAATTTATAATGATAAATAATATTATATTTAGTTAAAAATATAAATATAAAAAAAAGGAAATGATATAACTTTTATTTGAGCTGTCGGGTACGATTTTGCAGGAAATGTCAGTCTGATGTGAACACACGTAAAGAAAAGTACATAAAGTAACCTGCAATTGTATTTATACATGGATGATGAAATGGAGGCAAACTTTTCAAACAGTGAGGTCATTCCGGGTCACTTAAAGAAAACTAAACATTTAACTAACCATTTATTTAGAAGATTCCTACAGTAACTTCCAAATCTTTTGGACCTTTATATCTCTTCTCACTCCACCTGCTCTGTTGTTCTAAACTGACTTTCACGCTTTCTCTCAACATTCAGCCCTCCACTTACAGTCAAGAAACAACACCACAACAGCAAAACAAAGGCCGGGCACCCTTTTCCGTCCTAATCCATTTCGTTCGGCGTGCATTCTAATCGCCAGTCGCCCTTGAATTTCAAAGTGGCTTTTGTGTTTGCCGCTAATTAGACAAGCTTCCTGTCTGTTCTGCACTCTCTAATTAGATCTTTAACAACAAACAACAGTCGACCTCTGCGAAAGCTCCTCCATTTGTTAAAACGGGCGAGCGGGGCACAGGCTGGCGAACGGGGTAACCCTCCCGCCCGGAACCTCGCCGTGCGCATTCCACGAATGAGGAGATCGCCAAAACGCCACAATGGCAGCTTCCTGTTCCATCTGCCTAATTCCGCCGATTACAGGATACCAGGAGCGACGGTACACAAAGCAGACATTCACACACACAACGGATGTACATAGGCGCTTTGTTTACGCTGACATGGACAATTAGCCCTCAGCTGCACAAGGCGCTCAGTCGGGAAGGTCTTATCTAATAAAGGCAAGGAAAATTACCTTTATTGTTCAGGTAGATTGCCTCTAATGATAGTGCCATCAGTGTTAAAGGATATGAATAAAATGAGGCAGAAAAGAGCTCTCCAGTCGGATGGCAAGATGGCAGAAGCAGCCATCTGGGAGCGAGCTGTCGCCTGATTATCTTCCCCTGCTCATTTTCTTTTCAGAGCGTACAAATGATTTACTTTCACTTGAAAAACGGAGAGGGCAACGTTTCTCTGACATCAAAGTTGGAGAAATAATAGCTTTCCTCTGATCTTTGTAAAACAACAGCCAAACGGGTTTTTCGGGAGGCGGCGGGCGTCTCCTCGAGGGGCTGGGACGATGCGGTTGTCTTGCGCTGAAATGCATTTTGTCGCCATGCTGCAATATGTGTGCAAATTAGCAGCTCGCTAATGAACACCAATCAAACGCTGTGTTTTAGTAGTACACACATCTGCTGTAACGTTTCATCAATAACACTATTCCACCAAAGCTCAGAGCTCTTGGAGCCGAAACTGAAGGTCTCACTGTTTCTTGCTTTACTGCAATCTGGGAATAAGGAAACAAAAAGCAATTGCTGAAGTTTGATTGTGAAGTTTTTACACTGGATTTTAAAGGGAAAGTTTCCCCAAAAATTAAAAGCGAGTCATAATTGATTCACCCTCAAAACCTATATATGATTTGTTTTTCTGTGAAAGACGGAAGAAGATATTTTGGGAAATGTCTCAGTGGTTTTATGTCCATACAACGGCAGTCAATGGGGTCAATGTTGTTTGGTTACCGACATTCTTCAAAATATCTTCTTTTGTGCTCAGAAGAAGTCAAACAGGTTTGGAATAACACTTTCCTGTAGCTCAGTGGTAAGAGCATTGTCTTAACAACGCAAGGTTGAGGGTTTAATCCCAGGGGATTGCAGATACCTATGTATAAATGTATAGGATAATGCTTTGTAAGTCGCTTTGGATAAAAGCGTCTGCCAAATGCCTAAATGTAAATAACCGGGACAATAAATTAAGTTTTATGAACTTATGTACTGTAATTAAATGAGTATGAGCAATTTTGTTTAATTTAATTTGGACTACCCTCTATATCACAGCAGTCTTGCATTCACTCTTATGACTGATGTTGGAATGGTGTCAACATCTGTGTCAATGCCATAGGAACCATTAACGCACGCATGCACACTCGCTCCCTTAACCGAGTGCAGAACTACAGTGTAAAGTGCATGTGTTAAATGAGGACGACAGCAGTGTGGGAGAACCAGCGGAAGACTCGCCTCAGCTCCCGGTTACAGTATTACAGCCGATCGTATCTTCAGCCCAATTATTAATATTCCAGCTATCAGCGCGAAACAAAAGAGCCCTTCTTCCATTTGTTTCTCTTTTTTCTTCCTCTCGCTAGTCTAATTGGATGTAATTACTCATCTGCAAAACAAATGAGTGGGTCGCCGTTGCCGTGACGACCGGATCAGCGGGCCCAGCAGTGCGAATCGTTCGCCGAGCCTCATTTCTGGCGATAATTATCCTTCTCCCCCTCTTTCGCACTCCCGGCCTCACCATCTCTCTCATGAAGAACAGGGCGGGTGGGGGGGCTCGAAGAGTCACGGCTGTTGCGTGCATGCCGTCATCAGCGCGGCTTCCTGTGAGTGGATAACAGCTCACCACTTTAAATGACGGACCTGACCTCAAACTGCCTCTCTCTCTCTCTCCTACGCTAAACACACGTCAAACTCTATCCAAGAGCCTTCGATCACATTCACAATAAAACAGACCAGTGTCTGCTTTTTACGCAGCCGGCTGTTCAAGAGTGCATCATCGTTGAGTGTCACGGACGGCGAAATCCCCGGTGGCCATCAGAACGAGCCACTTGATGGCGGATGTCAGTAAGTCCGTCATTTTGGCCCTCGAATTAGGTTTGAATTTCAGAGCTGCTGTTATTAGCCTCTCCGTTTCCAATTCAATTTAAAAATGAGAAAAAGCCTCGGCCGTGCCCGGAGTTAGCTTTCACTTTCCATTTAAAACAGTCCATTCTGACCGAGCGGCTGCCTAATTAACATCACTAGACCTCTTTTTTTCGGTAAGTGCCGACATTTTATAAATAATACATATTTAATGTCTTGTCATTTTGGTGCTCAGAAAGGCTTCCCTAATGAATTTTAACACATGATTTATTCTGGCATTATTTTTTGGCGTGCGCTCAGGTCCCCGTGCTCAGAAATTCAGGACGGAAGATCTAAATTAGTGATGGCTGAGTTACAATGCTTTCCACTGAGTTTGTGATATGTAGATGCACACAACAGGAAAAAGCCTTAGAAGTGCCGTGTGTTTTTAAAAGTGAGATCTGACATTTTGTTTTCACGGGGGGCTGAACCGAATCTAATCCCAAAAAGGTAGCACTTAGCGACAGGGATGAGCATTTTAGGTTCTCTGTTTGTCTTATTTTGCTGGAGGCCTGGGGGATTTTAATCACATGTCGTCCAGAGGGAACACAGGCAGCGAGGGACCGGAGCCCACGGGGGCCGTACAGCCAGTTTAATTTCACCTCCTCTACAAGAGCCAAAATGGCACTCTGCGGAGAGGCTTTATAAGGCTCACAGAGCTTGTTGGGATGAAATGGATAATGATCTCAGATAATGTGAGGTGTTTTGCCAAACAGGAGTATCTTCATGCCCAGGCAGGCGGGCAGGCAGCCCACGGCAGCAGAGCAGAACGTAACACAGCTTTGGTCTCATCTGCTTCCTCAAATCTAACCAGTTAACCTGTTTGGGGGAGCCGGACGAGGAGAACGCTTTAGAAAGAACATCACTTCCTTAAAAACATACCGTGTTTAACATATTCCTGGTTGTTAATTATAACAAACAAACCTGACCCCGTTCGCCGTTTTGTTTCGCGGTGCTAATAATATGACGGGGAAAATGAAGAGCAGCAGATTTCATAGGACACTGGGGTTAAATGCAGTAACTGTCATCCATTGAAAAAATTCCTGACACAGGACTGATTATTCAAGAGAGCGCAGCAATGTTGAACCTTCAGCGCAGCACACTTCCACAATCCACCGGGATACGAGAAACTGCCTCCGCTGCACTCCATCTGCTGAGCAAACTCATCACTTTCTACTGATCTGTTAGCGCTTCACGACAACTACCAACTCACCAGGGAGGGAGAAGATAAAGACCAGACGAAAGACAGAAATAGTAGATGGGGGGATGGAGAAGATGAGAAAGCGAAGCAACCAAGTCTGGTGAGGAGAACCAAAAGCGAGAGAGACTTTCCCGCTGTAATGATCATGGGTGGATCGATCCACACGCCGCAACCTCTAGAAAAACATGCATCCCATGATCCTCTGAGAGAGCATCTATGAAAGGGACACAGAGATCCGGAGGGAGATGTCTCAGCAGAGTGGGAAAGGACGAGGCACATCGGTTGGACACACGAGCTGGCAGGTTTGTGCACCTGGGAGATCAGCCTCCAGAAGGCTGCGAGACTCCCGTGGAGGAGGCCCCTGCGGAGCCAGCGCTATCTCTCCTGTCTCTCTGTCAGGCCCGGAGAGAATACCACAGATATTTCAGAGCATCACTGAAACTCTCTATGACACAGAACACAGCACTGAAAAGGGCATTCAAATGAGGACTGCGAGTATTTAAATCACCACGACAAGTGCAGTCTTACTTGGCCAATACTCTTAAACAAAAATAAGAACGTTAAACTTAGCGAGTAAATCGAGTGCCCATGTCAATGTATTTCAAGTAAGGAAAGTAAAGACAGACAAAGAG
Source organism: Barbatula barbatula (assembly GCF_947034865.1). NCBI lineage: Eukaryota > Metazoa > Chordata > Actinopteri > Cypriniformes > Nemacheilidae > Barbatula > Barbatula barbatula. The sequence continues at coordinate 15,887,066 of NC_136787.1, read as the reverse complement.
ATGAAAGTTTGTTTCTGATCTGAAGGTGTATGCTTAACTGTTTAGATATAATATAATATAATTATTATACATATAAACATATCGTTGCTGTCCTTCTGAAAGCTTGGATGTCCCAATTAGCTGTTTGGAAAGAATTCGAACCGTTTAAACTGTCGTTTATTGGTTAGATATTTGCATAACCCAGTGATAAACATAAATCGTGACTTATAAAATTGAAAAGAAAAAAAGAAAGAACAAAATATGGAGATACAAGGTTTCAGAAGGACAGCAGCGATATTAATTTTCCATTACAAAACTAACATTTTTATTGAACTAATTCATAAAACAATTATTTGGAATAAGTGATTAAGAAATGCAGCCAATAAGAAGCCAGCATAGATGATAAAAGATAAAACCTTATATATATATATATATATATATATAAAAAAATACAAATATACTTCAATACAATATTGTTTAGATTTTCTTTAGTTTTTTAGACCCATTGTTACATCTGTGTAACTGCATACACTCTTGTTTTACAGAACAAATATCCAAACATTTTGAAATAATGATACATTAACTTGACAAAAGTTATTAATGCTTGGTTTCTGAAACATAAGTATGTTAATGCTTAAAACCAGCAATAATACTTGACAGTAATATTTTTACTTTAGTACTGTAAAACGAGACTAAAATACTAAGTAGTTTATTTTTTGCAGTGCAGTTTTGAGGAGTTGGAAATAATAATAATAACGAACAGGTGGTCTTAACCTCTGACCTGCGGTGTATATCCAGATCCAAGAATGTCAGATAGTGTAAATGAATGATGATGAGTGAATAAATGAAATGACCGCTTTTAAGTAAACACTATGACAATAGAATAACACTATTAAAGCTGAGTGTGTGTGTATTTGAGGAGTGTTTGGCTGGGGAGGGCAGTGGCTACTCAGAACACAGGCGGTAAGATAGTTTACCTGGCCCTGCGTTCTGTGGGTACGCCATGTAGCCGCATCTTCCCCGGGTCGCCCTACCTGAGCCTCGCGCTGCCGCCACAGCTGCCGCTACGGGTCCGTACGCCGTCGCTGGAAAACCTGAAGAGAAGAATAGGATGATTAACTGATGCTCTTTGTCTCAATCACATTAACAAGCGCAAAGCAGCTGCGGGAAAACAGCTCCGTTCAGACTGCAGCAACACGCACAGGGGACAAGCTACATCATCGCTCAAATAATTACATATAAATCAAAAGAACTCAAATATAATTACTCAAATGAAACCGTTTAAAGCGGCTGGCGAGACGTGTCTATTGAGCTAACAGGCCTCTGATGTACTTTAGCTGTCTCTCTCTCTCTCAACGTCGTAATTGCACAAAGCACAAGAACACGTTGACCCTTGTAAAGATTTTTTTCTCTCATGTAGGCTGTGAAGCTTCAGACTTCTATGAGATGCCAAAACCCTTTTATTGTACTGCTCTAAACCCGAGGTGGACGGTGCAGAATTATGGGTATTTATAAAACCCGTCACTCCACCGGGAGGACAAATGTACCTGTTTCCCTGAACAGCACAAGAGGATGAAGAAAGCACATGATTTAATGCACGTGATGACGGCGCCTGTCCACCCACATGTGTTATAGAGCTGACGGAGACACATCAGTTGACATTACATCAGTTTGATCGTTTGTACGGTGGACATAAGACGTGAAGAAGGCACCGGGAATGCTTGACCGGCCAGCGATGACGGCCTGTTGAGGGGGGAATCTGGATGATTCTCTATAGCAGAGCTGAGAGCAGAGGATTGTGGGATTAATTACTTGTAACGGAGTGCCTATTATCTCAGTGAGAAGCATCAGAGGACATGTGGCTCTCTTTAAGGTCCATAATGGCAGGTAGTAATGACTGTGTGTGTGTGTGTGTGTGTGTGTGTGTGTGTGTGTGTGAGCACATTAAACTTTGTGAGCGCTCTCATTTAAAAGCACGGCTTATGCAAGCACAGACTACCCCTCCCGTACGGCTCATATCTTCTTGTGTGTTTATGAAAATTCATCAGTTGCGAGTCAATTATTTACTAAATACTGAACTGCAAAAAAGACTAATGCAAACTCTGCTGAATGACATTGTGATTCACGCCACGCGATTTGTTGGCGTTATACCGCGAGCGCTGAAGAATCTACATGTTTAACGACAGCGGTAAGTTCACAACGTTCAAACAATAAAATCAAACATAATCATCATCATTGTAAAAGCCAATTAAAGAAATCCACCAGGCCAGCGCAACAACGGCACTATTATTCCATAACAAACTTAATTACAGTCCCGGCACTTTAATGAAGGCGTGTATCTGCTTTGACAGCTGCTCATCAGAGCAGGAAAGATATGAAAAGAGGTCCGCAGGGCATCGACGCACTGTCATTCTGAACATCAAGCGCCACTTGGACCGCCAAATAAAACAGCTTTGCAGTTAACACCATAAAGAGGTGTTGCTAGGTAACAAAATACATTTGAAATAACCAGCCAAAATATTTCTTACTAGCCATGAAACTGCCTTCATTATGTTATAAAAATATGTTTGTTTTCGTTCCAATTAATTTTTTTGCTGTTCTCCCAATATTTGGATCGTACATGTGTCACTGTGAAACATCTGTCACATAAACATGAAGATGTCATTTGTTCACCATGTTTTTTTTATTTTGGTGTCTGAAAGCGAGAACTGGTTTACATGAGCCTGTGCGTAGTATTGAAGAAGAAAAACAGGGTGAAAATTTTAAAATGTTGCATTATGCTCATTATCGTGAAAAATAAATGCAGCTATTCCTTTGCTTTAATGGACTAGTTTGATGCACTTATGTATTTTGTGGCCTATGTTGTTATAATTGCTTCCAATGTTTCCTCGTCTGTAAGTCGCTTTGGATAAAAGCGTCTGCTAAATGACTAAACGTAAATGTAAATGTATGAAATCAAGAAAAACAAAGATGGCTGTTGAATCATTTTTCCACAGTGATTTGGAAACATTTGCTGTTGACATTACCTGTCTCACATTTAACTCTTTTTTTCTTCTTCACAACGTGAATTCTTGGATGTAAAATCGTTTTCACTTTTCGCCGCCAAAATAACAGCAACAAAATCATTACGGGTGTTTATGTTGCACATGCTGTTGATTGTGTTTCAAGCTGTAATGCGTAACTTTTGTATCTCTATCGCCATCTCTGTTTAAAACATAACATAGCAGTTTTTTACTTTGTATTTATTTTAACCAGGAATGACGTCAAATTATGTCAAATTGACATTTGTCAATAGACTGTAGTTATAAATCAACATTATACGCTTACACTGATCTTTTACATACTTGCTCGACTTGCTGTGTGTGTGTTCACTACTCTCTGGATGGGTTAAATGCAAAGGTCACATTTCGGCTATGGGTCACCATATCTGACAAAAAGGTCACTTTAAATAAGCGATTTTTGTTAAAATGTTTAAAGTGTTTGCAACTACCAACCTAGTAGAAAAACATCTGAACGTAACAGTGCAACAGCCAGTAAAACAAGACTAAAGACCAAAAGAAAAAGGGGTAAACAGGTCTTGATGAATGAGTGTTAATCCCAAACCTCGGTCGCCTCTCTAGTGTAAATAACGCATGTCATTTCCTGTTTCTTTCCTAAATTCATTAATCTCTTCACAAAACATAAATCAGTATGCTAATGCTAATGTCAGTCACGCATCCCTGCCTCTCTTTCTCTCCGCTCGCTGTTGCCGAGCAGAAGTGTCCTTCACCGGAGGAATCGTTGGTTATTCTGTTTTTCTCCATCCCTTCACTCCCCACCGTATCCTCAGTCTCCCAGTGGTCTCTTCCTCCGTAGTTAGCGCTGGAACAAAGTTCTTGCGAAAGATTAACTTTGGCGGATTAGGGCGGGATAATTATTAGATCTCTGAGGCTCATTGTTTTGTGTTTCCACCATGAGAGGCTGCTTGAGAGAGGCGCTGCAGCATTAAATCAATTTCATGGGCATTTCATTACGGAGGAGATAACGCCAATATTTAGCATTCGGTTTTATGGCGTTATTTGAATCTGCTCCAGCGAACGGGCTGATGGGGGAGAAAAAGCCTGCTGAGAGCACAAGGACACAGTGCTCTCACCGCTGCTGTTAGAGCCCCCAGGGCAACGTTAAACCTCACACGTGGACCCAGAGGGAACACGGAGGAACTGGAGATGCTCTGCGATAAAAGAGAGAGAGGAACATGAATCCAACCTGAGGAACATCAAGAGCTGGAGATGACGGGTTTACAGTTACGGATTTGAGAAAACAAAATAAATGGAAGAATCATTTCATAATATAAAACTGGTCTTTCTCTCCCTTCACAGCAGTGCAAGCTTGCCAAATTTAGCATCTACGTGAGAAAAACCAACATGTACAGATTTCTTTGCTTCCTATTAGCAACAAAAACACACACCTGCAAAGAATATCACGCATATGATTCTTTGCCCAGGTGTCTCTAAATCAAACCAAGATCACTCTTCATAGGTGAAAGGTTTTGCCCAAAATGAAACCATTTGTGGCACTGGATCTTCATCGTGAAAGTCTTCTGCTGTTTGATTAGAGGACCAAAAGTCATTTCGCCTGGCAGATTAAAGGGCTCAATCGTTTTTTAGCCCTTTCATACACCATTAACCATAACTATGAAGGCGGGAGTAGAAATCTCCAGAAAGATCCCAGGACATCACGAACCCTTTCAAACGCCACCATCATCCACAACGTGATGACAAATGATTTTATGAGCAGAGGGACGGCATGACCGCGCAACTCAAACACCAGTGTTATCTGATCAGAGAACCTCATCACGCTGAATCTGGAGAAACAGTTCGGATTTAAGCACGTATGCGCTGTGAATCACTGGTGTTAGCACGTGTATGATGGAGAGATGAATCTTACACCTCTGAAGCAGATGTCAGGGAGGTGACAGCCGTTACCTAATGCACATTAAATCATAAAACAAAACCATCTCTCCGTGTCCTGGCTCAGATCGGACCCTCGTGTGTCAAAGAGCGATCAAGCAGGCCGAACTTTGTTGTCAAATATAAATCATTCTGGCCAGCCACAAAAGAGTCGAAGCGCTTGGCCTGTTTCTAATGGAAGTCTTTTCAGGCTGATGGTTTTTGACGACCTCTCCGGCCATCCGTAGGTGAACATTTAAGATGCGTGCAAATTATAGATGAGACTGCTTGCTATTGATGAGAAACATTTGCATGAAAACACAACATGATAAGAACTAAAATACAATACAAATACTCCTGTATGCCATATTTTATCATATTAATTGCATGCATGACCCACATGTGAACGTAGGGCTGTTCGATTATGACACAAATCATAATCGTGATCAGCATTGAGATCCCGATTAATTAACAAGATTATATAGTAACAAAATAAAAAAAAACTTAAATATATTTGTAAAAAAATAGCACTGCTGAATCACTGTAAAGGAAAGGTGTGCGCTGTGGATTTATACTACAAGAAAAGAGAGGATCCTTGCAAAATGGAATGTGGCACAATAATCGTTTAACTCCATTATTTTGTTTTTGTAAATGACAAAGGCAAAATTTTACGATTTGGATTAATTTTCGATTAATTGCACGGCCCTATGTGAACGACAAACAAAAAACTGCTTACACAAACCGCAAATGTAAACAAAATCTGAAATAGAAAATCATTATAATACATACAGTAGATTAAACTGAATTTTACCATTGGTTAACTCAGTCTGATTAATAATGTAAAATAAAATAAAGAAATCGGCTAAGAAAAAAGATTTTCTTGAAAAATTTCAATGTGAAAAAAGTCTGTACATTTAGAATGCTTAATATTTCTTAATATAACTCCATTCGGCGACACATACGGCTTAAGCATCTCAGAGCATCAGAAGGAATGACTCCACCCTCTTAATGAGCGGCCTGTCTTGTTAGCCAGAAGCACTTAGCATTTATTAGGTCGCCCACCTCATTATTACTCAAGTAAACACTTTGTTAACTTGTTATGCATTTTAATGGCCTTCACCAAACACTCACATCCAACCCTGAGGCACTGAAAAACCACCAAAATCTCAAGACGGCTCAGAAATATCGGTAAGACATTGACTCTTGAGCAGCTCTACTGAGATTTAAGATTTGTGGGTTACACAAGAACATGAAAAGCTTTAATGGTGTGAGAGAGAGAGAGAGAGAGAGAGAGTCTAAGTAGTCACCTGTACTGACTGTCTGTTTTAGAGCAAATCAAATCCCATTCATTTTCTCCAAAGAAAAAAATGCAGTGGACTGACCCAAGTGATACTTTAACTTCATAAAACAAAAAAATGCAATTGCCTGATTCAGATTTTTTTATTTAGGAATGAATTTCCTACGAGGAAAATAAATGGGTATGGTATAATTCTGGAACTCAGGTTGCGGTAAAGTGAGTTCAACCGATTTCCGCTTTCAGGTCCTCCTGAGAAATGATCACCATTAAAAGCTATTTTAACTGATTCTAGTGGGAACAATTCATATTAACCTTGTTCTTTTGTACCTCCTACGGTAAAAGGACAACTCTGCTAGCACTCAATGAAGTCCTTGGTATGCTTATTAGATCCGGTAATGTGTGTTTTTGAGCTAGTCACAATTATGTGTGTGTGCACAAAGAAATACCAATGCTAGACTTCAAATGCAACGCACAGGTGAAATGAGAAAAAAACGAGATGAAGAGCATAAAAAAGCAACGGCTCTTCAAGACTCCCCTTCCAGATGGCTGATTTCCATAACGACGAGAGAGAGAGAGAAAAAGAGAGAGATCACCAGGTTTTCTCAGTGGCTTCATTCATGCTCTCAGAAGGATTCTAATTGACTTTAAGTGTGTGTGAGAGAGAATTACTGACATCAGGATCTGTGTGCGTGTTTCACTGCCGTCCTGTTTAGCAAGCATGCACGCACCCGCACACAAACAAACACACATCAGCAATCCTCTCACACACACATCCTTACATGAATCAGTCGTGTCAATGAAGTATGACCATAGACTGTATAAAACATGGGCACTACGTCCGTGATGTCACCCGTAGGTTTCTAAGGAGCTGTTTTGAAGCTGAGGTGGCTGGTTGCTGAAACCACTTGTCACTCAAGTTGCTACGCACCTAATTTGCGTAGCAACTAATTTAACAGTTAAACGGTGAGTTATAGTCAGTTTTCATGAAGGGTTAGTTCTTGTAACAGGCTGTAAACATGTTTTTTTCCTGCTGTAACGTGCCCATTTTAACATGGGGCTCAATGAGATTCTGCTCTAAATGAATTCAGTTTAAGTCACTTCTGTGTTGGCTTCACGAGAGCGATCGGAAGGTTTGCAGCTTGTGAAGATTGAGATGAACAATAACTAAACGGATCATCAGCGTGAATGAGAAACAAACACACTGATAAAAACAGATTACCAGAAAATGAAGTTGAGGATATTAACTCTAAACTGATTCTGCACGGTGCTCTGTGGTCTCTTAGCACAAAAAGGTTGTTCGTCAGATCTTTCCTTTCTGTATTATTAGTTCATAAATAAGTGTACAGTCGGAACACGATGAAGAAAAAAAAACATCAATCAAACACACGTACACACACATAGAGAGAAAAGCCATTACAGAAATGTGTGCTGCTGTCAGATATTTCCCATCATGCCTTATCAGCTGTGCACATGATATCAGCAGGCAGGTGGCCGACGGCAACGACTCACCTTCATGTGAGTCTCTAGCACACATGCACCCGCCCGCCCCCCCCGCATTCACATACAGAGAACCAATCAGGGACAGTTATAGACATACAGTTACGGTATAAATACACTCACCTGGAAACTGATAACTGTAACTCGGAGAAAATCCAGTGTATCCTCGACCGTACGTTGCCACAATGTTTGGATAACCTACAGACACACACACACACACACACACACACACACAACATCAATAACTTTCTGCCCCTTGGGGTTAAATCTGTATCTCAGACTTAAATCTGATCAATAGTGCTCTAATCTGTGGCCAGGCCTGAATGAAGCGTGTATACGTTTACTAGCACTGTAGTGAGCATCAGTGTTTTAATAAGAGGATGAATATTACAACAGGATGTTTTCAAGCACATGAGCAGCTCAAATGAAGAGGCAACTTCAGGGAATTTCAGTGCCATCTGTTTCTCTACTGCGGTGAGAGAGACAGTGATGTACTGATGGTGTTATTCTTGGCCTTATTTTCTCACTTTTTCTCTGTAATTTACATTGCTGTATTAATTTAACGTTGTTTTTCTCAAACAAGAGCGTGAAGCAGCAGTCACCGTTGCTGTCATAAATCACAACACACACAGATTTAAGACGACGCTCTAAACATGACTGTGCGAAGCCTGCATGTGTGTATTTATAGGTTTTATGAAGTTGTCACGAGGCACTCCGTATTCTTTTGACAGCTATAAAGACACATTAGATACGCTGCTAAAAATGGATTTTATGTGATGATGCGCATAGAAAATATGCAATCCCAAACCTTTCAAGAGCCTCATCTCTTCCAGTAGTAGTACTGTATTGTGTCTTCATACAGTACAGTTTGTGTTAAAGGGATAGTTCACCCAAACAATTTAATTCTGTCATCCTTTACTCACCCTCTTGTCATTTCAACCTTTATGACTATTCTTCCGCAGAACACAAAAGAAGATATTTTGAGGAAAGTTGGTAACCTAACAGCACTGGATACTATTAACTCCTATTGTATGGACACAAAACCAATGCAAGTGAATGGGGTCCAGTTAACATTATTTTTCTAAATGAAATTAAAAGAGATGATGTGAGATGCAACAAGAAAAATGAAACGAAACCCAAAGAGACCAAACGAGACAAGAAAAGTAAAAAAAATTAGATAGGAGGTGATGATAATAGAAAAGAACTGAAAAGAGTAGAAGATGAGACCGAAAGAAAAAATGAGGTGATACAAGGAGATGAGACAAGAAGAGAAAAAAGACACAAAGAGGTGATGATAACAGAAGAGAACTGATAAGGGCAAAGATGAGACAGAACCAAGAGAGTTCAAAATAGACAATACAAGGAGCTGATGAGACGAGACGAGAAGGAAGGAGACAAAAGGAGATAATACAAGGGGAAGATGATAACAGAAAAAACATGATTGAGAAGAGACAATAAGAGACCAACTGATAAGAAGAGTTGAGATGTAAGAACATTGAAGGAATGAAAGCGACAAGATGAGATGCAAAGAAAAATAAGTCCAAATGAGACCAAATGAGACAACACAAGGAAATGAGAAGAGATGAGATTTCTGTGTCCTATTGCATTGTGAGGAAAACTCTGTGTCCTCCCTTGGTTCTGCTGTCTCTCTGTCTCCCTTATTTGCATTATTAATGTTCAGGCTAATATACCTATTTTATGCCTCAACAGCTCAGATTCACTTTAAAATCAATTATACATCTGCGGCAGCTGAAGCGAGCGGCGGTTCAAATGTGTATTAATCTCGGCAAACATACACACGGCTCCCCACTATAAAGATAAATGACACGATTAGCTGCGGTAAACAAAATCGCGAACGCACTGGCTTTAATGAGATTCGGCGTATAAGAAACGTACAGTTCCTTAAATAATGAGCCCCGATCTGCTTTTTTTCATATGCAAATTATACAAAGTTCTGTCTGGTCGTCCCGTTCGGTGCGGTTTCATTTAGATAAGACGCGAGTTAATATTTTCACATGAGTGCTTCATGCTCTCATTCCCTCTCTGTCTTTTTCTCTCTCGCTTGTTCCTCCTCTCCTCCACAGCAGTAATGCATGAGAATGTCTAGAAAGTGCACGGCTTGTTAAAAGTTGAGGATGAGGGAAGAAACGTTGAAGACACAACAGACAAAAAAGACAGACGGCAAATCTTCGACTTTTTGCATAATATGTATAGTATGTATATGCATATGTATACAACTATGTATAGTTCATTTTGTAATATTAGTATGTACTGATAAAATGTATTTAGTAATAAGTAAATGAAATAATTGAAATAAGTGTGCTGATGGTTTCATCTGATTCATTCGTGTTGTCATTAGCTGGTGCAGAGTTCAGGCAGATGGCTGCTCTGAACATTACCTTCATTTTCCTCTTCATTTGAGCCATTAATACAGACATTCATCTGCTCGTCAGGTCTGCGGCACCTACACTGAACTAACCCCACACAGACACACGCTACTGTCTTTCGCCATTCAGACGGTCAGGTGAACGGTCACTGTGTGACACTCACTCAACATGCCCATGCCCAGCATGAAGGCGTCCATGGTGTACGGAAGACTTCTCGCCCTGCCCCTCGTGCCGGGGGGAAACATCACTTCCTTCGGCTGGGCCTTCTTACATTCTACCTGTGGACCGAAAGAGAGGGAGAGGAAATTAAACATTGATTCTTCCATGTAATCCAAGTGAAAATTATGCCACAAGCAACACCTCAATGCATTACACTAGAGGTCGACAGATTGATCAGCCGGCCGATTACTCGTCTGATTTTGGGGATTTTTTTAAAACTGCATTGGCCGATTGTGCCACGAATTAGGCCGATAAACAGGCAGGTGCATCTGTGAGCGGCTAACGTTATTGAGGAACACGCAACACTGCCTCTTGCGGCAAATAGATTTCCACCAGCATAACACTGAGATAAACTAACTGATAACTTGAAACGGTACGACTTGAATTATTTTTATCCTTATTAATCTAACCTTGTATATTTAATTGATTAAATACGATGCTACTTGAGAATGCGAGTAACGTTTTGCGAGCCTTCAGCCACATAGTTTTGGAGCAACTCACTCTCTGCAGTCATGCCTTGTTAAAGGACGAAACCTCTGGCTAAAATGTGCATGCCAAGTTTCCTGCTGAAATGTGCCTGTGGGTCTGACTCTGTTTGTACTTGGTATTAAGATGCGTCTTTCTATCAAATGGACGAAATAAGTGCACACAGTTTACAAATGAATGCGACCGGGGCAGATAAACGGAGAGAAGTGTTTTTTTCTGCTCTGACAGCCGCGAGACATGCTGAACACTGTAAGTGTGTGTTAGAAATCTGTGATGGAGAGAAAACATTCTGCTTGCTTGGTACGTTTTTCGTCATTAAAACAAACAAACAGTCTTCAGCCAAAGTTTAAATGCTGACTTGTTGTTTCCTCTTGTTTACGCATTATGTCTGTATGCGGTCTTTTGTGGCTGTTTAAACGCATTACACCACAAGAGCGTCTGCTTTCCTGTCAGGAAAAGAAAAAGGCTAAAAGCTAAATATAACTAAAAAGGCAGTTATGAGCAGCAGGCTGTTTAATATGAGATTGTTCTTATTATGTAAAACAATACAATTATGACCATTGTCTAATAGCACTCTGTTGAGTTGCTGGGTTAGGTATGTTTTAATGCAGGTGTTCTGGTTTACGCTGGTCATGTGCTGGTTCTTAAACCAGCTCAAGTCCAGCACATGACCAGCTTAAACCAGCATGTGACCAGCATCAAAACATACCTAACCCAGCATATGGGATTTTTTTCAACAGGGCAGTGTCTGCCAACAAACAAACAAATAAACCAAAAGCTTGCTTTAGAACAGTTTGAGAAGGTGCTTAAAGGTTTTTAGCAATGTATTATTACTATGAATGAGACCGCTATCTTGATCCCTGCAATAAACACTTACTCCATCTTTCTCAATCAAGTGCACTGATTTAAAGACACGTCTTCAATAAAGGTTTAAGTTAAGAAATATTATTTTTCACTTTGTATCACTTAATTAGATTTTATGAGATGAAGGTGAAAAAATTTAAATCGGCTGGCCTGATCTGTAAAAATCTGCCAGAAAAAAACCCATATTGGTCGACCTCTACATTATACATATATATAATATACAATATAATATTCAACCAAAATATTAATCTAACAATTTACCAATAATACCACTGGGATAAACTATTTGTTTAAAGTGTTTCATTCATTTGCTTTTGGAAAAGCATAACTACACTTCTAACAGAACAAAGGAAGCTTTTGTGACTCATAACAATAAATTAAATTCTGTTTCCTGAACTTGCATAACTGGCATCAATTTTCCTTTAATTTATTTAGAGCGTCAATTCACATCCACCATATTTAACCTACTTGCAAGATGAATAATAAAGTGCAACACTGAAAACTAAATAAGAAATATTGGTCTGTAATTCATCACCACGTCATTCCTTTCATTTACAAAGCTTTTTCATTGCATGCTAAAAGATATTTGTTGTATGTAGTTACAGATGTTTTTGGGAAGCTGAATACACAGTCCGAGTCAACGTCCAGTCAATTAATTCTCCGATTCTGCCTTTTCATCTTTTCTCATACCCTCTCTCACCAGTTTTCTGTCAATTCCTGGGGTTCTAAAGTCACTTTCATCCTCTGTCATGTGGATATCCCCGTCACCTTCTTCAATAATAATAATGGATAAAACGGCTGTTTTTCCTTCGCTATTTCCCTTCATTATTCACAATCACATCAGCATCTCATTTTTTCCTCTCATTACCCTCCTCTGCACAAAAGCCTCTTCTTACATTATTTTCCAGACAAATTACTTTCGTCCTACATTGCTCGTCTCTTCACCTTGTCTCTGTGTTTTCTTCACTCGCACCTCTTAGCATCTCACCGCGTGCCGCCTCAAGATCTCTCCAAAATCAATCAACTGAATATATTTATATTTCGCACTGATTGTGGATTCCAAATGTTCAATATTAAACTTCAGAGCAAGATTAAAAGCAAAGTGATTGTTTTTCTCTGCATTTAAGTAATGAGAATGTTCTTGCTCTTCAGTATTGAGAAGTGGAGAGATGAGAGGAGTGTGCGGATTCATTTCATAAGGCAAATGTAATTTAGAACCGCTTTCTTTTGGGGTGAAAAGAAGCGTGACATGTTTTTGACAGGATGCATGACTGCCACCTTGCTATTTCCAAAACAAAGCCATAGACATTCATTTTCACAATATTTTGAACGGAGCTCAAGTCACATCCCTCCGTCAGTTTCGGTTTTGTGTGCTTTACCGGCATGACAAACAGCGATACGTTTAGTGCAAAATAAACAAAAACTCCATCGTAAAATGAAATAAATTAACAGTCCTGTCTTTCAGAATCTGCTCTCAGATCTCCCCTGCGCCGCCTCCTCGTGTTCTCATGCTCTGATTGACATTTAACCTCCAGAGTTGAGCACACGAGCGGACAGCAGACAGCAGTCTCTGCCTGAGAGACAGAAATATTCCTCTGGAGAATTAAGGGGGAAAGACAGCGTGTCTCTGGCAAAAAGCGAGAAATAAACAAACACACAAGCAGAAACAACAAACCCGAACAAACACACAGACGCTCGCTCGCTCGCTCGCTCTCTGGTGATACAAGCATAACCGGGTCAGACGAGGAAAGACTTTCTTCCTGACAGGCCCTAGCAGGCAGAGGATCTGATTTACCAAGCACATCTGCATGCTCACAAGACTGTGTGTGCTGACACTGAATCTACCATACGAACAGGATGCATTTGCACTTGGCTGAATCTGTCTGCCCTCTGCGTTGATCGACTTGTCTGGATGCCCAGTGCCCGTCCATCTGTGTGTGTGTGTTTGTGTGTAGCTTGGCCCTCCACACACACACATATACACGCAGTCGATACCTCTCACAGAGACACACACAGACGTTGCTTTGGCACAGCAGGACGCACACGCACGCACACATCTCCTCTGCTGAATATAAGCACACCGTGCCATAAGCACTGCTCAGAAAGCATATTTTTGATGTAAATTTAATTTCAACAAAATGACAAAAACACCCACACTGAACAAAACTGTTAACAGGTGAGTGTGGTTTGTGACAACAAACAAGGAAATAAGTAAAAGAGTAAAAACTAGGGACAAAAGTTCAAAACACTCTTCACAACAACAGAGGGGCAGATCTGAGAGAGAGAGATGTCCAGGTCTGTTAAAGGGATAGTTCACCCAAAAATGAAAATTCAATCATAATTTACTCGCCCTCAGATTGTTCCAAACCTGTATACAAAGGAAGATATTTGGATGACAGAATTTTCATTTTTGGGTGAACTATCCCTTTAATGGGTTAAAGGATTGGATGTTTCGGACCGTTACTGGTCTAATTCAAACACCTTCAGGAGAGATAACATCACAGCCTGTTATCACCTCAAACACACAAAAACACACACAGTGTTGTCGCTGTTGTCTTGTGTGTGCTTAAAATAAAAAAACAAGCGACTTGCATTCAAAAACACAAACACAATCTAATGCCCTCATCCATTAACTTTAGATGTTTAAACCGTGTCTGTGTGAATGAGAGGGAAAAACATTAATTCAGAATAATGACGAGAGCTGTTAAGGATTCATTTAGTATGGGTGGCAATCTTATTTATTTGAGCATTCCTTATTCAGGACGCATGTGATGCTGCCTTACAACTTGAAAGAAATATAAATATATAACAAGCTCAAAAGTGTTCACTCTGCAGACGTTTTTCCTTTTTAGAGCAGATCATATATTTCTCATACTGTAGACCTCTCCGGATGAGGAGAAGCGTCGCTGGTTCAAACGCCGGTCCAGAAGAACTTCCTGTTTCAGTTCTTTAACATTACACAAACGTCCGAACAAAACATATATCACCTATTGAAAATGTTTAACAAATATCTTTAACATTGAATAAAAATCTTTCAAACAAATACCAATAAATAAAAACGGAAACCGAAAGGGCTTGCGAACCAGTGCTTAGTTTACATCTTGCAAAGCGTTCTTTTATAAATAAGCAGGCACGAGCACACACAGATAAATATCAAAATCCATTTGCGAGGACAAAGAGCGACAACATCTGCCTGTGAGAGCTCCTCTCAGGAGCCAGAGGAGTTTAATCTGCTTCTCTCTGGGCTGTAATTGGTCAGCAGCTGTCTGAACAAAACACTCGTTGAATAAAATTCCAGCCTCCGGCAGGGATCATTTTCCACTGAGGGAGATCATAAATGACACATTCGAGAACAAAACCTCAGAGGCCATCTCCTAAACCCATATGAGTCCATGCCGGTTCCGCCCGATCCGTTAAAACACGGAAGCAAAAGTTCAAGCTGATTTAGGATCAGTTTAGTCTCTACTTTCGGCCCATCTGTGATCTGATTGGTTGACTTCAATGTTTTGCATTTTCCAGGAGTCAGTCGTAGGTTTTAAGAGCCCACAGGGATACAACGTGTTGTTTACAGCATATCAGACTGCTCCAGTGAGTGCTCTTCAGAAAGCACTAATGTAGATATCTGACAAAACCTGTGAGGTTTTCTGCATCTGTGTTATCCGTACAACCCTTCACGAAGATCACGACAGCATTAACTGAATATTACATGTCAGTCAGATGAACCCAACCTGTTCCAATGGGTGATTCTGGGCCATAAATGAATCAGATACATGCTGACAGTCTGCGAAAATAGTGAAAACGGTTTCCTCCGATCAGGGTTCGATATACAGACGACAAATAAGCACAGACATCAGATCTGCACAGACACAGATCTGCACTACCTTTTCGAAGACAGCTAGATACTACAAATACAAAGAAATACTCCAATTTACATGTCCTGAAGAAACTGCGAGCGGCGCTTTCCTGGTCAAAAGAGATTTACACGTTTTGATTTACAGCACAATGCATTAAAGCTATACATTTTATCAGCATGTGTGTGGGATCCCATTGAGCTACAGGAACAAAACAAAACCTGCCGTGTTTTCAGCTCTGAAGTCTTTTCAAACATGAAATGCTGAAGATGCTCTAGTTTGTAACCAATAACAAAGTGGTTGTGAAAGCATCCTGCCTCATTTGTTCGCTTCAGCAGGCTGTAAATAATATCTGGCGACTGGAAAGTGAAGTCTGAACAATAAGCTTGTGTGAATGTGGTGAGTCTTGGGTGTGTGAGAGCAGGAAGTCTATCTGACGTATGTATATTACATATGTCAAAAAACTAGCATGTCAATACTTTAAGAACATTAAAACTCAATCTTTTCATACATTTCAAGACCTCATCGCCACTTCAAGTTTAAATCGGTTACATTGGCGACACTTAACTTACATTTACTATATACTGATTGTAAGATAGCACAACTAGACAGTCTTAGTTGGTGTTAATGCAACATTATTCAGAAGGGTGGGTCAGTGGTTAGAGCACAGCGCTAGCAACGCCAAGGTCATAGGTTCCCCACCATTAGATTGCACATAGTCAGAAACAAATGTATAGTACAATGCAAAAGTCGCTTTGGATAAAAGCGTCTGCAAAATGTATAAATATAATATATATAATAAAGTCCCAGAGAATTAATTGAGTGACTAAGCTAATGCAAGGTTTAATAGAAATAGAAACGAGGCTATGCTAATCGTCTTCCGACACACAGAGCAGTACGCCTCACGGTTGTTCCCAGAGACGGCCCTCAGCTATGGTTCGACTTCTTATTCTTCAACCATTTACACGAAAACTTGCATTTCCCCCTTTAGCCAACGATGCTGGCTGTAAATGGACCTCCCACTATTCGCCTACGCAATGATTCAATTCAGGAAAACTTTAACATATGACCTCTTTGGAGAAACATGAAAAGATGATACAATCTTTAATACCTTGGAAAATGGCATTTCATACCCTTCAATACTTTTTAAGGGACTTAATTTTCTCTACATTTATTTATTAACTTTTAATCACTGTTTAAGACCTCGCGGACACCCTGTAAAATACAAAACTCAAAAGCTTTTCTCACAGAAGTAGTAAGACTGACTACTTTGAAATGTTCACATGATAAAAACCTTGGTTAGAGAGACGGCTGTTGAATGGTTTGGACTAGAAATGCTCACGCTTCAATGACAACAAAACCACCATCACGAACATCATCGAAAAATCGTTCACACAAGCTCGTGTTCGGCCAAACGCTGTCTGTCCCCGAGTTCTGGAACAACTTGTCTGTGACAGAGGAAGATCTTGACGGTTTGATCCTCTGCTCCTGATATTCTTCGCGACAGAGTTCTTCCCTCTTAGGACCCGACTGCTGTCCTGGGTCGTGGGGTTACTCATGAACAGCGCTAGGGATGGGTGTCAGCGTAAGAGAGGAGCGACGCTCCAGCTGAACCGATGCTTTGCGCTGCATTGATCCTGTCAATCACGGCAGAGAGCCTTGCGGGGGCAACACGCGCCGGGGGGAGATCCTCTGTGCGTGAAACATCTTCCTATCAACTCATCCTTTCATCATTCTGCTCATCCAGCCATTTCTGTCTGTGTTTTATACTATAGTTTTCAACCTTCTCCTTTGGAACTGCGGATGCACAGCTAGACTTTTGACATTCAGAACCACATGAAACCTTATTCTCACATGTAAATTGAGCTGTTTGGTTCTAAACTGTTGGGGATATCTGACATTGGAAATCTGAAAATCCTGATGACAAACTGAATGAGCGCTCAGACATAGTATCTCATTTATTAAGTGTATACAATCTTTTTCAATTTTCAAAATGACAACTGCATACTTTTTGCATAATTCTTCACACACATGTAGTACATGCATGCATACAAGCGAAGAGCACACAATTTCACGCTTTCTGGACACTGCAAAACACTTTCCACAGTTTACATACAAGCGTGCACTGAATGGGAAATAAAATATAAACCCTGCAAAAATCGAGAATCTGGAGAGCACTTACCATTTTATTATTGATTTCATGAAAATGAATTTCACAGACTTTCTCTACAATATCTTCATTTTCAAATGTTATGAAGCCAAAGCCTGTGAAAAGACAAACAGAAAGAGGAACAGTCAGTCGGTGTAGCCTTTGAAGCAGGATCCACCAGACATCGGCCCCTGTCTGAGAAAAACATGGTAGTGGCAGAAATTCAGATTTGACCGGGCATTGTCTTTTTGAAAGCAGAGCGCTGATGAAATCACTCCCACGACCGAGTGGACGACAGGGAAAATCGGACAGTAGAAATGCACAAAGTCTGTTAATGAGATTCATGAAGCCACATTTGAATTTCATTAAAAAGCGTTCTGCGCTCCCTTCATTGAAATTTCATCGTATAACAAGCTCTCGTTTTAATGTAAATGTGGGGCTGGAAAACCCTGAATCTGTCTGCGACCGTGGTATTGTCTTCTTTTTTCATATTTATGAAATAAGAAGTATAACCCGGCTTAACAAGGATCTGCCTGTGCTTTCATTATAATGAGAGAAAGAGAGACGCTTTTCTCCGCTGCCGAATTCAAAGCTCACAGGGGAAAATGATTTTCTATTCCGGGGTGTTAAGAGGAGGCCAACGGTGAGAACACAAAGAAAACAATTCAGAGAGGAAAATAAACACTTTACTCACTGTTTGTTTAAAAAGAAAGGATGCTCTTTCAGGCGCACAACACACACACACACATAAACCTGATCACTTTCACCAGAGCAGCGAAAGAAGTGTGGGTATGAAGATGCTAATGTCTGGCATTTGTGTATTTGTGCAGTTCAGCAGTATTTTTTCATAATATACATGAATGAGGAAGTTCACAGCTATTAAGCTGCTCCTTAATATCTCAACTGTATCTCCAAGACAGAAATAATATTAAATGGAGAACACACAGACATCTCAATAAAGGTCCATCGTGTATTTTGTCGTCAAAGAGTATAAAGCCCTTACATAATGAAGCGTTATGTTTTTATTACCTTAGAATGAGCTATTTTTATTTACATGCACCGCGGGTCCCTTACATGGATTTCACCATGTTGTTTCTACAGAAGCCCTAAAAGGACAAACTGCGCATATTGTAAATACATTATCTACTTCGGCAAAGAAGCACAAACGAGACGTCATCTTAATCCTGTGACAGTCACCGTAGTGTATGGAAAGGGAGGGGTGGAGTGAGCCGTGGGCCGCTAAATATCATACACTGGACCTTTAAACTGTGCTTAGATTTGCCAAAATACTAAAATCTGAATCAAAGGTGAAATCCAATGAGATTACAATATTAAATAAAATCTGAAGACCAAGAGTTATGCTGTCATTTACATTTTCCCTAGAACCATCAGGGAATATAGGCGCATTTACATCAAGAACCAGTACTATACAATAATAACTATATTACTGTCCATACCAACAGGCGATAACATTACGTTTGTTAATTCTTTTGGGGGGGGGACTTTTTCCATTTTTTAGGACTGAGACAGTACAGTATACAGTAGACAGATAGGAAGCGATAGGGAAGAGAGAATGCAGGACATGATCCAGGACTTGAACTTCAAACAGAAACCTCAGAGCAATCACATTCTGCTGGGACCATTTCATTTTTTAACATATGCATGTGTTTGGAATTCCTGCACTTAAAAATGCCAACAACTGTAAATCTCTCAACCTCCGTGAGAGGAAACCACTAGATGGAATTTTTTCATAGCCAATGCTGAAGTTTTCCCTAACTCATATCTCAACCATTTTAAAGATTAAAGATGTACGCAGGGCTCCCCTCTCTCTCTCTCTCTCTCTCTCTCTCTTTCACGGTCAGTTGGGCGTCAGAATGAAAGCGGGGGGCCGGGGGTCAAGCGCCGCAGACTGCAGCAGCATGCGAAACACTCGAGAGATGCACAGAGATAAAAGACCATAAAAGACAACGAATATAACAACACACCTGTTTAGAGCGGACACACAAACACACACACCTGCAGGACTGTATTAGACTTTATATTTCATATGCAAAAAGCTTTGACGAACATTATAGACATAATTAACATAGACACTGAGTACTGTTGCCAAGTATATGACTGTATAAAGAGGATTACATGTTTCTAGTCTACTTGATCACTGTATCCACATTTTGTCTGTTTGGAAATATTGAAAGCGGTTTATTTTGTGTGTGTGCTATCTGAAGGGTAGCTGGAACTCCCCACAACCATCAAAAGCCATTTGTCACCGCAGATTTCTGACGGAGAAGCACACACCTGCGGTCTCTAGAGACGTGATGTGACCGCAACACAAATACTCAAATCCACACAAACAGGTTTCACATCACCATGCAATTCCACCAGGAGCCTGACGGGGGCAGCGCTGTGATAACGGTGCATCTGGTTATGGGACAATCTTGACCTCTGTGTTAACAAACACCCACTCACTTTCACACACTTAGAATCTCACAAACAAACATAAACCCACACACATACACCAAACAGAGTCGTCCAAGTCCCTGTACACTGAAGAGGCAACACTTTTGAGATGAAACATATGCTCGTCTCAGTTAAGTGTGGAGCTCTATCTGCTCCCTAGTGTGGCGGCTCCAAGTGCTGCGTTCACTCAGATGTGAGAAGATCTGAACGTTCAAGACTGATGTCTCTGTTTAACCTACAGTACTGCAATGGTTATGAAACTGACCCTGGCACAGAAGAAAACAAGACACACGCAAGTTGTCTATTCTATGTGGTTTCAAATATGCAGACGGTATTTTCAGCCTTTGATGAGAGACCGCAAAGCATTCAGAGATTGTCTGATGCAAACTATTAAGTAAACTTTAATGTAATTTTAAGCTGTAACTTAAAAAAACATGATGTGGTCAGATTTATTTTCTGAGAGAGGTCTGAGATAATTGGTTAACTTTGGTTATTAAAGTTTATAATACTAAAACTATTAAAATATTCCTGTTTGCTTACTATTTGCCTAAATATTTTTAGAAAAACAAACTAAACGACATTAAAAAATGTTTGCTTCTTAATAAACTGAAATAAATTTAAGCTGAGGCATTAAGATTATTAACCAAAAGTAACTAAAAATAAAATAAGTTCAACTTAAGTAGCAACATAAAAAAGAAACAATTTAAATTGTATTAAATAAATGAAGTAAAATGTATGAGTAATTAGTTGTATAAGGTTCTATGTGCATTCTGAGCAGTTTTAAGATATTGAGTGCATTTGCATATGTTCATGATTTAGAATATATGTAAAACTGTCTTTTCTTAGGCGTTTATCAGATGTTTTTACACAGCAGATGTTTTCCAGATCTCCAGGTCTTTAGCAGACATCTTGCAGATGTAGTACCTGGGCTTTCTGGAAAATGTTTGTAAAATATGAATTACAACAAACACAAAAATGTAATTATAGATCATTTCGAAGATCATTTATTTTGTTTTCTAAAAGCAGTTCCTAAAGAAAAAGAATATGTGGTTAACACATTTTTGACAATGAATGTCATAATTCCAAGGCGACGAAATATAAAAATCTACATCAACATGATTATTAGGCTTATTTAGGCTAAATGAAATACTGAAAATGGAAAGTCTATACACACTCAGTTTTGTTTGTACTGTTGAAACCGATCGCAGAAAACATTTTTCCCACTTAGATTTATTCTTGTTGTATTTATTGATACCAATATTTCAGCTGATATCTGATCATTACGGCAACTATTAGCATCATCATCCGGCTCTATATCAGATGTCTCCCCGCATTATTGTATGTACTATGTGTTGCTCACAGTGAAACAGAACACCAGTTTTGCTCCATCTTCAGCGCTGTTGACCCTTCGGTCCTGCAGTCTGACCTCCACCATTCCGGCTGCGTTCACCCCTCCAGGGCCTCTTCAGCACAGCAGATGGCTAAAGCACCAGACATCCACGGTTATTAAGACCAACAGCGTCCCCGCGGCTCTGAGCACAATCAACACCTCTCTCTCTCTCTTCACAACTTTCCCTTCACCTCAGACAATCTGCTTTGACTCTGGCGTTCCGCGTCCGCTGGCACAGGTGCGGCTAAAAGGCATCTCACACAGAGCAATCAGCCCACGTTCGTGTATCTTTCTCTCTCTCGGGTTACCTGGTTTCCTCCTCGGCACACGGCACTAAATCCATTAAAATGCTAAATCAATGAGACATTAAGTGATCTTTGCATAAAAGCAGACTGTGCTAGCGGCGCTTAGACATGTTTAAAGTAGAACACATCACAGAGAAACTTCCAGAAGGCCGTAATTTGCGAGGGAGAGAGAAAGCAGTGGCAGCTTAAGTTCATGAGCTATCAGACTTCGTTCTAAAACGTCCACTCGCTCACGCTCTAAATGCTAAACAGCCCCCCAAGAACATTTACAGAAACACACATAAGTTGTCCAGCGCGCTCATTAAGAAACGGGAAGCCGGCGTATGAGAAAGGACATCAGAGAGTGTAAAAACACACATTTGGCAACACACAGAGGAAGGTTAAAGTAAAGTTTAGGTTATGGTGTGTGGAGTCTCGGATGGAAAGAGAGAAATCTAATAAACACTAAGGAATGGAGATCCATTACGCACCCAGGACGACCGCCGCTGTGGGACAGTTTTAGATTACACCGCATGGGGAGAAATCATTAGCATCCTGTTGGAAACATGTGGTGGGCTGTGTTGTGTCCTCTGTCCCGGACGCAATGAGAGATACTTACACCAGACTGACCACAGTTGGAGATTAAGTTAAAGTACTTAAACCCGTCCTTGTGTTTTAACTCCTTTCACTCCCGGACCCCCAAAGTAAGTTTGAAAATGTCAACATACACCACGAC
This sequence comes from Barbatula barbatula, assembly GCF_947034865.1. Lineage (NCBI taxonomy): Eukaryota > Metazoa > Chordata > Actinopteri > Cypriniformes > Nemacheilidae > Barbatula > Barbatula barbatula. The sequence continues at coordinate 15,864,542 of NC_136787.1, read as the reverse complement.
TCAAAAGTTTAGACTAAATAACTACTCATTTCTTTACTACTAATTCTTTAAAAAAATGCTGTCTAGTACACATCCGCTTTTATACAATCAGACAAAAAGTTGTACACAGCTCTCCTCAAAGTCCACCAATAGCAATAGCGGGTGGTCAACTGCAGAGCAGAGGGCCGGTGACCTACACGTGTCTCAGATTGACATGTGCTGCTATAACTACACTGACAACCCCTGACCTGCTGTCAATCTTTCCAGAACACAGTCACTCCAGAGAAATAACTCCAGACAAAAGTGAACATATTCTGAGGAGGAGCAGCAAACAGCAGATATGAATTTATAACGCACCGACACTCCGCTCCATTCAGACGCTGATGTAACTATGTCGAACGAGCCCAATTACACCTAAAGAAAGTCAGATGATTTATCAGCGCGCTGTTACTCTGCCACACAACTGCTGTTTCATTAATAAAAACAAAAGTGCAAATCAAAGCCACGAGGCTGAAATAAATCCCTGCCAGGTTTTCCCGAGGAGTCCCGCACGACCAGCTCCTCTAACCCCTCGCAGACTGAGAGCATTAAATGTGCTTTTGGTCGGCGGCTCCGTTGACTTCATCAACATCAGACCCGTGGCCTCTACAGCCAATTAAAAGGAGAGGCAGAGGAGGAAAGCCGAGGGTGTTTATTTACCTGAAAACCCTCCGGTGAATCCAGGCCATTAAAAGAGGATAGCGGCATCAGCTCAGATCACAACACAGATAAATAACAGCTTCCGGAGACTTCTGCTCGACACGCGCGCGCGCGCACACACACACACACACACATACACACATACACCCTAGGCATTGGTGGAGACACCTGTTTTGAGTCGTGCTTCGGCATATATTTAGATTTATTTAAAACAACACGCACTGATGAATGGAGCGAGAATGTCAATTGAGAAAGCGTACCGGGTCAATTCCGATGTTATGTTTACTCTTCTACAGACTATAAAATAATTCAGATGCCTTCAGCGCTGACCTACAAAACGGTCCACGCTGAGCGGCGGGGTCAAAGGTGACAGGTGAAACGATTGTAATGTTTCCTGTTTCCTGTGACCTGACCCCGAATGGGATAAAGCAGTGTGGTTTATGCACCCGGAGATGTGTGTTTGTGTGTCAGCGGCGGCGGTGGAAGAAACGGTAACGTCTTGCTGCTTTCCTGGTTCTATTTATGCCTGTCGCTTCCAGGAAATCTGTGTGTGTGGGCCACCTGCTTGCAAATTCCCTATAAATTTAATGATTACTTCGGTTCATCTCGGCTTTCCGTCCTGTCAGTTTGAATCAGCGTGCTCTATATTCTCTCTCACACATGTCTCTCTCTCTCTCTCTCTCTCTCTCTCTCTCTCTTTCTCTGTGTGTGTGTGTTCAGTCCAACAGTTTTCTTTCATTCCTTCCATAGTTTTACTGTCTTTCATATGTACTTCCTAATATGGCTTATTTCTTTTAAAAGCTATTTGAGAGTGTCACAAACACAATATAGTCAATCTGTTTGCTGAGAAAGCATCTGCCAGATGCATAAATGCAGAAATGCAAATGTATGTGTGCTGCAGGTGAATTCTGGGAAAATATATCGTCTGTGTCTCAATGTAGGTCAGCTAACAGCACAGGCCATCCATTCCTGTGTCCTACTTCTAGACACGTGTGTGCAGACGTTGTAGTTCTACCTCTCATTTAAGCCTGTCTTACTCCGAAGAGAACGAGATGGAGAGAGTAAGAGACAGAAAATACAACAGGAAAGATTGACCTGTAAAAAGCCACAAATATTATGCCTCATATGCTGTATATAATATGGATTTTGAGCAACAAGCCTACCAAATCTATGTTTTGTTTGAAAAAAATGTAAGGGATAGCTTACCCAAAAACTCTAGCCAACATTAGCCCCATTGACTTCCATTGTGTGAACTCAAAACCACAGAGACATTTCTCTAAATATCTTATTAAGAGTTATATACAGGTCATGAGGGTGACTAAATGATGACAACATTTTATTTTTGGGTGAACTAACCTTTTAATATAATATGAATAATAATAATGTCATAACGGTGCTGCGATAATCACATGAAAGAAAAAACACAGAAAATACAACTCCTACATTTCTGCAAATATGTGAATCTAAATGCAAAAGAAACTTGCAGCAAACACCTGTTTGTGAAAATGCTCCATTCCTGCTAGGCTACAGTATATGATGTGGCTTTGATTTCCGACTCCAATTCCGCCAAAATAAATCTGCAAAACCCCCTGCTGTACATGTCCCAGACCCCACCGATTCCCTATCTGCCATCTCCGTTCCTCCACAGCACAAAGCCGGGCATCCTTAAAGAACCGTGGTACGATCGGGCTTCACGCCAAATGCGCATTCAGAGTTCTGATGAGGTTCTTTTAGATTAAAATCGCTTTTGAATCCGTTGCTTTTGTGAAGTCCGGCGATCGTACGTGTTTATTCATTTGAGGCGAGGGGTTGATCTGAATAGAACACAATGTGTAACAAATTAGCAATTGAACAAAATGGAGATGGCGAACAGAAAGGGGATTGACTCCGGATTAGAGGAACAGACAGTAGGATGTTTCTGAGGTCATGCAGAAGAAAGGTGGTGTGAAGAGAGGATGAGAGAATGAAAGGAGAGATGAGAGAATGAGCAGATTTCTCCATCTGTGCATTCACTCTTGCTGTAATTGCATTAGAATTTCAATAGTGCTTTCGAAAAGCGCAGAAAGGGAGCGAACCCTTCAGATGAATCAGACAGCGGCGAACGTTTAAAGTGAATCGCACGCGAGCTCGCCGCAAAGTAGCATTGATTAAACTTAATTAGGCTTTTGGTGGGCACTCAGACTAGACTCTAAAAAAAGCCTCTTTAAAAGCCGCACAATGCATCACTTCATCTGTAATGAAGAACATCGATGATGCCGCTTGTGTTTGTGCACCCGAGATGAATCCTCCGCCACAGATAAAGTGAAGCGATAGCATTTATGAGCCGTCAGTTTACATGGGCCGGACTTCTCTTAAACAATGCCGACTGGAATTTATTACAGAGCAAATTTAAAAGCGAAATTAATTCGTTCTCGGATGACCAGACTTGATCAGAGCGACCGCTTATGCAAACGTGCACCCAGGAGGCCGAAATCATAACTTTGCTGCGTTCTCAGCTCGCTGGTTTTGTGCAGATCCCCAGCCGAGTGTAATTGGTATAATTCGTTGTATTAATCAAAACGGCGAGCTCTGAAATAGGGAGGTGCTTCAGTCTGGAGCTAAGCAGAGGCGTTGGGAGGCGGTCAGTGCAAACCTCAATGTCTCTCTCGTGTAAGGTCCTTTGTTTATGTATCCGTTTAACCTGACTGAGATTATTCAACACGCACGCAGGATGAGTAACACACAGATATAAAACTTCAACTTAAATTGTAAAAAAAATCTGAAGTGGAGTATTGAGTTTAGACGGCAATGAAATGAAATGGCAAGCAAAAACACATCAAGATGACAAGATGATGCGTCGATGTTACTACTAAACCTGCACTTTAAAAAGAAAAGAAAATGCTGGGATGTTTGGACATTCATCAACAGTTGGGTTTGTTCATATTTTACCCAACTTAAAAACCCACCATATTCATAGCTTTTCATCTGTAAAGTGTTTTTTATAGAGGTGAGCATGTAGGCGCTCAATGATCAGCAAGAGATCACCGCTGACGTGATGTTCCTGCGGCTGGAGTGTTCGCAATTCCTCACAAAGCGCCGCACATTACTGACAGAGAAAGATCAACGGTACGAAACAAAGAAATGTGAAGTCACTCGAGTGTCTTCAGCCCTGGTATGTGTGGGCTTTAAATGTCAGCTCTGTCAGGGATCACGCTCTCTTTCTAGAACAGAATAAAAAAATAATGTTAAAAAACAAATCTCTTACTGCTTTATTCCACACTGCCATTAGAGATTCAACAGGCCTGCCTTTCTTAAGTGTACTAAAAGACAAGTGGAGTACACTGTGCAACCAGAGAGACGAATCCAGTTAACTAACACCAAATTGACCTTTTTCAAAGAAAATTTACTTAGAAAATCATACATCACCCTTTTTGACACTGGTGATTTTCTGACCTATGATTTAGCAGCTTAGTGACCAGCATGTGCGTTAGCTTTAAAGGGAAAATTCACCCAAAAATGAAAACTCTGTCATCATTTACTCACCTTCATATCAAATCTGTATGACCTTTTCTTCTGCAAAACACAAAAGAAGATATTTTGAAGAATGTTACGAACACAAAGCGAATGCAAGTGAATGCAAGTCGTCTTTTGTGTCCTGCAGAAGAAAGAAAGTCATACAGGTTTGAACTGACATGAAGGTGAGAAAATGATGACACAACTTCTAGATGAACTATACCTTTAAGGTTATCTATATTCTACTATATTCCACTTTCTCTCTGGGACTGACCAAACACCTTTGCTGTGATTTCAGATCCCCTTTAGGAGAGAAATGCCCCCCCTATAAAACCACCTGCAACTCACTAAAAAGCAGCGGAGCACAGCTCACAGCTCATCTAAAGCCTACAGGCCTTTCAAGACCAAAACTTCCATTTCCAATAGGAATTTTTATCTGATAACTTCGTAACATCTTTCTCCATTGAGATCACAAATACACAGACACAGGATTGAAATCTTCAGGGACAAAGACAACAAACAAACAATCTAACCAGATGATTGGAAGAGAGATGCTGCCCTCTCTCTCTCTGTCACACACAGTAGAGCTAAATAACAGCCAGGTGAAAATGCTGAACAAATCCAGAGCTGCACGCCGCCTCTCAGGTTCAGCAATTAGCACTCAAGAGGGACATTTCTGATAATTAATTCTGAATGTGTAATGAGTGAGAGAAACTGGGAATTTAGAAGAGGTGAGACATTGAAAGAGAGAGAGAGGTGTAGTGTTGTATCCAAGGAATATTCCCCCCAAGAATCATCATTCTCTCTTAATTCAGTCACCCTCGTGATGATGTCATATACATCCGAGATGGCTCTGACTCACAACACGGAAGCGCAACTCTGCCTTTACATGTAGACGCATGTGTAATGGGAACATGTGAAAAGTAAGCCTTTCACATTTTGACATAGGTTATTCACTCTTATAGTTTCCGTTTTTCACGTAAACACTGAGTTGAGCTTCACCGCTGTGAGTCAGAGCGCCGGCGTCCAATAGGGGCTAACCCCATGCGGCATTCGGTGCACAAACCTAACACGCATGCGTCAAAGTGCTCTCGTCCAAGAAGAAGACAAAGAAGTGCTGTGGTGAACGTGCGCCATATACGGACAAGACAGAGGAGGATATATCGATGTCTGGATTTTGGTTTGTTTTTCGCACTCATCGCTTACAAAATTCACAATTAGCGGATGGACTCATTTAACAAGGTCTTCTGTACTGTTCTGGACCTTGGCAAGAACGGACACCATGATGTCTATGAGGAGGCCTCAGATGTCACCTAAATATCTTTAGTTTTGCTCCGAAGACACCGGAAAGTCCTCTAAACATGTTTAACGTTGTCTTAAGTTGATTTTGGGGTGAACTTCACCTTTAAGATGAGCAAATGATTATTGTTTATTTTTGGGAGAACTATTGTATTACTTGTGCTTGTGCATTAGACAAGCCAAAGTTTGCGTGTCAAAGTCATCATCTCTACTGTAAACAAAGCTTTTCATTAGACAGACCTGCTCACTTTCTCACACACACCATTCATTGCCATGCCAACCAAATGCTGTTGTCACTCTCCTCTCTGGACGTCTTTATCAGCTTCAGCAAGAAAGCTATTGGAGTGGAGAGCATCTTATCAGACCGATTCCTCTGTGTAAAAATAGAAAGCGTGTGTGAGATGGGCATCCATCTCGCCATCTTATGACATTCACACAGCACAGAAAAATCTTTCCGTGTGTAATGAGCCGTGGCTGGCGTGACAGAACATACTCCACACACGTGCTCAGATGTTAATGGTGATTTATGCTGTGAAGGCACATATTGTTCCTGTGTGCGTGCGGGTTTCTGCGCTTCGATCGTATTCAAATACTTTGGCACTGTGTCTTTCTATTTGTTTGCCTCCAACAGCATGTTGTCGATGTCTTAAATACTTTTCTATGTGTTTTATTACCTAGAAATACAATTGGTGTCGAGTCTTGACGGGATTATTCCCCACCCGGCGTTTACGTTTGTACGTGCGTGCGGTTCTTTATTTAGGGAGGAATATCATGGATTTTTCTTTTGAATTAGAGTTTAATTTAATATGTAGAAAAACTCTTAACGTATAACACAAAGCGGTCCGTACAGACCTGTGTATAGTCTACAGGTCAGCAAAACCACCACTTGGTGTGTGTGTGTGTGTGTGTGTGAGACGGATCAATTGAAGAGCAGAATGGAGAGGCAGGTCTTCATCCTTCAGTCCATCAAACCGCTCTTGACAGCTCTCTTTGGACAAAAAGCGCGTATGTGCGTATTCTACGTCAGTGTGTGTCTCTGATAAGGGCCAGTGGGCTGCTTTGTCCTCGGGAGATAAAAGAGGCGAAATGAAATCTGAAGACTGAAAGGACGTTGTCCCGCCCCAAGAGCTTAGACAGAGAGGGGAAATGGTCTATTGGAGGAAAGAAAGAGAACAAGAGAAAGTCTCAGGTACTTGTGGAGACTTTCACAGCTTTTCTTTGGTCTGCTGACGTTCCGTACATCTGGATTAAACACCTGCTAGATGAATTCAAGCATTAAGACAACGCACCAACAACAAACACACACAGAAGCGATTATTCACGCTTCTCTTATGATGACTTATAAGACATGCTTAAGTGTTTATAGGAATTTGCTCATATCCAAATTTATGGAATAATCACGGTTTCAGCATTTCCAGATGTACTGTGACCATTCCAGTCCAGTGTCTGTTGTATTTCAACAAAATCAAACATAAGGTCATCCAACCGCAATGTGAAACACAAACAGCAGGGCAAGACACATGAAAACTGATAATAATCACAAACGGTTATCACATAACTAAACTTTTCCTAAAAACATGTACAAATATTCCTGTTGTATTGGTTAAAAGTGATTCAGAATTTGAGGTCTGCAAAACTACGGAGCATATTTTTGTAGTGTACAAAATGGTGCCAAAATGTTCCTTTCCAGGATGCTGTTTCTTGCAAATAAACGCAAATAGAAACAATATTTTTATTTGAAATATTGTTAAAAGTTCGCAGAATGAAATAAATTGTAATTTTACCTAAACACATTGCTATAAAAAGTGCGTTCAGAAGTCCTGAAATCTTTTTTTAAATGGTCCGAGAAAATTTTCCACGGCTGTATATTCCTGTATTCACTGAAATTATGTAGTATGTAAAAACATATTTAAATTAAAATACCCAGAACATTTTAGTGAATCAAACAAAACCTAGCTGGAGTGACTTTCTCTAAAACTGAAAAATCAAATATAAATCAATGTACAGATGGCCAAACACACGATCGCAGTTTCACACCGTACAAAGGCGGTAATTTACTGCGGTCTTATGTTCTACTTCTAGGACACGAATAAAAATTTATGAGTTGATTAAATTACTTTTCAGAGTGACTAAAACACATCATAACAAATGAAAAGGACCTTCAGAATCTCCATTAAAGAATAGTGGAAAAAAGAAAGTGCATATCTTTTTTTGAAACATGCCGATTACCATGAATATTTTAATATCTTTCTGTTGTGATATTTTTCCACATTTCCACAAGAAACGAGTCTGAAACCACACGAACGCACAACAGAGGGGCACGGCTTTCAGAACAATGAATGGATAGATGAATGGAAGGATGGATGTAGACACTAGAACAAAGAAGCAGAAAAGACAAAAATGGTTTTCCAGAGACAGCGAAGGGATGTGACATTTACAGAAATAAAAAATAAAAGAGACGAAGCGAGAGAGTGAAGTCTCCTGGGAACACTTCTCGAGAACATACGAGGGGTGGAGGGCTTTGAAGAAAGGTTCGTGGAGAGAAAAGAGAACATAGTGTGCGTGCTTGTGTGTTAAGGTAGTGGCGATATATATAAAAGCTGCTCCTTTAACTCTGACAGCACTAAAGATCCCAGAAACCGAGACCTCCCATCTTTTAAAGACCTATTCCTTTCCTTCCCTGCAAAGACAGGTATCAAAGAGCCTCTGTGATCTGCCACGATTCCTGCGAGAGAGAAAGAAAGAGAAAGGAATGCACAGAGAAACGAGCCGCTGAACACATCTTTGCCGCCACGCTGACTTCTAAACACACGCATGTGCTTAGTAAAGCCCCAGTTGTTGATTTTGGTCACCTGGGCAAAGACCCTCATTTAATATTCATGCAAGTCTCCGCCCCTCCTCTCACCGCACGTAAAATCAAGCCGCTTAATAGTCGATGTGACTAAATTTTGCCTCGCAGAATGCAATTGATTTTCCCTGAATTGCTTTTACATGACAAACAGGCATCCTCGTCAAAATGTAAATGACATTGAGGGTGAGATCCCACAGAGACCACACGCACGGTCCATGGGCCCATCAATCTAACCCAAACCGCTGACAAGCGTACCACGTGCAGGAGAAAGCACGTTCGGCTCAATTAACCGAGCGTCGCTATTGCCATGCCAACAGCTATCGGCATGTCAATAAGAGATACAATCTGAGAATGACTGACAGCCTGTCAGTTCAGCTCATCTCTGCAAAACAATAATACGGTTATCAACAACACAGAGAGATGATGATGTTCTAACGTCTCTTTCAGAGTCGTAACAATGAGTCAGCTTAACGGCTCAATCATGGATTCACAATTAGATTTTAAAGCAAATGAAGATGCCATTAAATGGTAAATGAATTTAAGTGTGCAAATAAAAACTCCGTACTGGACGTGATGGTCTGACAGCACTGAGCTGTTAGGCAGCGTGGCAGATTTTTACTTGATGAAGCGAGTGAAGCTTCTGTCATGCGGATCTGATTCGTCTATCAGGTTTCTACAACAGGTCCATAAGAGTTGATGAGTGCTGTCCAATTCTCCTAAAGATTTTTCATCTGACACATCTGTCTCCCTCAGAACCACCTGGAGCTTTCTGACTCCTCGCACAAGCGCTAAACATATACTGAATGTTCTCGGAGAGATAAGAAAATAGATCACCATCAGTCTTGATTTTTATTCTTTCACATTTTAAAATAATAGCAAACGTGTCGGCTGTTATTCACCATCATCCTGTGCGTGACTCTTTTTGGGGAACACAAAAGAAGATATTTTGAGAAATGTATTTTCAGAAGCCAATGGGAGCCAATATGGTTATCAACGTTTTTCAAAATATCTTCTTTTACTGTTGTGCACAAAAGATAGGATGTCATAGAGGTTTGCAATGACATGAGGCTACCTAAATGATGAAAGATACTTCTTTTTTCAGGCAAACTGATCATTTAACACAAATGTAACCATGGGATTTGTGTTGTAAACCTCTTAAAGTAACATCATTTATAATTCATTAAGAGATCAGGAGATTCGGTTTATATCTCCGGATGTCATCTGGTCTGCTTCTGTGAAATGATACTTTGGCAATATAGTAACTTGGAATCAGATGTTTACAGGAGGTGTGTGGTTTCTCTCTCTCTCTTGGCTGATGGCAGGAAACAGCTGTTAGTGATGCTCACTGCATTAGAAATTTATAAGATTTGCCCTGAGAAGCTGCCAGCACTTGTTTAATAAGAAAACAGTTCCCTGCAGACTAAACGCACACTTCCACCGTCTAATATTTGCACACTTCTCGATCAACAGATGGACAATAGGTTTGCAGTCAAAACAGACAAACACCATTTTATAATTGGGCAGCTGTGCAGACTGGACTGTGTCACGACCGCTGTCTCTCACTTGCTGCTCAAATGACTCTCTACAAGCATTTAGAGGACAATCTGTCATCTTCCAGCTACTGTTTTCTGCGGAAAACAAGCCAATGAAAAGTTCAGGGCATTGCTGTGGATAACATTCCAATATCTTTTTGTGGAATTCTACGTAAAGACAGAGACAAATGAATAATAGATTTCAAACAGTTCCAGGCTAACCCTATCGCTTATATACAAATCAACAAACAGCCTCAGACATACAAGTTATATTTGATTACACAATGCACTTTCTCCCGGGTACACATACAGTCCATTTCTCTGATGGCATAACCGGTTTACAGCAGACAGGCATTTGACAGGGTGTACCAGACAGGTCAGTAAGTTATTAAAGATACATAGCACGCAAACCTAAAATAAGCCCGGGATGTAATACGTTTGCACAAGCATGTATTAGATAAACCGAATACACTGTGGACTCAGCGTTCTTCATGCTGGCCTCAATCTCAGAGAGTTTAACCTGTGTACCTGATTCCCCACCACAAGTCTGTATATACACACAACATATACATTAGCGCTAGGAGATTAAAAGGTGAAAGGTTGTTACAACGACAACTGAAATGCAATATTTTCAGTTTCAGAAGACATTGCTCGATCACACAGACTGTCTGTCTCCCTTCCTCACTGTCAGAAATCTATTTCAACTGTAACCCGCATACAAGGAAACTGATGGTAAAGACGTTTGTACAGAAACGCAAACCTTCAAGTTGAGGTTCTGAGGTTGAGATAAGGTAAAAAACGAATAATCTATTTTTTATTATAGACGGTTTCATCGGACGCACACACCGAAGTTAACTTCTGGCCTGTATCTAGTTATCATTCTGGCTAGTGGCTGATAATTAAAAAAAAGTTTCATTTATATTAATATTAGAGATTCACTGATATATCGGTATTGTTGAATAAAAGCTATTTAAAGTGATCGACTATCACTTTAATTTTAATCTTCAGAATCGGTATAGGCTTTGAATAGGCCATCGGTAATGGTGTAGAAATTGAGTCTCATTTAGTGCATCTCTATAACCAATTTATATTAATATTTTATTGTATATAAATTAAATTCAAAGTACTCAACAGTTATTGATTCTATGCGGAGGTCTACCGAAAGTTAAGTTTGAGCCACAAAAAACGCATATAAGTGGAAAATCCATTTTAAAGCCAAATACATCACAATTGAGAAGAGAAAACCACTCCAACTTCTGTTTTATGGCAAACTTTAAATTTCGGACTGATCTCCCATCTATATACAGTAGCTGCCAACTCACCATTCATTGATTCCTTAACTTCAAACAGTGATGAGAATGAAAAGAAACACAGAATGCAAATGTTTTTTCTGGGCACTGAAGCGGACAGACTCTGTAAACAGGCCATATATCCTGTAGTGGCAATCACAGGCTGTTTCTGAAGAATTCTGAGATGCTAGGAAAGCAAGATGAATAGAGAAATAAAGAGTATTTCTGATCAATGACACTGAGAGCTAACCCCCCCTCTCGATTGTAAATCTGATCGCTGCTATGAGAGTCGGAGTGAAAGCAGAATATCAATGACGCAACTAACAAAAACCTCACGAATAAATACAGTAAAAGGCACAAAGTTATCAGAGCCAACAGACACACACATTCTGGGGACCCGGGAGCGCCGATCCAGGTAAGCAGATTACAGACACACACAATACAGCCTCTGTTCGTCTTCCAGGAACAAACCCGTCCTCTCCAACATTCACCAAACACAAAACAAAACCTTGTTCACGGCCAAGAATTACAAACTCAGCCAAACACCTGCTTTTCTCAATCTTTCTTTTCTTTATTCTGCTAAACAATAGAAATCATAATTATGCTTTCTGTTGATCAAACTGAGACGCTGTTACTTTTACTTACATCATTTGAAAATCACAAAGTTCCAGCTTTAATCACACGCTCCTTCTGAAGCCTGTTGAGCGGGAATATCAGCATCCGTGACGTTACACTGGCTTTCATCATCTCGGTAGACTTTTATATTCAGGAAAATTGGTAGAGAAAAAGAGCTTGAACGTCTGCCATGGGAATTGCAGGTGTGACGCATCTTTTGTTGCAAGGGGAAAATTTGTTTGAGAAAAACGCGTGAAACAGACCAAGAAACATGCTATCGATTCAAAGGGAAAGTGGAATCATGGGAATTGATGTCCCGTCTTTGGCACTGTCAGCACTTCATTAAAATGGATCCAATAACCATCCAGACTAAAATAACTCTCGCCACACCACCTTCCGTCAGACACAAGCATGTTTGATGGGAAAATACAAAAGTCCTTTAATGGTAAGCGGAATACAACCTTAAAGCCCAAGGCTAAAGACTAAAACATACACTCTTCCATACTGTACCGTATGCCGTTTTAAATATAAACCATAAATGTTGGTCTTTATGACGGGTTGTTATTTCACGCACAGTATGTGTTCTGCCAGAGCCGGGTCTGGACGGCCGCTGGGTATTCACAGTAACGGCACACAATCGTCTAACAAAAGCGACCAGCAGAGCTCTGATGAAAATCACACCATTACATCTGTAATTAACAGCATGAAATCCTGCCACAAAACCCCTTCACTGTCTGAATAACATCCCTGATCCACACACCCACAGGAGAGCCGATGCGTGTTCCCACAATTCACTTGGGCAGCGGGGACCGATGGAGCTTTGGAGCTCAATTTCCAACACAATCATCCTCATTTCAGCCTGCAAATGCCAGAGAGATTCTGCTGCAGTCTCTTTAGAGAGAGAGAGACAGAGAGACAGAGAGACAGAGAGAGAGAGAGAGAGAGAGAGAGAGAGAGAGAGAGAGAGAGAGAGAGAGAAGAATAGAGGCGGACAAAGAGCATTTTTAAACAGCAGTTTAACAGTCACCTGGAGGGCATGGAGGACATGAGCGAGAATTTGAGAGAAAGCAGATAGTTTGTATGCAAGGATATGTGGGTGTGTGTGTGTGTGTGTGTGTGTGTGTCTTTCTGGAACAATCTGTACTGTACAGTACATGTTCATTTCATTCTGTTGGAAAGAACAACGAAAATACAAACTTATGATTCGCTGATATTAAATAAGACAAGCACCACTCATTGCTCATCCTAGAGGATAGAGATTCTTTAAAAGCCTTCACAAAAAATATTAACCTACAGAATTGTTTGGCAATGGCACCTGTTATGACACTGTAGAGAAGATCAGAGTGGCAGTAAGAAGACAGATCTTCTTAGAATTACACACACACACACACACACACACACACACACACACACACACACCGTTTATCATTCACAACATTATATGACACTCGAAAACAGAAATGTGATTGTCTCACCTCTATGTCTGTTTGTGGTTTTATCGAACATAAGCATGGCATCTTCTACCTGAAATAAAAACAAACACACTTGAGTCAGAGAATCATTTGTATTCACACAAAACACAGATGCACACATTGACTGTGCTCCTGAAAGTTTCCACGCCGCAGTATCGATGCTTAAAAGTGTGGGTTTGTTGTTTCCTGGCTCAATGCATGACATGAACATGAAAATGATGAATGAAAAAAACTATTTTTATAATGTGCTTAAAGTTTTCTAAAGCCAACACACTCAGAATCCCACATATATTTACCCTTCATAACTCAAACACACACACAATGTTTAAAAACAGCTCAGTCTATACAAGCCAGAGAAAGTGGTCCATGTGTCCGCATGCTGCTTGCCTCCTGCATACGGTCGCTAGGAAACATGATTGTAACAGACAGACAACCAGCACAGTGGGGGGACCCCAGCACGAGGGCGATGGGTACACTCACACATTTAGGTAAGCAGGGACTCTGGTGTGGTTTAAACAAAGAAAAAGGTAAATATCCTAGAAGTACGAATACTGGACTTGAACCCTTCACTCAAATACTTTAAGCACCACTGCTTATGAAATCACAGGAAAATGCTACAAACCAAATTATTTTATTTTAAAGAGACAGTCCACTGTGAACATGGATAATTCTGGGGTTAAACACTGTAACTCACTTACTGATCCAAACATGCATTACCAGACCAGAATTTAACAAACACACACAACCATGGAGTTGCTAGTTTACTCTCCCGAACACACAAAGGACAATGTGGATGTTGCAAGAACTTCTGAAACGTCACACTCCAGTAACACGCACACAAACACGGAGCTGTCTGGTGAAATCAGTGTAGTGTTCCAGGTCTTTTCAAAAGTGTCTTTCAGACTCTGCTATGGCTCTCTGCCTTTATCTGATAGGAGGTCAAGGACCTCTTCACACACACACACACCTCTCCTGAAAAGCAAGAGAGGTAAACACAGTTCTTATGACTTATGACATATTGTGAGAATCAAGAAAAGACTTCTGCTTGCAGAGAGGCTTGATGTAAAGAGTGAATGCATCCTTCACATATTCGTACGCTACTGTATTTACAAACGGATTACACAATTCTCTCAAACATGGGGTTCCTGACCCACTTGACTCCTCTGTAAAACACAAAACCGGAACCGTGATGTTTCAAACTGGCAACCCAAGTCACCATTCATTTACACTGTGTGTAATACAAGTGAAGGGTGACCGAGGCTGTCAGTCCCTTAACATTCTTCCCAATGTTTTCCACAGAAGGAACTCTGAATAATGCGAGGGTGAGTGATTCCTGTCAGGTATTTTTTGTTTTTGTAAAACTCACAAATAACCCATGGGCAGAAGCTTAACTTCTTTCTGTCAGGTGTGTCGATATGATTTAAAATGTCCATTGTAGAACAAACACAATCATGCAGGTCAGAAAAACACCATACAGACAGGAAGTGTGAATAATTTACCAGAGAAACTGCAGCATTAATAAAAGAGGAGGAGAGAAAGAGTCTGAGGAAACGCATTCGGACAGATGCAAGATCAACCACGCTACTACAGTATTTACATTCAACACGCACATGCAAGAGAAAAGCTTTACTGCTTGAAACACAGAAGAAGCTCATCCAGCGTATGTGTGTGTACAGTATGTGGTTTCTGTACTGTAAAGGAACAGTTCACACAAAAATAAACAATTCTCACTGGAGACGACAGTTCGTTCCGTCGAAAGATGGTAGTTGCAGTAGAGTCTACATTAAAATGACATTTTCTCTTGGTCTACTGTACCAGTATTTCTGGAAGTCTGCCTAATTAAACTATTGGAACAGATATCATCTTTTAACCCCGCATTCGCTGTTGTTGTTACACTTGTTGTTGCAAAAAAATGTGTTATGAAGAGTGTTGTGCTCTGCAGACAAACAGGGAATATAAAGTGTATTTCTAATATTTCCTGTACTGTTACAGAGTTTCTTGTAAATAATAACTGCATTATGCAAACACTGGTAAATCCATCCATGTAAATAAAAACATTCTGCAAACTAATAATCGAAGTTAAATCAACCGAACTACGTCTGCATGTCTACATTTCTGTTTAATGTAGGTTAGCCGTCTGTTAGGAGACCTAAAGGCCTCACTCTCCTCTCCCTCAAAAATACATGCAACCCTTTCCAGGCATTGCAGCTGAAATATTAATAATTCACCTTTCTGAACGAGAAACATATTTACAATTTGTATTTGAAACGAGTACAGGAGATGTAATCCGGACTGACTGGGCCGGGTAGATTTCAGAGAGGCCCAGGAGATGAACGCAGAAGAATTCCCGGTCTTATTGGCTCAAGGTGAGAAAGTAACGCATGAATGAATGATCTCTCATCTGATCCGGGATCAGATCGCCCGCGTTCCTAAACCTTGCAGCTCTGCGAAGAGCTCACCACACGCATCAGGATACAGAAATCCACTTCCTGTGTGTGTGTGTGTCACTTGAAGGGTATACAGGTAAAGTCACTTTTCTTGTACTCATTTTAAAACAATCTTTATAAATGTTTGGTTTGCTTTTCATCTCGGACAGAAGGCACATCTGCCGACTTCCCACACACATCTTAAAAAACAGATGAGACATACAGCATTTAAACCACGACTTTTTCAGTTATTAAAATAAGCAATTTCTCAACACTTTAAATAATCAACCAAATTCAAGATAGCAAAAGACACTCAAGATTTCATTTCACAGAGCGAAGACACACCTGTGCTTCTGTAAATCTTGTGGAAATATTCATGAGCCCTGTGTTCCTTAACCAACCAGGGCAAAGATGAGCTGATGCATATTCTATAGGAGACCTTGGCATGTCCATTGTTACCACAGCGCCGGGAGGCTGAGGAAGGGCAGGGATGCTGAGGGCGAGGGGGGGTTGACTGGGGCGCGGGGTGAGCCGGCGGTGGGGGGTGGACGTTTTTCTCTGAAGGGTCCATAAGGGACGGATCTGCAGGCAGAGACCGACACCACCATCCATCAGAGCATTTTAGAGACGAGGCTGCCGGGGAGGACGGACAATTATAGGTCATTTTATTAAAATGCCTTTAATGTTTCAGCTTGACGGTGCACACACATACACAACCCGACAGCGACACACATATCTTAAAGGTGAAAATATTGTCCTTTGCGGCTGAAAAGTAATTGCGGAGGTGAGAAATTCCTTTAGCCGTAAGGAAACGGTTTAATATGGGGGACTCGTTCCGTTCTGCCTCAGTTATCGTGATTTCCCCTCCCCGTTTCTTTTTTTCTATTAACGCCCGTCCCTACCTCTCACCCTCTCGCTGGCTTATCAGCGGGCTAATTATATTAATCAACAGAAAAAGCGCTTAATAAACCTGCTAATTGGCATGTAAATAAGATCATCCTGTCACTAACGCTGCCACAACAACTTTAATTTAAATAAATATAAATATGTCAGTATTCATTTAGCTCCACAACGACTGCCAGCGAGCGGTAAAGCAGCCGATACCCCCCCTCCCTGCAATCTATTCATCTCATTTTTCTTCATTCCGCTGCAAAAGCGTCTGACAGCATCCAAGAGCCCGAACCGTCTCCACCAGCAGCAGCCAGTAAAAGCACATTTCCATCAGGGCTGACCGATCAATAACAGCGGAAAAACAGAGCGCGAGAGACAGACGGAAAAAGAGAGGGATACAGATAAAGAGAGAGATGGTGATATAGAGAGACATGGAAAAGATAAACAATTAGATTGAAAGAATGAGTAGGGCACATGAAGATGAGAGATAGACAGATAAAGAGATAGTAAGAGAGAGATACAGACGGGAAGAGAGAGAGGACGGGAAGAATGAGAAAGAGGGGCAGAGAAAACTAAATTAATGAAAAGGAAAAAGTGAGACAGATAAAGGGAGAGAGAGACAGGCATAAAGAAAAAAGAGATCTAAAGACAGAAATTAATGAGGAGAGAGAGACAGTGATGAATGACTGGGAGAGAGACAGATGTAAAGACAGAGGGAGATGGAGAGACAGGTGAGCGTGTGATAGACAGAGGCAGAAAGACAGGGGCTTTGTGTCATTTTCTATATAATGAGAAAAGTAATGGCATCTTTACTTTTTTCTGCAGACTGTGATTGGAGGTGAGGGCCGTACAACAGAAATTCACATCAATCCTTTCTCTCCGTCTGGCTCGCCTCCAAAACCAAGCGAGCTGCTGACGCTCACGCTAGACGTTTGTGCTCAACTGACTTCCATTCATACTCAAGCAAACGTGGGAGAACTTAGTTTGGAAAAACAGGAACCAGAAACGGAACAAACCAGGTTTTGTCGCCAAACTTAATCTCCATTAGGTACACCTGCGTTTATGTAAAATCCCTCACTTAAACAGCTCCAATCCTTCAGGACCTTTAAGAGGATCCCCGTTTTAATCGTCCATATCACAGACGCGTAATGGGGTTCCAGACAAAGCAAAAATAAACCAAATCTATCCAGTGTCAGTCAGATAATCTGCTCTATGAAAATGCATAAAGAGCTTAAGAAGAAAAGAACTGAATTCAATTATACCTGTTAATTACGTTCATCTCCAGTGTTTTCCTTCAGATTAGGCTCTAATCTTTTCCAAATGCCGTTTCGGTAATATGACATTTTCCATCATATCGCAAAAGAATAAATGTCAGTCAAATCTTTTCATGTGGCGTTTCATGCGTGCCAGCTGCTTTGAATGACACAACCCTCTTTGTCACGGCAGACGCGGGAGTTTTTATTTGAAACCGGCGCGATGTTGCTATATTTATTTAATCTCGGATTAACATAACAGCTATTTTTAGTCAGGGAGGTCTTTAACACGGCGGAGACGCTGTAATACAAGCCGCCAAAATGTGACAGTGATGTTGGGTTGTCTGAAGAGAGCGTGATGAGAGAGGCGATTGGTTTCATTTCTTCAGCTCCTGAGGCACTTTTATTGAAGGTTCTGATCTCCACGTGGGTTAAATCAGAAAAGCAAATTATGAAAAGTTGTTATAAATCGGCTGTATGACTGGAAGAGCCACATTTAAGATAAAAACTGCCACACTTTTGTTACTCAAGTGATGTCAACTGGGACCCATCCCAATAAAAAGTAATTTGCACCCTCTCTGTATCACATGACTTCACCATGAGAAGGTTTATCGTCTCCTCACACCTCCAATTACCATGACAACATTACCATTCTCCTGCCACACCACAAGCGCTTTAACCCGTGTCATTTTCTCTTCAATTTACACGCGGTGTTTGACTGAAGACTGAGTGTGAGTGTGTGCGCTCCAATCCCACCCACACCTGGCAGCCACTGAATGGGTTTTAATGTCTTTCATCCGGCGCTTTATAAACCACAAAACAAGACAAATAAAGAAGATCTGCATTTCCTGGCAGGACATACGCTCGGAAAATGACGGTGACAATATGCAGATCATTTTGTTCCATGACGCTTCCAGCTTTAGATGCCAGTAAATAATGTAGAATTCACAAGCTAGGGCTTCGGAAATAATGGCATCAAACCCAGAAGAAAGTTCTGGATAGGAAAAGTGGCCTTCATGTATCCACCTGGTATAAAATCCATCCTGGGTTTGGCGATCACAAGTGGTCAGCTAAGAAAGATTGGCGTTTACACATGGAATTTACAGGGGTCACAATTGTATGTTAAGATATTTTAAATACCAATGTGAATGTTTCACTCAAAAAAATAAATAGACAAGAGAAATGGATACTAAATAGTTTTCTTATTATGTTTCTTATTTTTACTTTCACCAACTATATATTTGACTAACATTATATTTTGTATGAACTTTTGTGAATATTTATGGATGAGATTAGATTCAACTTTATTGAAACAGACAAACATACACAATTTTTTTTTATATCTTCAAAAACTGAATTTTGTGAAAATCTGAAACTGAAAATCTTCTTTGGAGAACTCATGCACTCCCCGTCATTAAATAAAACTTCAGATATCTAATACAGCGGGTGCGCTAAAGCTTTCCAGTCCTTTAAAGGTGTATTAAAGACCAAAGCAGAACAGCTCAGCTGGCTCTTGTCTTTTGTTCATAAAGGGAATTCCTCATCTCAAAGGCATACTCTGAAAACCGTGTGTCGCTTACATCTGCCCACTTCCGTTGAACATGCTTTCAGATGGACCCTTTTCAAAGACAAGCTTCTGCACTCTGAAGTTCTCGCAGATAAATGTGAAACATTAGGCAAATGCTGTGTGAATTATCAGAGCAAGGCTAAGGAGGAGGAAACGTGACCTGCCGACCGGAGACGTGAAGCACCAACCCCGGAGGAGCGTTTGGGCTTCTGGACGGTTTTAATGTGGGAAAGACAAGAGAGAAAATTAAACTCCTCTCAGTCTCCGTGGAGTTCCAGCTGGAAGTCAGTGTGTGTACTTAAGGTGTGTAAATTTGTGTTTTTAAGGTTGTGTGCTCAGTGTAAGTCCCTACTAATAAATCTCAAGGGAATCCGACTGCAAACACGTTGGCATCGCCATTACAGAAGAACTGTTTGGATGACCTGCCGAGAAGCAAACAACTCCCTTCAAAAACAGAGAGAGAGAGAGAGAGATGTGTTACCGTTCCCTCATATGTTTTTGATTAAACAGATATTCTGGCAATATTTTATGAAACTCATTGAATCTCAATCTTCTGCTGTTTGTCGTCCAACTGATGCCGGTTAAGCTCTCTTAATGTGTCTTCAAGACTTCAGTATGCAGCTTTGCATAAGAAATGGCAAAGGCAACCTGTCAAAGCTGTCTTATTCGTCAAAGCTGCATTTTTATTTTTTGACAACAGTGAGCGATCGAGATGGAGATCGCAGCATTTTGTGATCACTGCCATATTTGAAGCGCACAGCAACATTCTAAAAAACATCAGCAAAGTAAAAACAAACAACCGAACGAACAAAGAACTAAACTACGACTCGAAATCGAAAGGTAGAGGGAAGATTAGCGTGACGTGAGTTTCTTAAGGAAAAACAAACCGTACAGTCCTGATCGAAGGAACTAATGGCTTTTATTGATCAATGAGAGAGATTTTCTCTTTCATCTCCATTGGTAACTAACATGAGTTTAATTCACCTCAATTAAAACAACCTGCGCTCAGGAGTTCTCTAACACCATCCAACCGGCTCCAGCCGCCATCTGGCTGTGCTCCACATCATTACCTCCTCTGTGCTCCAGCGACGCCTGTCAATCAACTTGTGACAAATCTTTTTCAGCCGGTGTTTTAGTCTCTATATCTAGAGATATAGAGTCTTAGTTTATATAGAACCTTAAATAAGGGTGTGTTCGCATATGGCATGTTTGGTTCGATTAAAACGAACTCTGGTGCGATTGCTGAACACAACACAGACCAAAGGCATCGAACCGAACCAAAAAACTGAACCGACCCGAAAGTGATTTGGTTATATAAAAGGATTGTTTATTAGATCTGTGCTTGCGGATGTATCGGAGGAATTCCTGGCGTCGTTTTGACTGCTTTAAACACTTCATGGGGTCTGTTTGCGAGTTACCGGCTTGCAAAAAATACCTTCATATACGCATGCACATCTGAGCATGTACAGTATAACCCAGCACACAGCGTTGTTTTGGTTAGTCCGGTAAGTTAATTTTAAAATATAAATCACAAAAGCTGTCCAATCAAGTTGGACTACACCTTAGCTGTTAGGTTCGATATCTTTAGGCAGTCTGAACAATAAGTGAACCTGGACTTTTTTTTGGTCTGAAAAAAATAATCAAAAGAACCAAACTACAATTAACTCACCCTAACATACATTTACATGATGCAAAGCGATATTGAGGCATACTGAAGTGGAAAATTAGAGTATGTGCGGTCTGCAGAGAAATAAAACAAAAAGTTAAGAGCGGTTTATTAAACAAACTTGTTTTCCCAAGCAGCAAAATTGTCTTATTTGTCTCTTTAAGCATTCATCTCTAATGTTGTCAGATTTCTCTGAACCTAATGTTCCATTTCATTTAGCTAAAGTAACGTATACTGTTAAAGATCTGTATATATTTTCAAAGGAAAATGAGACAAAAAACAAATAAAACGGAGGTAAACGGAAATGTAGTTGAAAAATCAATTGTCAATTGCCAAAATCTATATTTTTTACTAAACTTTGATCCCACAAAAACAAAATGAGAAAAGGTGTGCATTTAGATTTCAAAGTTTGGTCGCTAAAAACAACACACAAACGCCTCTCTACAGCTGCCACACAGAAACAGCTTTAAGACGGGGTTAAACTCATCTCCCTCTCCTCCTCTGTCCATAAAGAAGTGCTTCTACCCCTCTTCTCATTTCCTGCGTCTGCTAAAAAGAGCCCGAGACCTCAGGCGGGCAGCCATCTGTTCTCTTTCACAGACACAAGGACACATGAAACTCTCTCATCTGTCCGCACTCATTAGACTACATCACAGCATCTGCACGCGCGGATCAGATTCAGCCCATCCACATTTGTTATACTGTGAAATATCAGGGCCTCGCCGGAGTAAGTGAAAACTCTTCGTCACACTTCCTTGTTACCCCGGAGAAGCAGGGCATTGACATGAACACACAAAATCCATAATTCATGAGTCATGCCGAACAGACTAGCAAACATGCTGCTTGCATCACCGACAACCCACCGCTGAACTGTGCTTCCCACGTTAGAAGAGAAGAGGAACGGAGAGAAAATTAATGCATATGATGATGGTCCCTGCAAGACGAGATCTTTTCTACTCCGGCTTCCACCATTGACTCCGGAAAATCACACTCCTAAATGAAAGCAGACAGAGCATACTTTTTTGTCTTCTCTGCTATTGCACTTTTAACAGACCTGTGAATGATCAAGAGCATCAATAGAAAGAAAAAGACTTTCATCTCCTGACGGAGAGAGGCACAGAGAGAGCATTGTATCATCAGCGCATGGTAATTGTACAAAGCCTTCCTCTCCTCTCTTTGATTTCCGCCTGCTCTGACCACTGCCCTAACCTTCTCTCTCT
Source organism: Barbatula barbatula (assembly GCF_947034865.1). Lineage (NCBI taxonomy): Eukaryota > Metazoa > Chordata > Actinopteri > Cypriniformes > Nemacheilidae > Barbatula > Barbatula barbatula. The sequence goes on along the minus strand of NC_136787.1, from coordinate 15,842,291 downwards.
CTCTCTCTCTCTCTCTCGGCTGAAGCTCAGACTTTGAGCCACACGGCTTCATTTCAGTATACAACAGTTATAACCGGGAAACTTGGGCACTTCCATAAAGGATATGTCCAACTCCAGCCTCAAGCACAGCTGCTGAGACAAGACACACCAGACCAGAATACATCAGAATTAATCCACTGAGATCAATATGTCCTGGCTTCCAGATCTACTCTTGTCTTCTATCTGACATGTGTTACACAAAAAATATCAAGAGAAAAGCACCAGAAAAATGTGTGTATAGGCCTACAGGTGGAGGAAAAAATAGCTAGGCTAAGGGGCGAAAATATTTAAAGAGTAAGTAACATTAGATTACGAAATTTCGTGGAATGTGTTATGTTGCCGTGTTTGAAAGTAAGCCGTCTGCCCAGTTGTAAGTCCGAAGGTAAATGAATAACAAAGTTATTGGCTTGTAAAAAAAGGGAGTCGACTCCGAATAACGCAAACGAGACGTGACCTATTCTGAATCTCTACCCGCTGCGTATCTACGTCACTAGAAATAGTCCCCGCCTACTTCACTCTCAACCCCAAACACTGTCGCTCGTTCGTGATTATTTTCATATACTTGATCTTCGTTTTCTGGAGATGAATCGTGTTTAAAACGCTCATACGCTTCTGCAAATGGTGACTGGCTGGTTTGGCAACAGTCACAATTGACTTTGTCCTATTGTCTTCTTTTTCACTCACTCAAAGGAATTTATTTAATTATTATTTCAGAAAACGCGAACAGCACTGCATTTCAATAATATAAAGATCGAGAATCAATGGACAAGAAAATAAATCAATTTAACAAAAGTGAAGGGAACGAAAATCTCAATAAGTAAGAAAAATGTTATCATAAATTTAGAAAAACTTGTTAGTCATGTTATCAATACATTTAAGAGATTTTACAATGAGCGAAATCTCAGCAAGACAGACATCAAACCTCGGGCAAAATGTTAAGAAATTGTTTTTGTGGATAAAATTTTTACTATGCAAAAGCTAAATGAACAGCAAGATTGATAGCATGGTCACTGCAAAAAATAAAGAAATATATCTTTCTATCTCCCTCATGTGGATCTCTTTTAATGGATTATCAACATTTTAAGCACATTTATGCATATAATGTGCTCGAATTACTGTGATCAAAACTATCATGTGATTGATGCTTGTATTTGCAGCTCTGTGGATTTAGTTTTTTGATGGCTGGTCATAAGGGGATCCCCAAGAGCTTTGACACAATTCGAAGACTGCCAAAAACAACAACATTTTAATATTGTATCATGGATAAGTCAATGACCTTTTTAAATGTATTTCCTTTGGTATTCTTATTTTATACTTTTATTTTAGTATTTACCTGATTCGGTCATATTCATGCAGAAATGAGACAAATGGATTAAAATGATTCAGACAGCAACAAAACTTGTGCCTTTATGATAAATCAATCTTAAATACCCAAAATGCATCGCCATCCTTTACTTTTTTCATACTTCGTGTTCCTGTGTAAAAAAACAACTCTTGCTCATGAGCTGCTACAGCCTGCTGCCATGGCAATTAGGGCTTGTAATAAGATTTACAAGACTTCTGCTGATAAGAATCAGTTCGAGGCTTTTAACTGAAGAAGAGCTGTGAGAGTCTCACTCAGCTAAGATAAACACGCTCTCAACTCTCACAGCAAAGATTTGGGACAAATCTGTTTTGCTTGTTAAAAACACAGAATCTCCTCTGATATGGAGACAACGCAGAGGTGGTGTTTGCAAACAGACACATGTTGAAAGAGCATGTGATCCCAAGCTGGCCCAAGCATTTGATGCTTATGTATGTAAAAGAGAGAGAGCATCTGTGTGTAGTGTCCACGTTTTAGATCCCGTCTCGCTCTCCTCTTGGCTTCAGCAGAGCCGGTGCATAGCTCTGCCTGTCTCAATTTCAGAGCAGATTGGGGAAAAATCTGCTTGATTGAAGCTCCCGCAAGCATCCAATCACAGCTCTCCACCGGCTGTCCGCTCCCGAGCGGCATCGTGGGAGCTGACGTACGTGAGAGGCCAGGCAGTATCCAACACACACATAACATCTGAGAAGTACACACAATTGACCTCTACTGGAGAGTGACCTCTAGCATACGTTTGAAAAACACTCCGTCTTAACTGCTGACCAGAGACGGACTGAACCAGAAGGCGAATCAGAAACGTTCACTGAAGGGTTGTCTAGAGTCGAGACGTGAGGGGAGAAGAGGGTCTAAGGACCTTTTCTGAGTATGCGGTTTTAAATTAATTAGTACTGGAGCGAGAAAAAAATGTGTGCGAATAAGCACCTCACACTGAGAATGTTCGGCCCACCATCAACGTTTCTGTAGTTTATTGATCACCACTAAACGCTCCAGCTGGCGAGATATGAAATATTCATATTTCAATTTCGACAGCTGTTTTTAGAAGCCTTATAAATATCACCCAACTGCCTGAAATAAGAAGATTTTGCACATCAAAGCAATGCCACAGATACACGCTGAATAAACAGCATTTGTGACATACTATCAATAACCACAGAAATCATTTTGAGTTCATGAAAACAATAGTATGAATGATAAATCACTTACAAGGGAATTCAAGGGAAGTATAGCGCTGTGTGACAAAGCATCTAAAAAGATCCAATTTTAGTTCGATTTTATCATATTCAAAGTTGCCAACCTTTGACTAGAGTTTAAACATTTCTGGCTGATTTTTCTTTATTATTTGGTCCGAGTTATCCATTAGAATTTTGGTTAAAATGTGTTATCTAATAAAATAAATTGACATGTTGTTGGAATAATTATATTGTTGACTACAAAAGTAATCTTAAGCATTTAAAGGGATAGTTCACCCACCACTGAAAATGCAATCATCATTTACTAACCCTTTTGTCATGTTAAACCTATATATATATATATAAGGTATATTTGAAAGAATGCAGATAACAGAACAATGTCGATACGCATTGACTTCCATTGGCTATGTGTCTGTATAACAGAAGTAACTAGGTACCTCCATTGTTCAGTTACCAACACTCTTTTGTGTTTAGCAGAATATGTTCTCTTTGGGAGTAAAATTATTTTTGAGGTGAACTATCCCTTCAAGCGTTCACCTGGAGATGAAAAGATTTAAGATTATTTGTAGCATTTCAGTCGGTGCTGTATGTTCAGCATGAAACGTACATCGTTCAATGTAGCTAAAACATACGAATGAGATCATACACATTAGCCACCTCGTAAAACGGTTACTGAATGCTGTGAGATTGTGTGGGCATTTATATTAATAATCACCATTAATATTATATTTGCTGTCAAGCTTGGTAATCAGACCCTCAACAGATGAATTATAGCTCTCAGGTAAGCACCTGATTCGGGGTAAAATCTTATTTAATTCCCACTGAAGCAATTACACAGCTGTTATATTAAGAGTACTAGCAACTGTGTGGCTCTTCTTACGACTTCATTAAACAGACAAAACAATTATTACTCTGAGCGTCTTTTTGTTGCACATACGTGTAGGCGTGGTGTGAGTTTTGTACACGTTTGTGTCCGCCGTGTTCAGACAAAGCCGTCTGGATTCAGATATGGTAATGATGAAGGCTATCAGTAATTGTAGCTTCAGGCTAAAAGATGCTGTTAACAGCTCTAGTGCTTTTTTCTCTGACATTACACAGATAGACATAATACCAGGGCATGAGTTGCCTCTCTTTCCATCTCTATTCTTTGACTCTTATTACACTTACATAAGCCAGCCACTTTTCTCGAAAAGCGCAGCCTGACACTGTTTCTCTACCTCACGAGCATCTGAACCCGGTTCCTCTCCGATGTGGAGGAGAGCCGTGTGTCTCCTCTAACTGCTCTTCAAGTGACTTACTAAAGAGAGGCTGAGGGTTCTTCATCCTGAGAGAGACCGAGTGTTAAATCAAAGCCTGTGAGAAATCGCACCGCACCACCCACACGGCAAACAGCTTAACGGAGCGACTCGCGCCTGCCATTATTGACATGACTGTGTCACATCCTGATTTAACGCTGCAGGAGTTGTATGAGCGTACAGGACACAATGTGAGAATAAACACGTCTCTCTCTCTCTGTTTCACACTTCTGCTAATGCAAACAGAGAGTTTTATATAGAGGACAGTGTGTGGTGGCAGGCGGTGATGTTGGCTCCTTGCCCTGCGCCTGCTCGAACGCCTTTGAAACCTCAACGGTGTTGTAGACTCCTCTCACGCACACGACTCTTTCACCTCCGGTAAATCTTTATTTATGCTGTGTTAAATGTCTATAGTTTGGGGACTTGAGAAGCATGTGGGTGGGTTATAGTATGCGCTTTTTGACATACTAGATTACAAAACTATTTGGAAGCTTTCAGAACGAAATGAAAATCACATCTTGAGGAGTGAAGACAAGACAGACAGATAAACGGCGTTCCTGTAGATCAATTATTGCGTTAGAAACACAAAAGCTTCGATTCTAAGGTAAAGAACATTTAAGAAGCTAATATAACAAAGAACATGGTTAGTTTTAGAAGTCTCTCAACAAAGCTACTGCTAGCTTTTTTGATATCGTCAGCTTAAAGTTCTAGTGTGTAATCTTTTGGAGGACCTACTGACAGAAATGCAATAAAATATACAAAACCATGTCTTCAGAGGTGTCTAAAGACCTTACATAATAAAGCATCATGTTTTTATCACATTAGAATGAGCTATTTCTATCTAGATACACCGCGGGTCCCCTTGCATTGAATTCGCAATTCGCCATGTTGTTTCTCTAGTAGCCCTTAACAGGCTCTGCAGAGCGTGTTGCGTAAATACACTATCACCTTCAGCAAAGATGAGAAAACATGACGACATATTTGTCCTGCGAGAGCCATCCTCGTGTTTCTAAAGAGAGCGGATGAGTACGCCGCTGGTTGCAATTCGCTACCTCACCGCTAGATGCCGATTAAATCTCCACATTGCTTCTTTAATGCCATTCAAACACAGGTGGAAACGGTGCTGGATGTACACGTGTCAGAACAACTGCTTCTCTGAGTCACTTCTATTTTCCAAAGGGTCTGACTCTAACAGCCAGTCCCCTGAACAGACGCTCAGCACCATGGACAGAGACAGGGGACACAACCTCCTATAAGACCCTCATTTTGTTACGTACAGCACAGTTAGACATGAGCTACATACACAAAAACAACACGGTTAAGTCTTTTCGGCAGAAGCACGGAGAGAAATGAACTGCTGATGTAATTGTTGTGACTGTTGCTTCTCACCGCTGTCTCTCTTCTAAGTCTCTCTGTCTGGCCTTTTACTCATGTGTGAATTGGGCACATAAAATGGCGTCTTTGTCTCTGTGCTACATGTCTTTGCTGGAGCCGATGTCTGACTGAGACACATGAGATCTAGAGGTCGACCAACGATAGATTTTGCACTTACCGATAGCTAGAAAGGAAAAATAAACATTGGGACACTTTTAAAAAGAGCATGTTGTGCGGGCGAGTCTCAGTACTAATGGAAACAAATGATGCCCTTTAGTACAATACAACATTACCACTGCAAAATCAATATTATCAAAACAAATGAGCCATAATTCAACGACAGTTAAAAGCATCCGTGTTGATCATAAAATATCCCAAAGTCCAGCTTTGCCATTTATCTACTATCCTAAAGTTCTGCTATTGGCACCAATTTAACAGCGATATATAAATCGGTCGACTTCCATCACCCCCGAGCTCACAAACATGCCCAGCTCCTATTCCTGGTCGTGTGATGAATTTCATCCTCGGGCTGAGATGCATCATTCAGTGCCTCTCAGGGAGCAGATGGCAGGATAAGAGGGGAGGGACCGTTTCCCCCAGGAATGAGAGAACATATCTTTCTCTACCTCTCCAGCAAGAGTCTTCATCTCCGTCTGGCCTGATGAGCCTTTAAGAGTTTTAAATGGCTTTCTGACTCAGAGGCTCCACTGGAAGCAGCCCACCTGAGTCCCAAACGACTCGCTTTTTAAATGGCTGAATTCTGATGTCCCGACAGTGCTGGGGCTGACATCACCACAGAAACTAGTGGGAAATCTGTGAAGACTACGTTATCAGACATTCAACCAAAGTCATTTAAAAGCACCAGCAATTTTTAATAGCAACGTTTGGCAAATCTAGCCACAACACATCAGCCAATTACATTTAAGCTTTGGAAAGCTATTGGCAGCCCATGACTGTGTCATCTGAGAATAAGCCTCTGATCAGAGTGATATCACTATGGTGGTGCATATGGGCGTGTTGTGCTTTTTAACCGTCTATCCAGGCCACTGTGAGAACAGACGGCAATCTGTCCACAGAGGACAGAGAGAAAGCGATGAAGAGAGCCTTCCGTACAGGCCCGCAGTCCGAGGCCAAAATGCAGCGGTGGACAAACAGGTCCGTGCGAACACAAAAAAGCCGGTGCGAATTTTAATTAGCCACTTAAAGAATGAAAGATTCTGCTCCCAGTTGCCCTGCTTTCTTAATGACAAGAAACTCTACTCAGCTTTCCCAGGCACTCCGCCAAAACACTCAGTCTATTTCCTTCTCTCTCTATCTGTTCTTTAATTAATCTGCTTTTCTCATTTGTAAGGTTTTGTTCCAGTAGCTTCACTGTTCGTGCTCGGTGAAAGCGAGGATGACTCTTCAACATGAGTGAGCAAAAACTCCAAAACCAGCATCCTCTCTCTCCTCTATTGTCACTCATGGCATCTTCTCCGTCAAAACCATCTGTTCCTGGAGACAAGAGTGTCACGACTGTGAAAAACAGCCCAATTCGGGCCCAATTGGCCGTAAAGCATAATGCGGCTGTAATGTGCAATGCTGCACACACCAGTCCATGAACTTACTCTATAAGTGTGTGTGAGTCAGGCAGAGCATCAAAAAAAGTTTGTTCTTTGGAACATTGCATTGATGAAGCACATCAATGAAATGCATTGCAGACATGGACTACACACAACAACTAGGGATGCACTGATATGTACATTTTGGCCGATAACAATAACCGATGATTCTTTACCGTTGGAAGCCGATAACCAATATACAGTATTAAGACATTAAATGTAACATTTCCTAAGACTGAAATAAAAGGAAAACTGCTTTCATATGAAAACATTCACTGCAGAAAACAACGTATCCGTTATTTCTCGTTCTCCCCTTAAAAATCTTACTTTACAATAGTTAAAGATTCTTTAACCTTCAAACTTTTCTGGTATATTTTTATTCAACAAATTAAAGATGTTCTTCCCGAGCAACCCAGAAAAATATTCTTAAAAGCCACGTGTCTAACAGGCCTCAAGACAGAAAACATTCAGACAGCAGACTGATTCAAACAATATGCTTTTGTTCCTATAATTTACACATCTACATACTGTACCTACATCAACAATGTTTAGCTAAAATCAGTAAGTGAATCATGACAAAGACAGAGCTGTACTGTATTTTAACTGTGAGCAGCGTGCAGATGAAGTTTAACCAGAAGAATTGATTCATGATTTATCGGCTATAAAATATTGGACTAAATTTTATTATCGGTTAATACCGATAACATAAAAACAGACGGTTTATCGTCCGATACCGATATGGCTGATTATTTATCGTGCATCCCTTACAACAAACAAACCAAAACACAGACTGCCAAAGGTACGTTTTTAACACCTGTTCAATGCTCTATTGGTCTACCATTAAAATCTTTTGTCTGTAAATTACCTTTATTGAGAAGCCTTTGTCTACAAATATGAATAGATTGAAGTTTTGTCATGAATTTGATTAATTAATCATCAAATGATTATGAATTGATTACATTGTTGAAAAGATTGAAAGCCATATTAAAACATCAGGCTGATGAGCGACCGCACTGTCAACCTGCAAGAAAATAACAGGATCATTAATACTAACGGAAATCAAAATGCCCCGAATGGCCAACCTCTCATTAGCACTTTAATTAAAGCATCTGCGTGGGGAGAGAATTTGCTTTATTACTGAAGATCTCTGGAAACAAGGGGAAAGTTTGTCCTTTAAATGTATGGAATTACTTTCCATAAAAACATCTAGTAAGAAATTACAAAGATTTTATTCTTAAATAATGAAGTTTTCCATCTACCTGTGCTAATAGTTTTCAATTTCCAAACGATCACCTTAAATCACTATTTAATATCAGGATACGACATCATCCCTTGCAAATCTGTGCCTGTTAGGGTCAGCTGCGAGTCGCCCTTGTCCTCTGTTCCCTACCTCCTGTCCCTCTGAAGTGGTTATGACAACGTTCATGCCAAGAAAACTAATGATACACCTTCATCGTCTGTCTTTCTGTCTGTCTCTTTCTCAGCAGCTGTGTCAGCGCTGCCCTCAGTGTGTGTGTGCTGGGGCAAATATCCCAGCATCAATCAACATATCCGCTTCCTATCAAAACAACAGAACACACCGTCCACCCTGTTATGTAGAAGGTGAATCCCACTAAATTACTGTTTCTGGTGTGGCAGACGGATAAGTGCAGGCTTCAAATGACTCATCATCACGCTAAGCCTACAAGACTGCAACCCTATAAACCCTATACATCAATTAAAAATCACCTATGAATGGCATTGTTCTCAGACATGGTTTGTCTGTAATATGTGCACAACTGCTGTATATGTAGAACACCATCAAATTTAAACAGTATGCTCAGCACTTAATACATTTTTATTGCCGTCATTTAGATAAAATTATCCCTCAGCTTGCTGCAACGCATTAAAATGAGCGTGCATCTTAAAAAGCCGTGTACCTTTGTAGTCTGCAGTTAACATTTGCAGCCATACGCGCACGGAGATATCTAGGTAGGCAGCTCACTAGGTTTTGGAATACAGTCGGCGTGTCTTTTGTGACTGATGTGACAAGCACTCCGCTGCCTTTAAAACACAGTTAACGCCTGACTGTTCTCCAAACAAATCATCTGTGAAAATGAAATCTAGAATGACAAACACATTTCTACATTCATTCATCCATCCATCCCGAAAGGCCTCATAGACACAGAAATCTGTCAAAGACCAAATCTGAATACACTGCATGAAAACATCAGCTCAGTCTGTGAAGGATCTTCAAGTGACAGTATGTTTGTGTTGCCGTCACCTGCAGTAACAGACCGTACGATTTCAAGCATGGATTATAAGTGAATGTATTAATATGCATTGCAAATTGTGCCATAACTACGATTTTCATGGTGTGTAAGTGTGTATGCGCGTGCGTGCGCACGTGTGTGTGTGGAGGCCAATTAGAGAAGCTCAAACATCTGTGAATAAACTCACACACAGTTTCACTCTGGAGGCATTTCAATTACACCAGTCAGTGCACTCACACACGCACGCGCACACACACACACACACACGCAACCTCATACCATGGAGCACTATGGGTTGTGTGAAACCCCCCATTCAACACACTGCATCATGCACAGGGTGCGAATGGAGGATGAAGGATATTAATGCCATTAGAGACACCACGCGTGTGGTGTGGTGTGTGTGTGAGTGAGTGAGTGGAGACACTAAGGTCACGCTGGTTAATGAAGCTGTCTGTTAGTGCTAACGATGATTACCTCTCTCCACCTAAACATTCATTCACTTTAATCACCACATACGCACATACACATGCAACCACAACAACTAGAGCAATTTCATCCACCAAACGTGCTGTCCAAACTAAAAAGTTTGCACTTAAAATATTACAGATACACTTGCGATAATCTGATTTGTAAAAATGTGTAAGTAACAATTTAAACAAACAATTATAACAAACAACATTTTTAGATGTTGTCTACCACTATCTGTTCCTCCAACCAAGAGCTTTTGTAGTATCTATGCTGGTAACCAAAGAGGCTTTTGGAAAACCATTGTAACATTGTAACACACAAGGGGAGTAAACCTGCAAGTTACACAGCGTCAGTTTTAACCGACGCAGAGAAAATGTTGTGCAAACAGGTTCGAGCTGCACTGGCCATGTGGAGATAAATAAAGATTCTGTGTATGTGACACTGAGCTGAGATCAGCCCCCGCTGATCCGTCAGACAGAAACCGATCAGTCATGAAACAGCTTCTATAGCACCGGTGAGGGACTCTTAGTGTAACCAAGTGTGTATCAGAGAGAAAAACACACGTACACTAGTTGAATACTGCATTAGTTCCTCTCCATAGATAAGAAAGAATAAATCCATAAGAGGAACAGAATTGGCTATATATGTCTGCAAACACATTTGGAGCGTTACAGCAAGACTTTATCACACTGGATGTGATGTCATGTGATAGGATCTGATCTTTCAGTCACTGAAAATACACAAAATGAAATCAAAGTATCACATCTGTGAGATCCTTTTAAAAGCTGTTCTTTATCTACTGTGAGCTGCTCATCTATACTCGTGAAGAATGCAGACAGGCTTTTTTCATCATTCATTGGCCGGAAATGTTAAATCTCCAACCCAGTGTACAACTTGCAGACTACAACGCTCCAAAGAAAAACAACTACACAGCTAACTAACAGAGATCAACATACAAGAGAAATATAACGTAATCCAGATTCGCCAGATACACACATTATATAATATATAAATAAACTATTTATGAGCTCCTTTTTGCAATCCCAGTGACAAATCGTTTATTTAATTGGGTTGTGTTTTGCATCCTTTATATTAAAACAGATTAGTATGTTCCCCTCCGAGTCCACTTATGAAGATAAAAATGACCTTTTTATCTTCTGTTCACATCAAAATTAAGATCTGGTCATAGTAAATGGAAAATGTGAAAAGCTTTAATTATGACCTACACCCGACCCGTGGTTACATTGCTAGGCAACCTTTGTGAATTTCAGAGGATCTGACTCCATTCTGTACATCCATAAAAATGACTTTGGGAGCAGCTGGTCAAAGGTGACATAAAAAGTCTATTGAGTTTAGAGTTAGTATTTGTTTGCACTTGGTTATAAATCGTGTAATCTGCTACACTTTAAATTCAGCGTATATGAGAATTCAGATAAGTCTCCTTCAGCTAGACTGTTAAATTTTAATGTCTGGGAACACACTAGTTTCCCCCTAAAGTACAGAGAAGTTAGAAATGCACACAAATGCACAGTTAAAGTGTGAAGGCTGTTCTTTAAAGGTCACATGAGCACTTAACCGGCAGGAATTACAGTAACTGTCTTTCTGTTTTTCTCTTTTGTCACCGGCTCCTTAAGGCCAAAGACAACACACACACACACACACACACACACACACACAGAGAGTGTGATTAGTTGTATGACCGATGAAGTGACGCATAAAACTGAAAATTACTGAAATTTTCCAATTGAAGTGAGTGACATAAACCCTTCAGAGACAAAGAGGTAGAGATTGCATCAGAACAAAACGGTTAAAGCCTAAAGAATAATGGTAAAACTGAATAATAATATTAAAATGATCGCGAGCATAGCAGAGGAGATTGTAATTCAGCGCCTTTATCAGTGAACTAAAGACCCAGATTGTGCGAACAGCTGTTACGGCACAAAAACCCTGTGCAGAAGTGCTAATTAAAGACGTGTTGAAACAGGCCTTCTATCTCCGTCTAAATAAAGACGACAGCCATGACAAGTGTCAAATCTAAATTTTTCTACGTTGCCGTTCGAAAACGATAAAAATGACAGACTTGTGTCCTGTGAGTCAGCAAGACTCGAGTCAAAGGATACAGGGGTGCTGTCTGCGAGGACACCGACACACTTGTAGACAAGCAGGACTTGGTCATCTGCTTCACTCCCAATTGAAAATCAATTACCCACAATACCTTGCTCCTCACAGTATGGCACAACAGCTTGTGGCAGGGGTCCGGACCCCGGAACTGCATGGGTCAATCAGCGGCCAATAAAAGGTAAGGACGGAGGTCAAGACTGCTTATAAAGGTCTTAAAACTACACATGAACTACAAAAAAAATGACATGTGTTTTTAACATGTTAGAAACGGAGGTTCAAATAAGGTCCACTGTTGCTTACAAACAGCTGGTGAAAAATGTATGCATCACATTTTACAGATAGAAAAAACTAGATAATAGCACATCTGAGTGGTGGTACGGGTTGAGCAGAAAGAGATATGAATTATTTTGCCTTCAGCAGAGCTGAGCTGCATTAGAGGATCAGAGGTCAACACAGACAGAGAAATGAAATCTCAGACACAAAATTCACTATAATTAAAACCTTTTTAGAGTCATGGGGCCATAGACATATTGAAACTATCTGAAATGTCTCCCCTAGGCAGTACTGTAGATCTCACCAGCATGAGTGAGTGTTGAACCTGCAGATTTTCTCTGCAAGAATCATTCGAAAGTATTCTATCGTAATTAAAATTAAAGAAAAAAGTTGTTTCGAAGGGAAAACAGCTCTTTCAATTGCTTAAATTTACAACCTAAACGTAAATGCTAAAACTTAAAATATTGGTTCCTCTAAAACAAGTAGTTCTGTCATTCTTTACTTACCCTCATGTCATTTAAGATGCAATATTTCTTCAGTGGTAAACATTAAAAGATTATAAATAGATTATGACTTTTAAAAAGCCTCAATTTTGATTTCATGGGGAATAAAGCTGGGAAAAATGTGAGACGAGACCATTTCAAAGTTTTTTGTATTTACAATTTATAGGTATGTGTTTAGGAAAAACGATCACTATCGTTCCATTCTTTGAACTACTCAAAATATTTCTACCAAATTACAAATGAAAATATTGCTTCTATTTGCATTTATTTGTAGAAAATGAAAACTGGAGAAAAAGATCAAAATGTCAGAAATTATGCCCTGATCTCAAATACTACACAGAAAAAAAAATGCATTTTCTCTTTTATGCAATACAACAGAAAAAACATTAGAGGAAAATCTTCTTAATTGCCATATTTTTCTTAAATTCTAATTTAAGAAAAAAGAAAGGAATGTTTTTCATTCCCGAACAAACTTCTGAACTGAATTCTTTACAAAGCATATGTCATTTTTTTTCTTATGAAGACGTTCTTAAGAAATTGTTTGACAACTTCTTAAAAGGAAACACTCTAATGAGCTTAAGATAGTTAATCTTAAAAGCAATCTTATATTTTGTCAGTTTCGTGAATTTTTAACAGTTTTCATGGGTCTTGTCATGCTGTCAGTCTTTCACATTGCTGTTGGATGACTTTAGTCAACGGAATGGCCACAATACATCTAAAAATGCAAAATATTTGGAAACCTTGTCTTAATTTTTCCGTGGCTGTGTGTAACGAATTATTCCTCAAAACAAAGTCTGTGAGAGCTCGCTTTAGAAGGGGATAGAAACAGCTCTGTACCAAATCAAGAAACCTACCGAATGCCCCTGTCATGTTAGAGATAGCGTGAGGTCCATCACAGCCCGAGTTTACAGATATTACAGCAAAAAGCTTTGTTTACTCAAAATATTTACACAAAGAACTACACGCGTACAAACACACACAAAGGCAAAGCAAACACACAAGTATGTTTGTTCAAGTGTGGGACATAAGATGCTTTAAACAAAAATCCCCCTAATCTGGACCCCGATGTTAATTCATCCACTTCTAATTTAACACTTTTCTCCTCACACACACACATACACAGAGGAAGAGGAGGAGCAAGGACGTAACTCTCTGCCTTTTAAGAGGACAGCCAGTGGGCGGAAGTCGTCTCAGGAGATTCTGCAAGTTTATGTAGCGAAGTACGTGACCGATCAAATCCTATAGGTAGACCATACTTTTCTGCACAGTCAGCACACACAGTCTGAGAAACTCACGCTGAACCCAATTAGATTGGAGTCTTTAGTAAATATTAAAAAGTATTAAAAACTACGGTCATTTGCAAAGATGTCATTTTGATAGAAAACGGGTGGATTAGGTCAAAGAAACATCACTGGTTCAATACAATTTAGCTCATTTTGACACGCTGCAGATTATCTAAATAAAAACACATTTACAGTAAACACACTTACATTGGCATTTCATGGGAAAACCGTAAACCTCAATTCTCCTTAATGGAGTTTTTATGTAACTACTGTATAGACTGAACTTTACACAAAGTTAGTAGGCAGTTTTATTACTCTTAATGTTATACTTTTGAAACCAAATGTATTTTAAAATGTACCCCAAAGCAAGGCTTTAACTTCAATGAAAAGCAATACACAGGGGACTTTTCCCTGTGGGCCACATCTGAACGTAGGCCGAAACATGAACGAAAAGGAGGGGGACCCCCATACGCCCAAACCTGGAACGCAATAGCGGACGGGCCTAACAGTCGGAGGGCGGCTCTTGGCCAAGAAGTCCAGCCCTAGTAGGCTAATACAGAAATGTGACTTGTTATTTTTAGAAACTGAAGCACAGCTTGAAATAACATAAAAGACAGATCTCTTCACTTTTAAAGGACGTCAAGATATGGGAAAAATATGACACCTGAATTTCATTGCTCTTTGGGTTAGAGCGCCTCTGTCAGTCTGAATCGTAAAAACTTGTGATGCCTGTCAACCCTCAAAACACACAGGCCAAAAAAGACTCTTCTATATATCATGTGTAGTTCCTGCTGTACCACTGGCCTGTTTTAAGTTCACTATTAAGTCGACCTCTATGTACCGAGCCTAAATATCACACAAGCTGACCTGTTCTTCCCTACTTCTGCAGCTATGGGTCCAGTCATTAATCCCTACGGACACAAAAGAATCCAAGTGATCAAGAGAAGATGAGTCTCTCTGAAAACTTCTCTAAATGTCAGAGACATGATAAGGGTCTCGAGACAGCCAAGAGATTTCAGACAACCTTCCTCCCGGTGGGCACAGCAGCTGACATGCTATCCGTGAGAGTCCACGGAGAGTCGTATTGATAGCTGGTTTGACCCAAAACCTTTTTGAGGCAAACTTTAAAAGCATTTAAGAATGTTACAAGCAACTTTATTATGCTAAGATACCTCAACAAGCCTAGTGAAAAAGAGGAGCTGGAGGTTGAGAAAAGTTAAAACGATGTATATGATATTAAAAATGTAAACCTGATCATTCTACCCCAAATGTGTATTAATTACGACATATCACTCACTAACAGTACAGTACCGATATTGATGCTGCAATATCAGGCAGCTGTGTCAGAGGCAGCTAACCAGGTTTTGGAGCACGTCTACTGTCTTCATCAATGTTTCAATAAGATAACCGACTCTCTGGAGCAGTTCCTGCATGCTCAACATGTTTTCAGAGGAAATATGAAATAATGAACAGGCTCCTACTGTCTTACTCTCCTTTTCTCCTTCCTTTGGCTAATGCCTAAGCAGTTTGTTTCCACTATGATTCTGCCTGCGGGCACGGGAACAATGAAACTACTTCACTACAGCCGTCCATAAAACCCTACAGTCTACTGTTCTTAAACCTCTAAAATGTGTACAGTATTACATAGATCAAGAAGAATGGCAGTAATCAGCCAGGTTTAATAGACAAAAAAAGCTACAAATATGTCATAAACTGTCGACCTAATCTATAAATGCTGGTTAAGTAAATGTAGGCACACACGCTCAGAAAGTATATGTGTATTAACGCCAGTCACGAAATGTAGCTCTTTTATGAAATATAAACATCCGTAATCTTGTACGCTTTCATTTTTTGTACGCTTTCAAAGTTATGAAAATGTGCACCTGTAAATAAATCAGAGCTTAGAGGACCCATAAAACCAACACTGATCCACAACAGAAATATAACCAAACTTCAACCAGAAAAGCATTATAAGGACCTCCTTTACTTTCATGTTTATCTTTTATAGACGTCGATGAGACAAATAAATCTTCAAAAAAGAAACACAAAAGCAGTTTTGGGTTCAAACTGAGTTTGTAAGTCATTGCTGCGGCAGTGAACATCTGCTAATTGTCATTATATTCAATTCAAGTTATTAAGCATTCATGTCACTAAAAGAAAGGATACAGCACACAGACAGCCTTCTGCTGGATTGTTTTATATTACTGGCATGCTAGTTACAAAAGTCTCAATATACACGAAACATCTGCCATGATATTACAAAACACATTTTCTGTCTCTGACCCTTGCATCTTTTTATTCTTCAGAAAAATTCGTTTTTTGATTCTCTTTCCTCTGAGAGGAAGAACACAACTAGCACCCTGAGGTGGCTGCTCTCTCTCTCTCTCTCTCTCTCTCTCTCTCATCTCACGAGGGAGTCGTTGTCAACGGTGGCCAGCTGTGTCTCTGTGTGATGTTCAGAGATGCACTTGAGCGAACTCTCTAGTACACACTTCTGTGTTCTCTTTTTTGTCTGAGCGCACACCTGAGTGTAGAACATCAATGTTTTTTCCTCTTATCTTTGTACTGCGTCTCAATTTCCCCCATCACATAAGGCCAACAGCAACGAAACCAAAGAGCACATACCAACAGAGCGTAGACTGTGTTTAATTTGACATAAAGCATATAAGTCAAGAGGATCTTGTAATTCTGCCCAGTGTGTCATGAATGTGCCCACCTCCAATCCAGCTCTAACCCAACACGAATCAACAAACAACACTTACCCCTGAACCCATCCGATCCTGAATCGGATGGTGTGTGCGTGTGTGGCTTGGCCATATCTGTTCAAAACTTAAATTGAAAGACTGCTATGAAAACAATTCGGTTTCATCGGTACATTAAAACAAACTTGTGTGTTTTGTGTGTTTTATGAGAGAGGTTGTAAAATTCTGCTCACACCTGCTTCCTTTTCACGGTTTTTAACCAACCGCCACAACTACTAAATAACACAATCGTGCCAATTTACAAAATAAATTTAATATATATAAACCGATAAGAATCTCTCTCTCTCTCTCTCTCTCTCACACACACACACACACAATGACATTTCAGCTCACTAAGACATTCCAGACATGTCCAATCCAGACATTTGAATGGCCTGACCGCCCTCTCTGTCTGTCTGTCTGTCTGTCTACCTGTCCCTCTCCTCTCCCTCTCTGTCCGTCTGTCTGTCTGTCCCTCTCCCACTCTGTCCGTTTTCACTCTCGTTCTCAGTCTGTCTAGTCTGTCTGTCTGGCTCTCAGCAGATACGTCTAAAAGATTGGCTTCCCGTCTACAGGAGTCTCAGTGCTCCACAGACACAGAGAGATAATGACAGGGTGCTGCAGACGGGCAGTTTATTTAATAAACATACAAATCCACCTGACAAACAGAAACGCAGCCTCTGAGAGAGATAAAGAGAGAGAGAGAGAGAGAGAGAGAGAGAGAGAGAGAATCTCTAACAGAATAGAGCGACTCTGATTTCAGATGACACACTCAATCACACTGATTTGTTTGTGCTCTTAAAACCTTCTACGAGACACTAAAAAGAACAGCCACGAGAAGCTAAACAAGCTTCATCTCATATAATCAAGTCAATCAAGTCCTGCTCACTCTCCATGATTGCGACTGGCGTGTTGAATATTGCTTTTTTTATACAAGCCGTCAGGTAAGTAGCAGTAGAGCTGACTCTCCAGAGCTGATAATTACGGCATCAATGTCCAGATTTAAACCCAGCCTAACTCCACCCTTGTCAGACAATAAAGCTCCACCACCGACAGGATTCACAACTAAACCCACCCTGATAATCTGACCCAATCCAGCTCTAAACCCACCCCTGAACCTATCCAATCCAGCACATCTCCAGCCTCAATATCACCAGTCTAGATTCTCCATGACCTCACCTTTTCAGACCCTATTATTTCTAACCCCAGCCATTACGCCACATTCCCAAATCCTGTATTTAAAGCCAAAACCAAATTCAATCCAGCTTGAAATCCTACTCAATACTTTGAAATACTTGTCTCTGTGACAACGATGCCAAACGCATGGATAAAAATACCATTCTGCAAGTTTCAACATCGCTGAAAACATTCTGCAAGTTACAACACCGCTGTGTTGCTGATACAGGAAACGGTTGCTTTTCTGCAGTCTTCAGACACCTGCATCCTCATTTCCAGCACTGCGCTCTAACGATCACATCCGGAGGAGACGTGAGCTTGTGTCTGTTTGTGTGTCTGTGTAATAATGAAAACATTCATTTTGGCACGTCATCATAAAAAAGATGCTCAGGTCTTACCTTTCCGAACTGTTCAAAATACTGTTTCACATCTTCAACAACTGTGCTCGCCGATAATCCGCCCACAAATATTTTCTTTGTTCTTGTGACCATCTGGTGAACGAGAGAGAAGAGAAAAAAACATGAGCAAACCACAATGATCCCACATTCCTGCATTGACGGTTCCAGCAGCAACCACATAAACAGACATTTTGTGGCCCAAACTTAATTTCCGGTAGACCTCCCCAAGGAATTTATAACTGTTGAGTAGTTTTATTTATATTAATTTAATAATATTAATATACAATACAATATTCATATAAATTAAAGGTGACAGTTCATCCATATTTGGAACCATTTCTGTAACCAAACAGATCTCATCCCCATAATGACTCCATAGTACTTATTTCCCTATTATGCCAGTGAATGGGGGATGAGATCTATCTGATTTCTGACATTCTTCCAGATATCTTCTTTTGTGTTTAGCAGAACAAAGAAATGCTTACAAGTTTGGAAAACTCTGAGGGTGAGTGAATTTTCATATTTTGGAGAACTGTCCCTTTAATATACAATAAATTGTTATATTATAACCAAACACAGATGAAACCGTCTATATTTGAATGATCTTGTATAATGTGTGATTTAAACATTTGTTAAGAAATTCAAACTGTTCTCCAAATGTTCAAAGAAAAGCGATTTAAGAAAAAGTTATATATGGCCACACACTTGATCATGTGATATTGCTTACACACATTCACTCTCTTGCAGTAGTTACGGTTACAGTATCATGCCATTTCTCGAAGAAGACACTTTATGTTTCTGTGTTTTGTACGGTCTCTCAGAATGGCTCAGACTGGTGACTTCAGGTTCATGTTGAGGTCAAAAGTCTGACCTCTGCTGGCACATTTGTCTTTGAAGATCTGCTTCCACTCTAAACAAACTCTTCATGAAAGCTTTATAGGAAGTACCGTAATGATTCTAGTCAAAACAAAAACACACTTCCTCAAGAGTTCACTGGGAATAATCCTGTTACAAAACGCTTCCCTGATGCCACACACAGACGTTTGGCACCATTAGCGCAGCCTTCCATTCCGTTAAACCCCTGACATGTTTACTTCTGCTCTGACACACGTCCAGGCGCTTTTCACCTCTGGTTGCACTTAAAAACAATAACCGAGCAAAATATAATCATCCTTTTCCCCTCAAAACACAATAAAGAGATGAGGAGGGAAAGGAGGGGGTGCATTAAAACCTCAATTAATTCCTAGGCCAAGTAAATAAGATTATTACAGCACGCAGGGACAGTAGACAAGATCATACATTTAAAGCACACCAGCAGATACAAATAGAAATAAGAAAAGCAATTAAATACAACACACATGTGTCTTCTGTCACAGAAAATGCTATAACCACACCCACCAGATAAAACACCAATCAACAGTGAGCAAGTTTAATAACAGGGCCGTGACGTATAGAGGACTATCTGTGTGTCTACAACCCATTTATTTCATCAGAGCCAAAAACGAGAGCACATTGGCCCTGCAGCCACCTGACGTTATCAGGGTCACGTCTATCCCCCTCATTCTGCCTGCATGTTTACCATCATCCCCATTTTTATCAGCACTGATCTGACAAATGGAAACGGCAGCCGGCCGTGTCCCCGTCCTACACCTGTTTCATCAGCTTCCTGTGACACCTCGGATCTGGCGAGAGGCGTTTCCCAGCCCGCAACCGCTGCTGCTCTGTCTACGGATGCTTAAGTTTTTAGCCGCCTCTTTATGCTCTGTGACAGGCTTGCCCAGAGGGCTGATGGGATTTGTACAAGCACTGCAACAACGCAATTCCTTTCTCTCCTGCTTTCTCCATGGTGACAACCCGACACGACTGCCTCAATCCTTTGGAGGTAGAAAAACTTGCAGAGACGGTAAAAAGATAATATTCCGCATATCTAAACAACTTCATAGCCACACACTCACACCTCTGATTCCCTGTCAGCCAATCAGAATCAAGCATTTTACAGCGTAAAACTGTATACACACACTCAGCTTAATTTCAGAATATTTGATGAATTGATGTCAAAAGAGAAAAGTTTTATAAAATTAAACTGTAGTCAGCATCGACGAGCAGTGGCTAATGAAGCCATGCTAACCATTCAAGCTGCTCAACCACCTGATCGCACCGCGTCCTTCGTGCCCAAGAGAAGAGCTCCGTTTCACTCCGAGAGACAGAGAATGAGATTTGCACTAATATGAGGTTGTCTCTCAATATTTGTGCAGAATGTGTTTCTGTCACTTATTTAAATAAGATCTGAGTTATGAAGATGTATTCCCAGCTCAGCTCAAACAGACAGGAACACAGCCGAAGGGCTCCAGGGAGGAGCCATAGAGACGAGTAACAAACCGAACCGCACAAACATGCTGCTGTTTTACAGCTGTAACACTGAAGGAGAAGCCAAGAGCATAGAGATTGAAAGACCTCTCCCTATTTCCTAGAAGGACGAGGTCTCCCTCTCTTATTTTCATTCTCATATTTGAGCGCATGAGATCTAGTGTGGGGCACAGATCTTTTTTCAAGGACACATTCACTCAGGCATGAAGTGGAATAGCAGGGTAAAATAGTGTCTTTATTTTTCACAAGACCGGGGCCAAAAGAACTTGTAAGGTGATAGTATGCAACATCAGGTACAACACACAGTGTTGTATTAAAAGGACCATTCGATTTTTATTATTTTTAGAAAAAAATACTTTGAAGAGATAAACATTTACAAAACAAAGGAAGGGACCGGTATAAATTAAGCTGAAAGACGATTTTGTTAACATTGCCCTTGAGATGTATACTTGGCAAGAATAAACAATCTGCTGGATCTAGGCTGTGACAAAATCTGGATTTGGATTGTGACTTTCAGCTATGGTGAAGCTCGGAGATATTCATTTCCAAAAACAAACTGCACCAAAAATGGTCTAAAACACATGTTTTCATATGTCTGACCAAAACACAAAAGTCCAAATTTTAATGATTAAAGGTATAGTTCATCCAAATATAATTTACTCACCCTTTTCATTTCAAACCTGTATAAATGTCTTTGTTCTGCTAAACACAAAGGAAGATAATTGGAAGAATGTCAGTAACCAAACAGATCTCATCCCCCGTTTCGTAGTGTTGACTTTCCATACTAAGGGAAAACTTTTTGGTTACTGACATTGTTACAAATATCTCCCTTTGTGTTTAGCAGAACAAAGACATTTATACAGGTTTGGGACATCCAGAGAGTGAGTAAATGATGTCAGAATTTTCATTTTTGGGTGAACTGTCCCTTTAAAATGTAATTTGTAACTAATTCCATTTCAGTCGAAGGAGTGAGAACAAAAATAATATTTAAATGTAAGACGTCTATAAAATACAGAAAATGTTCCGCAGTCTTACATAATAATGTACAGAATTACAACTTCATTTAGCTTTAGCGACCATTGTGCAACGATAAACGTAACCTTTTAGAATGCTGTATAGATGATGCTGAAATCATTCAAAGGTCCGTTATTTTGGACTTCAACGCCCTGTTAACTTTCAAAGCCTTTTGTGAGAACATAGCAAAAGCTTGGTCACTTCTGAAAGTAACACGCCGCCTGCCAGGCAGCCACAAAAGCTTAAAAAATGCACCAAATCATGAGCTCATACATCTGAACGCGAGAAGAGCGAGAGCACTCTGGAGAAGAACACACTCTGGAGAGCCTCTCTATAACACACACTTCAATTCCTGCATGACAAGAATAAAAGACTCTCTCTCTCTCTCTCTCTCTCTCTCTCTCTCTCTCTCTCTCTCTCTCTCTCTCACACACATTCTTATCCTCCACGGCCCCTGATTTAGTGAATGACAGTATTTGTGGACAGCTGATTACAGTGGTCTGACTTTGGCTTCATCCTTTAAACAAGGCCACTTGAACCCAAAGGCATCCGTTCAGCCGACACCTCTTTCCTGTGTGGAGCTTTTCTTCATCTCGTCTCTCAATCAGAGCACTTTCTCCCTCAGCTTTCTCCCCTCTGTTCATTTTAAAAGAGCAGTGATTAGAATGTGACCGTAGCCATCAGCGATCCACAGCGGTTCGCGATTTCCTACCGATGATTACAGGGCTGGACGTCCACCTGCCCCGAACGCCAGACCACATCAGCACACACACTGGAACCTTTAAAACAGCTGTGGTAACTCGCTCTTACTTCCAGACTTCCGTTTATAGCACAAATCTGTGTCTATATCTGTCCAAAGATATTTCTGGGATGTTTTTTTTTAAAACACACCGATGACCCACCTGCTTTTATCTGAGCCGTTTTTATGAATGAACAGAGGATGGAGTGTCCACGCAAAAACTTCAACAGTATTTACTCGGCTGAAGACATAGATGTGCTCACACAAAAATGCTGTCAAAGGCGCTTCAGGCGCGCATTATATGCAACATTAACATCAACATGAAATGTGAAAATGCTGCAACGCATCAGTAGCAGATCAACTAAAAATACAGAGAATGAAAAAGAGAGATCAGTCAGGAGCCCAAAACCGTCCATATGAAACAAACATCACAAAAATGTGACACAGTCTGTGATTAACTGTTTTCTACATGAAATCTACATGAAATCATCTCCCATAATGTATAGAGCAAAATACTCTCATGACATCTTATATTGACAGAGTAATGACATGAAATTCAAATCATAGTGAAATCATTGGTTAAAATCAAACTTTGACAAGCTTTTGATGCTTGAGCCTGGATTTCACTGAGTAGGTCACACAAAACTCTTCTATTTGACAGAAATTTGATTAAATCATCTTCTAAATAAGTATTCTTTAACGCATTTCATTCCTTTTCCTCACATCCACTTAATCTGCATAATGCAACAAACTTTATTTACTGTACAATAAACAAAACGCTGATGTCTGAAATATCTCCAAATACATTACGATGTGAATCTTTTTTTTAACCATTGGATCTAAGTTATCCACATTACCGTTGCATCCTATAGCTTATGTACTACTGTACTGTCTACTTGTCTCAATTGTGCCTTTTTTATTTCTCCCAAGGTAAAGAAGGAGAAGTAAAAAGTTGGTTACCAAAAACCGTTGGACCCCATTGAAACAAAACCAACTCAAGTCAATGGGGACCAACGGTTTTCTCGGACCAAACTTCTTCAAAATATCTTCTTTTCTGTTCTGCAGAAGAAAGAAAGCCTCACAGGTTTGAAATATCAAGAGCATGACGAAATGATGACAGCATTTTAGTTTTGGGGTGAACTATCCCTTTAAGTTTCCTAAATCAAAGAATGAGCAATCAACCAAAGCCAAACTTTCCTGTAGGTTATTCTGTTTACTTCTGCTGTCCTTTAAAGAACTGACCCAATCAAAGTTTTCCTGCATATAAATTTATCCTTAATTACTAATTACAACATCATTAGTGCTAAAGTAATGAGAGAGGCAGGGACGCTGGAACTTAAATGCATGACTGACAGGGGAAATCACTCAAGATCAGTTTCCACACGACTTGACAGTTACCTTAAAACACACACACACACACACACGTTCATCCTTCAACATCTCCCAAATGAACCCTGAGTTTACAGCTTCTGTGTGATTGGGACTTTCGCCTCCTTGAATCCACAGTGTTTAATCCACACAAGCGCCACCATCAACGGGAAAGGTCATAGGAAATTTGTGAATCGTTGATGTTGAGTGTATCATTATAAGTAAAACATAAAAAGGAAAAATGTGCTAATGACACAAAGCACATCCGAGAATGAATTTCTTAAAACTATTTAGAAATATTATTTTATGATTATAAATTGCTTGCCTCAGGCTGAATTTAGGGAATTTGTGCTTCGGACTTGTAACCGTTTAAAATATGACCTCGAATGTACCCCTGTAATATTGCAGCATCCCATCTCTCTCTCTCTCTCTCTCTCTCTGCCTCTGCATCCACTTTCCCGCTGAGTCACCATACACCACAACTGGAAGAAAGAGAGTGCGCGAGAGAGAAAGTTTTTGCTGTGAATGTGTAAAGCAAGTTGGCACATTTAGTTCTTCCCCCTCCTGACGCTGGTCTCACAGATGACTGGGCACCAAGCTGGCACTGCCATCCTGCGGCTCTGCCCTGCGCTCTGCAGAGCACCTTCACGGCTGCCGGGTTCTCTCCTGCACCGCAACAGTCCTGTAACCTCATCACTGCGGGATTTTAAAAAGGAGCCAATGAGCAAGGACGAGGACCAACCGAACCTGCCATGCATGGAAGCACGTCTAAGTTTAACCAGTTATGTTTGGGGTTAGATTGATCCCAAGCTAATTTGAAATCTTTATTAAATATGCTAAATATATTTTTTAAACTTGATTCTTTCTGACTTTTTCCTTATATCATTAAAATAATGTTTATCTTGTGTTACAGAGTTTGTTCACATTTTAACCCAATAGTTGACTTTCCATGCTTAATAATTATTTTGTTATATTTGACCTTTTCCTGATGAATCTCTCTTGTACTAACTATTGTGAAATTGTATTTAGCGTTCAGTTTACATTTACAATTTAGCATTTTGGTGGATCCTTTCATTCAAAATGACTTGCAGTGAACTGGGTATACTGTAGTGTATGGGACCCATGACCAATGCTCTATCAGCGGAGGAAAAGGAAAACATTTAAAGCTGTTGAATGTGTATAGATATATGCATGTATAGTGTTTCTGTAGATAAGACGGTAAAGCATTAGCAGTGCAAAGGTCATTGTTTTATACACAGTATGTGTTCCCTGGCAATGTATACTGTACATGCAGTAAAACATTTGTGTATAGCTTAAACGTTAATATTATCCTAAATATTCTATAAATTAATGTATAGCAAAATGCTGTTTCACTAGGTGAACGAAACAAGGTAAATGTAGAAAATTTTAACATAATAGGAGGGTTAAAAAGTGAAAGACAGCTTGAAGAAATATGTTGCTATAGACAACCAACTTATCATTATCTAATAATGAATCTTGAAACCAAATAAATTCCAACATAATTATTACATTGAATATTCAATTTGACATAATGTGAAATATCATATTACGTCATTGCTACATCTTTCTGATTTGCATTTCACTCTATCTCAGGTTTTCAAAATGAAGCTGTTCATCTAAGCAGGAAACTTGGCATCTGGTCAGCCTCTGGGGCGTCCGAACAACTGAGTTACCCTAACACACACGCACACACACGCACGCACACGCACGCACACGCACGAACACGCACGCACACGCACGAACACACACGCACGCGCACGCACGCACACACACACACACACACACACAGCACAGACTAACCAAATCTCTTCATCTATCTCATTTTCACTGACTCACTCATTTCTCGCCCTCATCTCCCCTCCGTTCGCATCTCTCCTCTGTCTATCTTCAGTAATTGCTCCCAGATCTCTCATTTTCTCAGCCACGCTCTGCTGCTAAGCTCTCAAAGATTTAGGCACGTCACATAAACCCATCCTTTCGCACACCTCCACAGAACCGCAGGAACTCTTCGTCTCTGCATTCTCTTCTGTTTAACCTGTAGGTCCGAGAGGCGATTAAAAACAGGGTTCTTGCTAAATGGAGCCCCTGGGCACATAAAATTGTGGGTCAGTTCAGAGAAAAACAGCTCTGCGCACAGTGTGTTCTTTTCTGAAGGAATTATGATGTTTTAAAGCACTTCGGTTAAAGAAAATAACACTTTTAAAACACTCAGAGTCAATCAGCACTTTAGAGGTAGTCAAGAACCGTAACAGTAAGTACCCTTCACTGAAGAATCATCAGAGAAAAGTTTACTTGCGTAAAATTCAAGGGAAACTAGTTCAATTAAGACATTTTAGCAGTTATTACTGCCGCTGGATTTACACTTGGACACTTCATCTGATCTACGGACAGTTATATGATCGTGACAAGGTTTATTCTTAAAACAATGTGACCCTGGCCCACAAAACCAATCAGAAATGTTCATATGTGGTTTTTCATATTTGGCGCTTGCTTGTACAGTGTCTCTGAATTTATCAAAACGCCTCTCAAAATGCTTGCTACGTATAAGAAAAAAGCTGAATATCAAACCAGTTTTTGACGGACGAAAATATTGGAGCCAGTGTGTAAATGTGATTGACACAACGTGAGGTCGTATTTAATTTTAAACGTGGGGAATTTCGGACAATGTAGTATGGCCTTAAGGATAATTCTTTTAACCATTTATGCACCATCTGAAAGCAGAAATGCACCAAATAAGACGATATTTGGCCGACATAAAACTATTTGAAAATCTGTAATCTGAGGGTGCATAAAAATCTAAATATTGAGAAAATTGCCTATAAATTTGTCCATAGGAGGCGCTGTTAAGAAAATACAGGTTTGTTTTAATGCTCTCTATCGGCATACCACTGTAATGACGTTGTGAAGAGTAGATGAACCCGAAAGTAGAAATTGTAAGCTTTATATACTGTATGTATATATATATATATATATATATCAAACTTGAGTGGGTAATTCCCAAACAGCGGGCAGCAGCAAGTGATGTTTGTAGGCATGTTTCCGGCCATTTTTGTTTGCAATTTAGTTGCATCCACTCATATTAAGGTTCTGATGTTTTTACGCTAGAAAATGAAAAGAATTCTTCATGCAACATGATCTTTACTCAATAACGATTTTTTGGCATAAAAGAATGATAATTTAATCATTTTGACCC
This sequence comes from Barbatula barbatula, assembly GCF_947034865.1. NCBI lineage: Eukaryota > Metazoa > Chordata > Actinopteri > Cypriniformes > Nemacheilidae > Barbatula > Barbatula barbatula. The sequence continues at coordinate 15,815,509 of NC_136787.1, read as the reverse complement.
ATACAGTGCATTGCGGGCTATTGCTACAAATGAACAGTTTGTCAAAGCATACAAGAAAAAATAAAATAAAATTGCCTATGGAGATAAAAACATTCAAAGGGAAAGGTTTTCATTTGTTATCTTGTGTTTATAATGTTTAGTGAAGTATAGATTAGACATCAGAGAAAAGGAGAAAACACACACACACACACACACAGGTAAAAGTTGATTCAACAGTTGAATGACTTTGATTTAGTAATGATGATAAAGGACATCTGACCTGACAGTTATATCTCAGACATGGAAACTACAATGAAAAATGAAAGAAAGGAATCTGATTTTATTAATAATTCACAAGTAAATGTCAGTGCAGTCTGTGCATTTGTGTGTCCTTCCTGGAATTGTCAAAAGATTTCTCAAGTTCACGGCCACAATACAATACATTTTTCAACTCAAATTAGTGTGGGTGGCATTTGTATATTTAAATATCCCCATGAAAATGTTACAGATGTCCAATATGTATGAATAGAGCCTCAGTCTGTACTGAATAAACATTGCCAAGTTGGGTTTTGAATGCAAACAGCACATAGCTCTGTGTCTCCCTGATAAGACCTACCAACCCATTTGGAGCTGAGCTTTGAAAATGTTTCTTAAAAGTCAAAGTGTCATATTTACACCAATTGAGGAACTTTAAAAAACCTCCAAAGCATGCACCTGTTTTCATGTCTGAACGGACTTTGACAGATTAAGACAAAAGAGGTGTATTCAATACAACGGCAGAACATTGTGACTTTTAACACTTCGAGAAGCAAACGGGCTGGGTGTCGATTCTGATGTCTCAATTCGATTCCGATTCACAAGATCTCTATTCGTTTCAATTCTCGATTCGAGTCAATGATTATAGATTTAATACGAATCCTATATATATTTAGAAAAAAGATCAGTAAATATCACGTTACAACGGTAACAATTAAATGAAGTGCCACAAACCTGTATATTAAACTTTAAATACACTTGTCTATATTGAAACAGAACAGGTTATCTTACATTTAAGATACAGCATAAACTAAATTTCACAAAATTAGCTGTATAGAAGACCTGAATCGCTGCCTTTTATGTGAAGGGGATGTTAATTTCGACCACAACACGTGCATCCATCCGCCATGTTATTAACCAATTAATGAACGACTATAGAAGGTATGCATTGACGTCACTTGTAATGCGAGTTGTTTATTATTATTGAAAGAATAAAGTATCAATCTGAATTTTTCTTATGTGTTTTGTTCCAATGAATCCCACAAACAGCAAATGATTCATATCGGTCTATAAGATTTGTTTACATGTGTCATCGAGTTGTAAATGACACAGGGGTTCATTTGAATGACTCATATAATGCAGCTGTTTATACATAATTTGTTGTTTGGCAATCTAGATTCAATTTTATATGTTTGTACACATTTACATTTAGTTAAATCAAGGTTGGGGTGCCGTGGGGAAAAAAAACTACACCGTGGTGCCTTTGGGAACCACTGATCTAGTGGATAGTAGTAGCATTCAGTGCTTGCGGAAATATGAAAGAAAAAATCCATTCACAGCTTTTGGATAGTAGTAGCATTAAGTGCTTGCAGAAATATAAAAGAAAAAAAAATCGATTGACATCTTTTGATAATCGATATTGAATCGACCTCATTTTAAAAGCGATTAATCAATACGATGGTTTTATACAAACTAATTTTTAATTCACAAGACAGTGCTGTGCAGCACAGACATCCATTAAATCTTATTTTGTGTTTAGAAGGAAATAAAGTCTTAAAACTACATATTAAAGGTGAGCAAATGACTGAGGTTTTCAAACCTACTCAAATGCAACAGATTTTTGTGAATCTGACAGAAAAACGACAGAACAATTATACGAATTCCAGGCACTTGGGACCTAAAAACACTTATAAGTTCTCTCCGTAACCTAACATACTTTTCCTTTCAAGAATATTCAAGAATTTTACATCTACGTCCTAAATCTCAGATAAAAATCTAAGGCTAAAATAAACAAGCCGGTATTCATTCTTTTATTCCAGTTTTCCTTTCCTGTTCACATCAGAGCACTTCAGGTCTTCCCAAAACAGGAGCCCAAGTTTATTTACATGAACTTCAAAATGCCGCTGTGTTTATGAGGAAACAAAGACAGCAGACATCAAAGTTCATAAGATCTGGCCAGCGCCTTTACGCCACAGCCACTAAAGGCCTTGAGTAAACCTCTGAAAAGGATGTTTTCTTTATTCCCACCCAACAAATTATTTTTTTCTATTGTCATTCTCTCACGAGGACAGGAACATTAACAGAGAACACTGTGAGAGCGTTTCATCTGTTTTGGCTGGGAGTTTGTCAGGGCACAGAGGGGTTCTAGACCTCCAGGGTGACAGAGAAAGCAGAACACATCATCCTCAGCTTTCCACTTGTATTTCCCTGTCTGCCGATGTCAGAAAACAAGAAAATGGGACTTCTGCTGACAAATCGCTGAAAATGTAAAGATCCTCATTTAGATTTAGAGAACAAACTGGGTGGCATAGGCTACAGTTTTGATTTGCTTAAAAGTAAAAGTAACTTTTACTCCATCAGAGGGTAAAAAAACATCCAAAGGTTATGACTCTTACTAGAGGAAACTGTTTTCATAACCTCTTTCTCAAAAACTTTTCAACTCTCCACCAATAATAAATGTTAATTTTTGTTGACATAACCAAGACCTAATATGCAGGCACATATTTCCAACATCCCCTACATAACAACACATGTTGCACGACTGAATCGAATCCCACGCTACACTTTTCCACCAAACTAAGTTTCAATATGAAACAGCGCTTTACAGAAGTTGAATGCATTGTGAATGTCATTCAATGTTGTCTTTAAACTAAATAAAACCGTTCTAACCACACCGGATACAGAGGTTGGAGACAGATATAGGAAAGAGAGGTGCTGGGAATAGAGAGAGAGAGCAAGGCATGGTGTGGGGAAATTGAGATCAAGGCCTTTGGTCCCCATTCACGTGTGCCATCTCTCTCTGCAGACCACCGGCGTGCATGCAGCGGGGCAGAATGAGCTGCGTCCGTGCTGCCTGCAATCCGCTGTTCCTGCGCTTCGCTCTGGAGGGATTTCAGCTGACAGCTGTTATTAATAAACGAGTGCTGGAGGTCAGCTCATTCCTCCGCCTTCTCTCCACCTGACTCCAGCACAGCTACACGTCCAGCATCCCACCAGCTGCTCTCAGCACCTCTGCAGGAGCTGTGGACTAAAAAACGCTCTTTAATCAACAGCTACACTGACTGGCTGTGTGGTAAATACATTCTACATGACTGGGCGAACGTCCAATAAGACGCATGTGTCCTCTGTCTCGCTAAGAGCTAGAAAATAAAGATCGACAATATAATGGACTTTTTAATAATTTAAAGGGACAATTCAGCCAAAATTGAAAATTGTTTCAACATTTACTTACCTTCATGTCATTTCAAACCTGTATGACTTTCTTTCTTCTGCAGAACACAAAAGATGATATTTTTAGTAATGTTGGTAACATGGTACCCATTGAATTCTAATTTATGGACACAAAACCAAGTCAATGGGTACCACATTTGTTATCAACATTTTTCTAAATATCTTCTCCTGTTCTGCAGAAGAATGAAAGCCATTCAGGTTTGAAATGACATGAGGGTGTGTTTATAAGTAAAGAATTTTCATGTTTGTTTGGACTAACCACACAAAGTCATGGGTAGTGGGAGTGGCATCCGGTTTTCACTGCAAATTGATTGGATATATAAAAACTGTTCCAAGCCGTCTAACATACGTCATTTGAGATGGATAGTCACCACAGGATGTGCATTTTCAGATTTTTACAGAGGGCACGTGAATTTTAAAAAGAGAATGACCCACGCTATTAGCTAACAATAAATATATCTTCTACGTCATTTATTAATATTAATTCATGTTAATTTCAGCGTTCACTAATACATTATTAAAATCAAATGCTGTCACTGTTTACACGAGTTAATGCACTATGAATGAACATGAAAAAACTGAAAAACTAAATTGTTCAATGTTAGCTAAAGCATTTACTAATATTAACTAATAGCACCTTAATGTAAAATTTAATCGCATTGTGTTGTAATTGAATTAAAACACTGAATAAACTACATTATGTATTATAAACGACTTTACACACAGGCCTAAATAAAAATGAAAGTTCATATAGTTTTGCCAAAAGACCATCAGACGGAGAATATTGTAACTAGCAGCTCATGTAGCCATATGAAGTTCCCTTGCAGTGGACACCCATTTACACTTCCTGTTTAAATGCCAGTAATAAACATTAGTTTTGAGATCACAGAACTGCTGTTCTGTATCTTTACTGCTGATCATCTTTCCAAAACGCAGCAATTCATACTTTGGAAAAGAACTAACCTTTTTAAAAGGATCCAGGTATCCCAGCACACATAATAAAACTGCCATCGTCTCACTCAAGGCCTTGTACTTTGACCTGTAAACGGACCGCAGAATATCTCATCCATCATTAATGTGTGAAAATATGTATGCGGGACACAGTCAACTCCTCCCTGAGGACCTGCGGCGAAGCCGAACCCTAAACACACAGAGCGTGAGCTTCCAGAGCTTAATTCTGCAGTTAACACTCTCACATTTGCCTGAAGAACTAACCTCACACACACACGGTTTTGCCCAAAAAAGGGCGATTCAGCATGCAATGCCTTTAGCTCTGAATTAGACTCGCATAAAGAGTTTCCACTGGAATAACAGAGCGATTTTACAAGAGCCGGCACTCATCCTAGAGAGACACACACTCTTTCTCCTCGTTCTCTATTTCTCGCTCGCTCTCTGGTTCTGTTGTTTGGCTTTCTGCTCTCAGCATTAAGCATGGGTACGTAATGTCTGTGAATCAAACAGACGCACCACATTTTATTAATATAAATGCGTATCAAAACCAGTCACAGACTGTAAGTATAAGACTGTTCATTTTGAACAGCAGTTTTAATATGCCAATAATGCCCGTTTTATTGGAATCTTATATAATATTGCCCAAAAAGCTGACAGCTATTGCAAAAGTTTGGTAAGCTCTACTGTATGAAAAGAAAAAGGATCTTTTTTTATGGCGTTAACCTTCTCTCTCTCTCTCTTCTCACTCCCACATTTAAAGAACATCCAGAGACGGTTAAAAATAACAGAAACACAAACAGTGGTTGTCATTGCCCTCACCTCACCTACCCCGTGCCACAATTAATCACACACATACAGCTTTATAAAACAGAGCCACCAGACACACAAACACACACACAGTCTTCCAGCTCTCGTAACATGACTGTGCCCTGAAGCGTGACATTCCATCAGCAACAGTAGATTTGAAATGCACCTGCCTCTGCTGTCACAGAAATCAACCATCTCTGACCTGTCAAACACAAGCTGAGAATAAAGTCAAGCCCAAGACCTGTCAATCAAAACCCTCTTCCCCTATAGGAGGCGGTGTTAATCGTGACACGTGGCTGACGATGAGGACGTCATCCGAATAGCGAAGAGATTTACGCATGCTTCATTTCCTATGTCGCAGACATAGTTACTGACATGTCTTTAACTGTGTGTACTGAATTAACAGAGGGAGGAAAAAACACAAATCTCTGAGCTTAGGGCAACATCTGTGGCAAGATAAACTTTCTCCGTACTTTAATTTGTCTTCACACATGAACCAAAATGTCACTCTCTAAAAAAGGCTTGTAGATGCAACACAGTTATTTTGAGAAGGTTTTGAGGGCTAGACATCAGCTCTGTTCCAAAATGAGCTGCCACCAGGGAGCATTTAAAAGTAGGGATGCACCGCTATGTACATTTTGGCCGATAACGATAACGGATGATCCTTTACCATTGGAAGTCGATAACCGATATAGTGGCCGATATTCAGTATCTAGACATTAATATAACATTTCCTAAGACTGAAACAAAAGCAAAAAGTGGAAAACTGCTTTCATATGAAAACATTCGCTGTAGAAAACAAGACAACCGTTATTTCTCCCCTGAAAATCCTGTACCAAGCATACTTTACACTATTTAACGATTCTTTAACCTTCAAACTTTTCTGGTATATTTTTATTCAACAAAAATTATAGATGTTCTGAGCAACCCAGAAAAATTTTCTTAATAGCCATGTGTCTAACAGGCCTCAAGACAGAAATCATCCAGATAGCAGTCTGTTTCAAACAATATGCTTTTGTTCCTATAATTTACACATCTACATACTACATTAACAATTTTTTGCTATAATCACTAACTAAATAATGACGGAAAGACAGAGCTGTACTGCATTTTAACTGAGCGGCGTGCAGCTGAAAAAGTTAAGCCAGAGGAAATAATTCATGATTTATAGGCTATAATCTATCGGCGAATACCAATAACATTAAAAATGACCATTTATCGCTCGATACAGATATGGCCGATATTTTATCGGTGCGTCCCTATTTAAAGGCATTGTAGACAAAAAGGCTATTACAAAAAGGTAGGCAGTTACATGTGTATTTTGCAGAATAGGTAGTCCCAGAATGCAGTGCTGAATAAAACCATTTAAATAATTCACATATTATTTAAAGGCACAATACACCCAAAAATCTAAATTATGTAATCATTTACTCAACCTCGAGTTGTTCCAAATCTGTATACATTTCTTTCTTGAACTCAGAGAAATATATATGGAAGAATGCTTCTAACCGAACAGTTCTTGGCCAACATTCACAAAATAGTCAATATATATTCTTTGTGTTCAACAAAGAAATTTATAAAGCAATTTTTCCTACTATGGTAGTCAATGGTGGCCAAGATCCTGATTGGTTACAAGCATTCTTCCAAATATCTTTCTATGAATCTGAATACAGATTTGGAACAACTCGACGTTGAGCAGATGAAGACAGAATTATAATTTCCGGGTGAACTGATTCTTTAAGGTTTTATTTCAGTTAGGTCCTAAAAGGAAGCTTACTATGTAGGCAGTAGACACCATTTTTTTGTCTAAAATTAGAGGCAAATAATGAGAGTTAACCGCTTGTGACCACAGTATGATTTTATTCTAGGACACAGTCACACTTACTCATATGAAAGTGGAGTCTGTTCCTGGGTTGAGTGGAGACGAATGCGCTATCATCACTCACACTCTCCCTCTTACACACACTCACACAAAGCATCTGAATGCAGCTCGCAGTTGGTACGTCAATGCGTGGTAAAAAAATCTCTTTATATAACAATTAACAGGGCCATTTAAAACCACTCTGCTCAACACAGCTAATTACCCCAAATGACTTCTGCCCTCACTTTGCTATCGTGGCCCAAAATAGCTGGATTCAACGTTCTCAGCGGGCATCTCGCAGACCGACGTCACACTAGAGCTCCCATGAGCTTTTCTCTCCGCTGGCCCATGGGAACGACAGATTGACCACAGCTACCTATCAGCGTGAAATCACGCAATATCTCTACCGTCCTCTTCCAGACTGAGCGAATATGCCCTCACAAAGGCCCTGTTTTTTTGCCTGTTGCAGCTGTTAAAATGCGCAGAGTGAAACAGGTGCGAGCGATTAACCACTTTGTTCAGTTAACGCAAGGTGAACGAAGAAATTAAGCTTGCGAAATCAAATCAAATTGTCTTTCCTCTTCAGTATTTCTTTCTAAAGGACCTCTCAGTAGTGAAATTCTAATTTTCTCCTGCAAACAGCGAAGTCTGATTCATTCCAGCTCCTCAGAGTCATATACACACAATGAGGTAAAAATAGAGATCCTCACTTCCTAATCCCATTAGCTCCGTCTTAGAATAGAAGCCCAACATTTACAGAGACGCCAACACAAAGGAGAAAGAGAGAAAATGTTCTGTTCTGAGTTTAAACTACAGAGCGGGTACACTCAAACAATGTGAAATATAATATACAAACACATCTAATCTGCTGAACACATACACAGAAGCAACATCAGAGAGCGCTGTGAATGCATTGGTTTCATTGGGGATGGGACATAAATGCTGAAGGCTGCGAAAGAGATGCTTTGCCATGCCACAAAAAGCAGAGATTTTTTTTATTTTGTGGAAAAGTAATTAGACATCACTGACCAATGCATTTCTTGAACGGCCCGTCCAGGCTTCACCATCAAAAGCATTTTAACAATTGTGCAAAAACCACGGCAACAACATCCCTATGGTACTTCCAAAAGTCCAGAAAGGTCAGAGTTATTTTTAACCATCTTGCTACATATTTTTCTTCCTCAATGGGCCAACATGAATCATGACAAAGGGTGGCACATCCTCGCAAGCGTGACTTACATAGCTCTGGTCCATCATTAGCATAATTCTAGTAGTCCAGACTGAATAGTCATAACACTCTCAGACTCGTCTAAAAACAGCTTCCCTGCAGGCCACCATGAAACAAAGAAAAAAACATGACCTGAATATAAAAAGGTCAGTGTCAGGTGAGCAGGACAAGCTTTAGACAAGGGCTGGTCACTGGTTGTAATTGGACGTATCTGGTTTCTGCCATAAAAAAGCCCAAAACGACACAACTTCCTCAAAAACTTTAAGGCTAAGGAAGTGGAGCGGAAAGAAAGACAGCTACGTGACCTCTGCCCTCTCCGGTGGCCAAAGAAAACGATTCTCTCGGCCGGCCGGTCAGGATGAGCATCTGGATCACGGTGCTGGTCTAATCAGGACTGATGAATGTGGGTCGGCTTTAATCTTTCCGTGTAGAACTGATTGGAAAGTAGACCCTGCTTTGAAGTGGAGAATTCCATTAGCTTCCGGCGCTCTGATCCGACCGGTACAGGGACGCCATCACACACACACACTTTTTTACACCATCACCCTCCTCCCAAAGGCAACTGTAGAAGCCCATTTTAACAAAAAAAAAACGCAAATATCTATTTAAAGAGCATCCGTATGTATGACACACTTGGTCTGTACTGGCTGTCTGGGCAGCACTGTGTATCCTGACCAACTTCAAGGGCTCTTCGTCACTTTGATCCAGTCAAATACGACAACTGGCTGTTAAGGGATCAGAGACAGCCGAGCTGGGCTGAGCAAAGAGCTAGCGAAGAGAAGAAAGCAAGCCGCCATCTGGGCTGACCACCAACTCGCTCTCCTCACAAAAGACAGGAGTACCGATCCGTCCGCTCAACTGCCTAAAAAACAGAATGTACCTGAAGCTCCCCGCAACCTATTTTCATTTGTCTTCAAACCATTTCGAAAACCCTTTTATGTCCAAGAGTGGTTTGCTATCTCCACACAACAGCTGCCTGAAACTGGGAATCTTTTGTGAGTGTGATCTAGACTGAAGCCAACACTTAGAGGCATTAGTACATAAAAATCAGCGTTTGAAGTCATAAAAACAGAGAAGCCATAGGCACAGTGGTTACAGGCTCTGTAAGGAAGGAGATTGAGAGAGAAAGAACCCTGAGACCTTCTCATATCACTGCAGTTTGGATTCAAACAGAACGACGAGCAGCAGTCAAAAAGCGCGGCCGAATAAACAAAGCCGGTGTTGGTTCGTCTTATATTATCGCAGGGCAGGTGAAGAAGAGAAAGACGATAAATTAGGACACGAAACTGCAAGGAAAGCAAACGTAAGCGGTCACCTCTGGTGCTACAATCCAGCTGAGAGCCATTTATATTCCCTGACATGATTTTAATTTTAATATTACAGCCAAACAAAACCAAACAGGGTCAGATTATACAGCACTCGACGGAATCTCTTCTCCTGACAGCCAAAAAAAAAGCTGGAAAACCTCAGGAAGACTGGTTGGGTTTGCTTTACTTGTTGTTTTAGGAAACTGTATAGGTTCAAGGGAACAGAGCAAGATGAGAGAGAGAGACAGGCCAAATATAAGCAGGGAGAGATCAAGAGTGCTGAGAGAAGGACCGGACTGAAATCAGGAGAGAGAGACGCGATGGATAGCAGAAAAGAGAGAGAGACAGACAGTGCTGAGATCAGAAAGTATGCCCGTATGTCTCATATTAATATTACCCTCATTTACTTGAATAAATAATATATCTTCTCTATTATGTTATTTACATTTGTACGTGGTCTTAGTTAACACTGTATTTTTACAGATTTACATTTTACTTAAACATTGTGTGCAAAACTTGCGCAAATGTACACAAAAAAATTTAAGTAAATCCTATAGTTGTTTCTATTGGCCGCGGGAGAAGTTGTCACAGAGCACAGCGGCAAAAGTCAAACTATTTTGAACTTTGACCGCGGTGTTATAGCAGAGCGCATTCCCCGTCCTATGTGTAAGGGTACAAGACGGTGCTGTGAGAGAGAGACATGCCCTATACCGTGCATTAGCGTTAAATAGAGAGATAAAGCAACCGAACACAGAAGAGTGCAACAGGGTGTCTGGCTGCTTTATTGCAAGATATTGGGTCATGCCTCTGTACACAGGCAGGAGTATGTCTGCGAGACACATCCGTGTTTCACCGCGGAACACATCCAGCTCTGGCACGTCCAATGTGTCCGAGAGCTGTGGCTTCTTGAAGCTGCTTTGAATTAGTGATTCTCAATGGACTGAGCCCAGATCCAACAAAATAATGACATTAAATCCCTCTCAGAAGACAGCACGCTTTTATAAATTACTAAGAGGAAATATCACAGTCCTGGTGTCGGCAGAAACGTGCAAAAATCAAAGCAGCAGCTATTTAGTGCGGTTGGTGTCTGCTGCCCTGAGCGGAGTCAAACAAAACTAATACAACACATGAAATTAAACAATGACATTCAGACGTCCTTCATTAGACAAACAGCATTCGGACGGATTTCCCATTGTAATTACATGTGTGTTTTATATAATTGGCAGGTATGAGTAGCAATTCATTAAATCGTTTGATGACATTACGATTTTAATTGTTGTTTAGCTGTAATCCTCATGGATTCTAATCGACCTAAAGAGGGAAGACTGACTCTATTCATTTTTTTCATGGCTGTTGGCAATGAGTAAAATTGTGCTTATTTCAAAACAAAAGTATTCCTGTAGCTCAGTGGTAAGAGCATTGTGTTAACAACGCAAGGTTGTGGGTTCGATCTCAGGGGATTGCAGATACCTATGTCAAATGTACAGGATAATGCTATGTAAGTCGCTTTGGATAAAAGCATCTGCCAAATGCCTAAATATAAATGTACAAAAGACTGCTGAAAGTCTACAGCATTGACTGATCAGTCTCTTTGGATTATCTCTGGAGAGACTTTTACGTTTTATTTGTTGAACAATCGAAATCAAAACCAAGGCTACATTTAGAATAAACCAATTAAATATAAATCATCTATAATTTACAAAACTCTTTACATCACTGACATCTCCACCAAAGCCCCACAAAATAGAACCTGTCATCCTTAATTTAAAAACACGTCTACTCCAATGTCAATGGGCCCATATAAGCGCCTTTAACATCTGTGTTGGGTCTATAACTCCTTCCTGAAAAATCAAGAGAAAAAGAAAGATGTATGAGAATGGAGCTGGAACTTGGACTGACAGGCAGAGAGACAGTGACAGCAGCAGTGAGACTGACAGTCCAAAGAGAGAGAGACAGACAGACAATAGAGGGAAAAAATAGAATGAGTGAAAACTCAATCACACAGGAGGAGGCCCAACACAACGTCTGATTCTGCCTACCCACAGAGAGACGAAAAACATAAATTATCAAAATAAACCAGGCGAACGGACAAAAAAAAACGTCTAAAAAAAGCAGGAACAAAAATGACATCCACACACTGAAATGACAGTTTCTTTCACGCGCACATAGACATCATCCCGTTTTACTGCAGTGCTTGTTTAAAAAGTGCTTATAACTCAGGAGTTTTAGCTGTGGAAGTCACAGAAAGATGGAGACAAAGCTCTCTCTCTCTCTCTCTCTCTCTCTCTCTGTTTTGCTGGTGTAATTACTTGTGCAGATGCCTCACCACAAACACACAGCTGACAAGTGCAGATGTAGACTCGTCTACTAACAAAACTGTTGTGTTTTCCACGAAGCACAAAAACAGAGGTGTGTGGTGTGTATGTGTGTGCGTGAATGTGTGTGCGTGATATAGTCTCCAAAAAAGAGCTTAACACAAGCTCAGGCTAAAGTGACGTCTCAGCACCTGCAAAGTTTTCTCAGCACTATACATCAGATACGCAGGAAGACAGAGAGATGGATAGACCCATTGAGAGAGAAGATGGAGAAAAGTATTACTTAAAAACATGTTTTGTACATACAGGGAGATGCAAAAGAACATACAGGAAAGATACAACTAGCAAAAATAATTTACAAACACCACACACAGCATATAAAACAATTACCAGAATCAATTGAAAACACACACACACACAAACGCACACAGATCTAAACACAGCCATGACAGAACTGGGCAGCAGAATCAATAGATCCCCTCACAGAGGACTGCAATCTCACGTTCGCCCTGAAAACCAGCAAACAGCACACACACGGATGAATCAGACTTCTGCCTGCCTGCGTGTTATCTAATCCTTTATTGCTCTTTTTAAAAAGCAAGTTTTTCACGGTTACATCATATGATTAATAAAAATGACTCTGGAACAAAGAGTAAAATCAACCTATGAGCAAACAAACACTTCCTACGCTAGTTCAGAGAAAGAAAGATTATTAAAGGCAGTCTCAGTCTCAGACAGCATGCCCACAGACCGCCCACAGTACATTCAGAGGCCGTCTGATACATACTGCACACAATGCTGAAAAGCACTGGCAAAAAGACGAGCAAGCCCAGACTAGATATGCTGAAATCTATACTTTCAGTTATGGTACCCAGGTTAGTACTAGTCCTGGAAACAAAGTCATGTTTGCAAGTTATCAGTAAATACAGCACTTATGGACAGGACTCAAGTAAGCCAGATCAATGACGTTTCATTTTTAGAAAGATATTCAGAGTTTTGTTTGAAGCACTAGAAATGTAAATTCTGCTTTGTTTTTCAATTATGTCTGTGAAATAATCAGCATTTTTCGGTTTGATTTCAAAGACGTTTCTTCTGTACAGCCAATCACAAAAATTGCTTTGCTATTATTCAAATGAGTTTTTCCACGCCTGTGTTTTTTAGTGATACCATTTCAGATTTCCCTTTCCCTTAACATCACATGAAAATATGTCGGTCAGACAGTCTGTTCCTATCCAAGCAGGCAGACCAGACTAGACTTCATGTCTTTTCTGTCGACAGTCTGCATGTTTAATAATGTGCACATAGCTATAGATCAACCTTGATTCCTGGAATAATAAAAGAATCCCTGCCATGTTATGCAGAACACAAACACACAGGACTAATTATGTGTGTGTGTGTGTGTGGGTAGTTTTACTCCAGAACTCTCATCCTATCAACCTGAGGACACAGATGTCTTCTGTGACTAAACCAGTCTTCTGCTTGGCAACTCTCCTAACCTCAACTCTGCTCCTCAACTCTCCTTAAGTCTCATTGTCTTTCTCCACAGACATCCTGAACTTATCTGAGGTTCATATCTGTGGTCTACAGTTAGCGCTTATGACACCTAGATCTTATTAGACTGCTTTCACTTCACTTTTCCTAAACGTGCACATTTCTTTCTGTGTTTTCGCGTTTGTGTGTTAATATTTATTTGTATGTTTGATGTCACCACACACACAGTATAAATAAAATATTTATAAAAGAGTAAAGCAGGTATTCCTATATTATAAAATACAACATGACATGACACCACAAGTTAATAGCAATATGCTGAAATTTCGAACGCCTCTATCTTAATCGACAAAGCTGTCTACACTGCGGGCCGCAAAATCGACACCGCTTTAATCTCTACTGAAACCCTCAATACAGCTAAACTGGCTACAAAGGCGGAAAACAGGCAAAATGACAGTCATTGCCATTCATGGATTTGCATTGATTTGCAGCCAAAACCTGTTAAACACACAGAGTGAAAAGTATGAGCAGCGACTCCGAGTTTACAGAGGGCTGGAGATGACCTGATTCCCCATCGATCACAAAGCCTCCGTTCTCCGATTCTCCCGGGACCGAATGAGCAAATGTCCAGCCAGTCTAATTAATCCGTAAGTCAAACTGATTTAATTAAGGCGGCACTTCTGCCTGAGCGGCAAACAGGCAGGAGAAAAAAACAATCTCGCTCTTTGTTTAAAGAGAGCAAAGATTTTAACAGCGGGCCGGCTACCGAACAGATTGGAGAAAGTTTCCGTTGACGCCTGAAAGCACAGACGTGGCTTTGTATACATTTATTGACGCCAGACCAATAACAGTGTTATTCATTTAACATCCAATTAAAAGAGAAAAACAAACACGACGTGTGAACTCCTTCAAATTACTCCAAATATAGAGTTTTAATCTTGAAAACAATTCATTTAAGATTTACAAAGGTGAGTGGTTTTAGTATATTCAATACTTTTTAGGCCATGACTACACTTTGGAGCATCTTTCCTTCCGTGAAAGATGAAGTTGCATTTCCACAGAAATCTCACAGCAATGCTCCCTCAGACCTGAAACAAGACAGAACGGAATAAGAACTAATGTGGTACAGATTACCACATTAGATTAACAGACAAAATCATGATCTTTGCACCTCTTCCCGTCTGAGAGACAATGAGATCTGCGAACGCTGCAATGACTCTTTCGGATTTTGGGGAATGACAGGGAACTTGTCAAAGACAATCACCATGTGGTTCTGCCCACGGCAGCCTGCGATCTGCTCCTGTCTCTCGCAGCACAGAAAAAGCCATAAACCCAACAGAAATCCCTCTAGTCTACAGCGATGGGAAAACAAAACCACAGAGAACGAACGAGAAAGAAATGTGAGTGATGTTGTTTGTTCAGTCCTGTGGCCCATCACCTTGATCTGGGCTGATCGAGCAGCTGTGTACTGGACAAAATCTTGGCTTAAACCCCCCGTCTCCATCTAATAAACCCAAATCCAGCAGCCGGATATCAGCTTCTCTCTGTGTGCCCTCCCGCTGTTGTGGAAATATCCTGTTATTGCTGCTCTCTCTCTATTGATCGGGATGTAATTGCTCTAAAACTCTGTTGTTCCGAGGCGCTTCCTCTTTCCATGCCGTGTGGGGCGTAGTGGGTTTCTAAACAACTCGAACCACAAGCCACAGTGGAAGTCTTTCCCAGAGATATTAAACTCCCAGACAGACACTCTGCACGATATGGCTTCTTAGAAAGAGCACAATGACTTCCTCAGGGTGTCTATGAGCTCATCTATCCAGCCCGAGTGGGCTATCGAACGTGAGCGGTTGTTCCTATGAAAAAAAAACATTCCCAGTGTGAGGACTGCACTTCCTGTGCCGATGCCTTTAGATAGCTGCATCAGAAGAGCACTTACAGACACTTCACAAGGCGAGAGAGACATGTATATAAGAGTCACGTTCAGACAGACCCAAAATACATCTCTACTAAAATAGCACAACAGACTGACACGCACACACAAGCGTGCTAGATGAAAAGGCCCCCAGCAAGATCACACCAGAGGAGGAGTAGATGACTGCTGAAATAAAAACAAGAGTGAGAAAAGAAGAGACAGAAAATGAGCGAGAGAGGGTCTCCAACTAAAACAGCAAATCATCTCTCTCTCTCTCTCTCTCTCTCTCTCTCTCTCCCTCTCTCTCTCTCTCTCTAGTTTGATGATTTTACATCGCATGTAAATGTTGGTGGACTCTGTTGGTCAGATATAATTCAGCCTAGTTCCGAGTACGCCGGCACTTTATCACACTAGCTCTCCTCTCGCTCTCTCAGCATTACAGCAGTAGTATTACATGCCTGAATGAGAGTGAGAACTCATAACTGTCCTTCACTTTTATCTGCTCTAGATTCATCCCACACCTGTTTTCAACAAAGCATCAGAAGACAGGCCTTCAATAAGATGCTGCAGTTCTCTGTTTCTGCCGCACCAGAAAAATAGAGAAGGAGGCGGCATACTGGAACAGAGAAACAACACAACAGTATACTTTTAAGATATCTGTTAAATAAGAGGACAAACTTCTTCCAACACTGATGTAAAACAGCCTGACTACTACATGCTCAAGGAGTCTGCCATTTTTTCATGGTTTTTGTAATGATTAAGTTCTGCAGACTTGCAAATTTACAGATAGTAAATACGTAACAAACAAATACAAAATTCAATTAGGAGAGCATTTCAATATTAGTTTAAGTTTTTCTGAATTTGTTTTCAGGTAAAAAATTCATTTTGTTTCCTTCTGTGAATAACTAACAATATTTTTGCCAAATTTAGCTATTTCCATTTATCTGCAGTAAATGAAAACTGGAGAAACAGGTCAAAATGACAAAGGATGCACTGTATTATTTCAGACCTCAAAAACTGCAAAGAAAACAAGTTCACATTTACAAAAATGTCTCCATGCTCAGAAACATGTGATAACCTTGATTTGTATCACAGTTTTCATTTGTCTTGTCATGCTGTCAGTCTTTCAAATTGCTGTTTGATGACAGCAATGTCACTCCTGAGCTTTGATTTTGTCCAAATTCAACAAACACTGAACATCTACGGTAGAAAAGATGATTAAATGGAAATTTGGAATGGTCCCATGATTTTGTCTGTGGCTTTGTGGGTCAAAGACGAAAAAGGGTTTAAGCGTAAAAATAATGGGTCTCATTCATGAAAGATTCGTAGATATACGAGTAAATTCAGAGTAATTTGCACGTCAAACAGACCTTCCTGAACACTTTCCTCGGGATTCACAAATACTTCACAACGGTCAGATTTCATGGTAAAACGTGTGTATGTTACAGAATTCCAAGTTGCACCAATTCCTGAACAGGGCGCGCATGCACGATTATTTACAACTAGCATAATCCCAACCTATGAATTACAGCTACGCAAATAACGGATATAGGAATGCTGGAATCCTCTGGACTTCATTCTCTGGTTTGGCTATATTATATAGCATAAATGCATAAGAGACGAATAGGCAATATGCTTTCCAATAAATGAATCCATTAAACTGTGTCCACTTTAGCCTTTTACCCTAAAATAATATTAACTGGTGCTCTTCTGAAAACGCCCAGATGGTGGCGCTTGAGAACATTTTGGAGCCACTTCGCGTTATTCCGTAGATGTGTGGTTTAACACACCATTTACACTTGGCATGGAGCAGATGTACATTTCTTTCGTACCAACTAACATTTTGAAAATACAATCATTTTCATGAATCCGAAAATGTGAAGAATTTGTTGAATGACTTTACGAACAATTTACAAAACAATTGGTTCTGTTTGTGTTTCATGAATGTTTTAAATTGTTAGTTAACAACATGTAAACGTTTTCTGTTTATTGCATTTTTTTCTGAGCAAAAAAGTAACATCATACATTTTCCCCTGATTTACATAAGACGCCCACAAAATGTCATTCAGTGAAACAATCTTGTCAGGCATATTTACAACAAAAATCTATTCATGACATAATAAAAGACTAATCACTTTCACCCCAAATGCTAATTAGTTGTTTTTTATTTTTTTATTTGCCACAATCCTAGGTTTTGCACATTTTTCAATAAGAATTGTTTACTAATTTAAATCACAATAAAATGTAACATGCTTATTCTTTTATATATTTTAACTTTTACAAGTCAGAATAAGCATGTTGTTACAGTGAATGACAATGTAACATTATTTCAACCAAATTTAAACATTTTATTCTCTAAATATTTTCCTTACATTTAAGGTGCTTTCTATGGACATAAAATCCTTTTTGTACATTTGTTTTGATGGGGACATCTTAATGTCTTTGACCCATGTATATAGATACTGACATTAGCACACAATTTTTGTGTAATTAAAGGCGGTGTGTTACACTGGTTAAAACTACTCCTAGACACCCTGAATCCCATCTCAAGACAAGTGGAAATCCCTAACAGATGTACCCACAACCTATAACATAAGACCTTGTGATGAGGTAAAAACGAAAATATAAAAAGATTCACTGCAGTTATTGCTCAGGCAGTGAGTAACCGGTGTTGAATTATTTAGCAAACTCTGTCGGCTAAGTTTAAAAATAAACCCTCACATTTATGTATCCGGTCTTTTATTCCCATTTTTAAGCCGGTCTATATAATTGTTTTCCTTTAATTGATAGAGACAGTCAAGAAACGGCATGAAATAATGGGAATGAGCAGAGGGCAACGTGATCAGAAAAGGGCGCAAACCACATTTGAACCTAAAGCACCATAGCGCATTATTGCAGAGCGCTTGCCACCACACCACAGCACATCTCTCGCAAGATTAATGAGCTTGTCCACAGCATTCACATTCTCCTCTTTCAGCATATCCCATCTGATCCGCAAAGAAACCGCAGAAGTCACTCTTCCACAGGCCAGAACCTACCGCATCCTTCCCCCACTGCTTGTTTGTTCACGTTATAATCTTTTTTTACGGTGAGCTGAGAGCGAGGCGTCCCAATACCATGATCCCATCAACTCAGCGCTCGGTGATTGACTTTTCCCTCCCAACGATCTTCTCTGCCTTTGCCAGATATCGGATTGTTTTTTTGTGGAAAGTCGATGGACGTCCTGTCTGTTTTGCAGAACCATTTTAAACTGCATTTCTTTTCCCAACTAAAACCCACACATGCCAAATATGTTGCTGGAGGGATGTATCTAGACTTCAGGACGTTTTCTACTTTGTAGACGGATGAAGAAGAGATTGAGTTTGGGTAAGTGTGTGAATCCCTCTGGTGTGTAGGTAAGAGAAACAATTCACTGTTCGGAAGAGTAGGAACGGCATTCCGAACCCGTTAATTTGTGAAACAGTACATTTAACCAAACAAACTAAGGAAAAACTTTATATATCTTAAATAAAACTTAACATTTTGTATCTATTCTTTGATGGTGAAAATAGACAGTAACTGAAAGTAACATCCTGAAACAACTACAACAAACTTAACTAATGCTGCGTTCACACCAAACGCGAATTAACGATTTGCACGAGTAAAGTCTGTTTAATTTAAACCAGATAAAAAAAATGTAATCGTAGTAAATTGATAACTGAAGTCAACACTATAGTAAACTTTTAATATTTACTAAAGTAAGGTTAAAAAAACTATAGTAGCTAGAAATGTTACTGCAGTTTACTGTAGTAAATACTAAGGTATACTATTTAGTATTTTCGCAATAGAGTTTCTAGATGTGGACAAATATATAAATATGAGAAACATAGAACACAGAAAAATTTAAAGGGAATTTGGGAAAAACAAGAAATCATGGCCCTAATTTATCTATCCGTTTGTAACATTACTGTCTTTTAATGTGTAACATCAATAGCTGCACTACAAAGATGACTATAGACGTTTTACACTAAAACTGTTTGGCCTGTGCTACAAAACTTTGAACCTCTTTAGCACCAGCGCTATGTGCAAAATCAGTTAACATGCAGCCCTGATATAGCACATGTCAATTTGTATAAACACATCTGTACAACTTACTAAATCACACAAAAAAAGAAACCTTTGGTAAACCAGGGATGAATATGAAACGCATCTCTTCAGAAAGCGATGCAACTATTCAGAATTGCACGGCTGTCTAATTTAAGTTATGACAATCAGGGATGTCTCAAACATGATGAGCACATGCTAATAATGCAAACGGGAAAGAGTTTATCACAACGGTCACCTCTTCTGAAGACACTCATAACTAGCTTCCATTTCCATAACAAGCTTTCAAGCTCTTAACAGCACAAGAGGCCATAGTCCCAGTGGCAATTAAAATCACGTTGAGACACGCCATGATCTGTTGTGATATCACAGTGTGACACAATGGCGGCAACAAATGTTGGCTGGGAAAATGATTGGCAACGGTCACTTTGGCAACCAATGACAAGCTCAATTCTGAGAGGAGACAGAAGTTTGGGAAAAACCCAACCATGAATTAAGTGTAAATGACATCACTAGTAACATCATCAAGGACTCTTGGCACCGGAGCAGAAGGTCATAAGTCAAATGTTAAAATCACCTCAGCTATCCGTTGCACTTAATGTCCACAATATTTCTCCTTATGCTCACGTCTTAGAATCACATGGTAATAACACTCGATAGCCACAGAGTCATAACCAACAGCACAGTTAGTTTAACAGAAAAAGCAAAAAAACACAGACTTCATGCAGAGAAATATACACAACCGCTAATGTTCAGCAAATGCAGGCAAGATGCGTGACAGGGCCGATTGCTTGCGGTCTAAAAATGTTACATGTAAAAAAGCCCTTGTGCAACGCCTGTAGGTCTGCCTCAATCCCTTTGCCTTAAATCCTCTATGTTCTCTACTTCACACTGATGTAAATACAGCTCTTTCTGAACTGATGAGCTCAGCTTTCTCTTATCTTTAAAAATGAACAACAGTACAATAATAAGCTATTTTATTTATTTTGTGATACCAAAATAAAACACACACACAGAAAGGATGCGGTTACAAAAGAGAGAAACCCGTTCGTGTCTACCTGAAATTGACAATTCGGTTCTCATAACCTGCCATCCACAGGGGAGTTCATATTGTTTAAGGAGGTTCAAAAAATAACAGCGCTGCCTGGGAGCAAAAATGTATTTTCTTTGTTTCAACAGGAATCCAGGGACCTGCGGGGTGGAAACGTCTGAGCCGTTTTTGAAGTTGCACAAAAAAGGTTAAGAGACCAAAACTGAAAAATAAAAATATAAAAAGTCTAGAAACTCGGGAAATGTACACCAACTGGCCTAGAAGACGCGACGTGGATCTGATTCCCTCCGACTGAAACCAGACCCATTCAGGCCCATCTATGAGGCACGTAAAATCAAGGAAAATTCACCATCGATCCTTGTTTCTTTTGGGACAAAAGGAAATATCTGCCAGAGTGGACGGCACTTGGGCGGACAGTCTGAGCTTCAGACCAATTTACAGAGTAAGGAGGAAGAACGCATTAGCACAAAGTGGGCGGACACATTGACACTTAATCACAGAACTACCCACAAATCCCGGCAGATCACTTCAGATGAACACCCATGACTGACTACATAAACATTATGGCCCTCCCACCGCCTAATGCTTATTACAAAGTGAAATATAATTTACATAAACATAAATTACACCACATTACATTTGCAGGTAACTGATCTGATGCAAAGCAAAAGTTTTAAAATCTGACCTTAGGTTGAGCACGTCGAGGAAAGGCAACCTTAGGATCAATCTGCGCACAAAAGAGAGAGAAAAGCTTTAGGAGAATAATTTAATACACGTATGCAGACCAAAATGTATCACAATACACTCGTATTTCAAATCATCACACTGAAATTATAAGCATGGATGGGTGGGTCATAATGGAACGATGATGTAGACATGAATCAGATCCAACATCTTTGGCTTGTCATCTTGTTAATTTCAGCTTTTGTGCCATCTTACCGCTAACTTTGTGTGCAGAAAGAAAGAATGATCAGAGAAACTATTTCATGCTCCAATGTCACACTGTCTTGCCTCAGCCTTAAAAAAGCTTCTTAGAAAGGGGAGTTTCAAACAATCTCATCCAGACAGACTTAGTCATGAGGAAAAACATAAACAGATCGAAATTGGCCTCTTGCAGGAAATTACTTGTCCATGTTCAGCAAGGCAAGGGCTTTAGATTGGAGCAGAACTCCCAGCGTAGAATTGAACGTTTGCCTGAGGGCTCGGCAGCATGTAAGTGTGTATCATTACAGACGTACTATTCCTGAATAATACGCACACACTGCTTACTGCTGCACACCCTGGACATTACCGACTTGGATGTGAACTGCTATTTTCCCTTCGATCTCTTCAAAGGAAAAGGAGTCACTTTCTTTTTCAAGCATGTTGGAATAGTAGTTAAATGATCATATATAGGACATTTAGACTAGTAAACATGATGGGTTAGGGTGTGAAATGACACACTGGTGTGCCTACTGAACCAAACATTTTTTATCCCATAATTCCAATTGACTGATCCATGATTGTTATCTCTTTAAATCAGGTCAATTAGAGAGATGGATTTTGTAACACCTGGGTATGGAAACCTTCTCAGTGATGAATTCAATGTAGCGATTCGTTTTAGCAATTAGCCTGAGGCTTAACCAATTCAACCTCAATTATTCCATAAAAACAAGCCTGTGTGTGAGGAGAAACAATATTGCGCTTTGAATTTCGTATTCTCTCTACACCCTGATGAATGAAATGAACGGACGGACACAAAAACATTCATATGGAAATCTGATTATATTTCTACCTAATAAACATCATCTGCATCCAATTGCAACAGTTGTCTGGTCAGACTCTATTAAATGAATGAGCAGCATCTATGGGGTCAAGACCTTCGTCTACTACCGCTGAGGCTGTATCAGAAAACGCTTATTTTTACAAGCGATCCCAGATCATTTCAAACCCTTAAAACCCATTGAAAGCAGACAGCAGTTATTAGGGCAATATATAATTTAGACTAGAGCACACATTGTACGTTTTGTGTGTGTGATGGCCTGTTATCAGATGAAACATTTACCAAGGTTTGCCCAACTCAGCAGTAATACAGGAGAATTTAATGTGTTTTTTCCAATAGTGACCCTGTTTGCACCTGGCATTAACATCCATTTTAGGTCATCTGATAACAAGTGGTCACAGCTAAATATGGGTCTGCACATGGTTTCGTGATCCACTTCACTTCACCCACAGTCATAGGGCAGCAAACACATCCCATCTGTAGAGTAAACACATTTTTATCCTGGTGCATACAAGTCTATATTCTGTAATCAAACTTTGCAAATCCCTAGTTTAAGATCAATTTTTAAAAGAAAACACTCTAATTAAAATGAATTAATAAAGCGTAAACATATGCGTTCTTAATTTAGTAGTACATCTTAAGTATGTAAAGATCATATGAAGCACATCTGACCTTCAGTAAACCTACTTAAATAAAATAACGTGATGAAAGACCGCTTCTGACTATTTATTTAAGTCCTGTGATACTGAGCTTCTTTATCTCTACACTAACTTTTAAACAATCTGTTTAAACGATACACACTACCTAACAACCAAAGATATTAATATTAACAAGATGCGCCACTGCCGTAACGATGAATGGCAAAGAATGCAACCTTCAATATAACCAAAGTTTAGATCCAGTTCATGTCATGTTCAATTATTGATCGGAATTATGCGGTTTAATTGTGATTTTGCCAGCAATTTGAAAAATATTTGCCTTCCCCCATTCGAGTAGGTAGGACTGTGGACTTGCTATGATGTAAATAGCTGCCCGGAGGCATTGCAAACATGGCCGCCGAGTGGCACGACTTCCGTAAATGGACTTTGCTAACGATGCGGTCTAGATAAGCAGCTGACTGAGTTTCGGGACACAGCCTCTGACTTTTCAGATATGCCTAGATGTATTTTCTCCCCAGAGTTCTTCAAGAAGACATCACTCAAAGTGTTTACTGTTCCTGTACACTGTACAAAACTCGGCACTGATTGCAGGAGACGAGATAACAACCCCCCTCTGCGATAAAAAGCTCACAGAAATCTGATTTCAGCGACACGCTGCACAGCCCCGAAACCTCACTGCCAGTCGTAATTATTCATTACCGTCAGATTTACAGACAGCGTCAGACACGTGAGCGTTCCTGGAGCGCAGAAGACTGAAGAGCGAAGGCAGCTTACGGCGTAGTCACTCCAGGTGTTCTGCATGGTTTGTCTGACATTTCATTTTTTGTTTTTTCGTACGACCAAACAAACGAAAAAAAATCAACGAGCGGCAAAGAAGTGTCATTTTCAGAATGCCTGATGTAACAATACATTACTGTTATGAATGGCAATTATAGCACTACCTATATATGCTTTGTATACAATACAGTATACTTAACAATAAATACATACCAAATAGTCAAACATAATATACTTGATACTGTATACACATTTCTACACTGCTTAAAGGAAAAGTTCACGCCAAAAAGTCTTCATTTCGTCACCATCCGAGATCTGTATACATTTCTTTGTTCTGAAGAACGCAGAGAAAGATATTTGGAAGATTGGAAGTTCTTGGCCACCATAGACTACAATAGTAGGATTTTTTTTTGTTAATTTCTTTGTTCTGTTGAACACAAAAAAAGATGTGTTAAATAAATGAACGAAAGCAAACAGTTCTTGTTCTGTTTGGTTACAAGCACTCTTCCAAATATCTTTCTCTCTGTTCATCAGAACAAAGAAATGTATACAGATCCCGGATGGTGACTAAATGAAGACTTTTTGAGGTGAACTTTTCCTTTAAGAAGTGTACAGATGTATACACATTATCAAGTATATTTCGTTTTACTATTTAGGATGCATTTATTGTAAAGTGTACTGTATTGAACTCAAGAGGGACTAAATGATGACAGAACTTTTATTTTGGGGTAAACTGTCCCTTTAACCAAGTGGGGAAAAACTGGTTTTGTTATTCAAGCTAAAATCTTCCTGAACGCGTGTAAGTTTATTATACAAAGACCCAAAGTGAAACAACAACTCCCTGTGGGTGGAAAGTGCATGTCCCTGTGAGTCTTAGGTGACTGTGAGGGAAAAGGAAGGGGAAACCCAAAGGTCTCTGCTCAGAATGAGATCAGATGGGTTCATAACAGTTCTCTCATGTTATTTCCCAGATTAGCAGGGGAAGGACACATTTCAGCTCAGAGTCCTTGAGTGAATGTCAGTCTACACACTATCACAGATGCCACATTCATTTCAACACAGAGCATGCAATTCTATGGCTGCTTCTATGTCTTCTATATATGGAGGGCTGAACCATACGATTTTTTGCTTGTCTTGAGCCAGTAAAAGGTTTATTTGCCAAGCCAGCATTTTTACTCTCCACTTCACAAACAAGACAAATGTGCGATAAAAAAATCTATAAAGTAACCGTGATGGTTATATAGAGACATGTGCATGACCAATGGATGAAACATGCACTGGCAACAAGGCACTTGCTCCACAAGGTTGCATCAACAAGCCCAAAACTCAAACACTGGCTGCGGGCCATTCTTATTGTTGAGCCCTGATATGCAAGTAATTCACAGTCCACTCAAGCCCACAAGAAAAACGAACACATTAATAAAGAAGCAGGAAATAAACAGAGATGAAAAGGAAATTAAAAAACGCTGTGGGAAAGAACGACACCAAAATTTCCCGTTATATTGGATTTACATCCGACTCGAAACTCAAACATGCAGCACACAAACAGACGTAAAACAAATTGCAGCATCAAACGTTATGAAGCGGTACATACCGTCTTGGAGTCTAATTCGTGGTGTGGTTGAGCTAAGACTTTATCTACACTGGAAACATCTGTAAACGTGATGAAGCCAAATCCTCTGTGGAGCAAAACAAAAACACACTGAAGGTCAGCAGATAACGCCATAGAAGAAACAGTGACACTACACACTCCTGCGCTTATAGTTCATCTTATACATTCAGCTATGGATAGTACACGTGTATCAATGCTTTTATATAGTTCTAAGTGACTATTTGAGAGAATCGGTCATTATTAAAGACTCTCATCTTAATCCTTCCCCCACACATTGCTACACCACAAACCAACCTACATGAAGACGAACAGCATAAATCACCTTTATTGACATTTCAAGTGTTTCAAAGTACCTTCGCAGTCATAAACAGTAAATACATAATGCAAATTGCATTGGTAGGTTTAACAGTAGATCAGTTCTGAGTTGAAAGTTAGTGACAGAATAGTGGACTGATGTGGTATACGAGTCATCTTTAAACTTCAAAGTCGTCAAATCTGACCTTCATCTTTTTTGTAGGAAAGTGCACATGTAACAGTAAACATAAGCGTACATTGAAGGTACACATCTATACTACAAACACACAATCATTTGTTACGTATCTGCTCAGACATATATGAATTAATATATAATACTTGCAGATCTTTTATAATTTGCAAATCTGTTTACTTTGCATGTCTCTCTCTCTCTCTCTCTCTCTCTCTCTCTCTCTCTAACAGTACAGTCCTGACTCAATGTCAAATTTCATTATGGATCAGCTTTCTATCTTGTTCTTGATCCGCCCTTATAACAACACAAGCTGAACACAGACAGACAGACAGACAGACAGAAAAGCAGGTGTGTTTACCTGGAGCGTTTGGTGGTGGGGTCACGCATCACCATACATTCTCTAATCTCCCCGAATTTGCAGAAATAGTCTCTAAGGCTGTCTGAACACAAACACAAGGACACAAGAGGCTTCACTTACACCGCGTCTACACGGCGAACGAGCGACGCGACGCGACTCGTTCGAGTTTATTCGCGTCGCTCGCCCGCTCGCTCGCTGTCAGTGAATGTCAGATGAATGAAAATCACAATAACCTCGCGCGCAGCACCACTCGCACACAATACACGTATAATAGACGTATATTAGACGTATTAACGTAAGTGAGGTAAAACAGCTCCAAAAATCAAATAAATTCCGCTTACCTGGTGAGGTTTGCCAGCTGAGGCCACCGATAAACATTTTACTGTAAGGAGAAAACATGGTATAAGTGACTCCAGAAGTCAAAACAGCCATAATTCCGTGTAAATACCTCACAAAAAGCGAGCCAGTTGCGCGACGGCCGTTAGAAATGACCTTTCAATCAAACACCGGCAGAACTGCGCGAGCAAGGACCCGAGCAACTGAATCAAACTCCAAACACACACACTGGCGCGCGCACTCGTCCTGTTCTTCTTACCCCGGGTCGTGTTGCGAATCGTTCGGGCTTCCGGAGGTGACTTGACTCGCGTCCGCTTCCATAGCTCACAGCCCAACCAACTCCAAACATAAGCACGCACGCACGCACGCACTGCAGCCCCAGCTCGAGGAATATCACCGAACGGGGATCGCGAGCGTCACACGTGGGCTCAGCGAGCGGCTGCCGGGGCGGGCAAACGGGAGAGGGCGGGGCACGGAGCGTCGCCAGACCAATCCGACGGACGCGATCCGGGCGTCCCGCCTACAAAACAAGACAGCCACGCCCCCTGTTGGTAAGCAGCAATTGAGTTGGGCGGACGTCTCGAGAGTGCAGCTCTTTACGCTTCATAAAGTTTAGATTTGCGTCACCGCGTGAATGAATTCCACTTGGAGGTGTGGGGAGAGCTATGCTTTATTATAGGAACGCGAGTTTTGTGACTTGAAAATACTCAAATGCATAAACTGACCGCAGCTTTGCGTGCTTCGAAAACGCAAAACACCGATGCCTCGCGCAGAAACACAAAAGGTTATACATAGACGAGTGCCGCTGATGTTCTAGTATCAAACCGTTAGAAGAAGTGCATGAAAACCGCATTGCATTCGTGTTACAGTTCCAAGTGTTGCTAAAATGACCCCTGGTGGTGAAGGGGACACCAAAAGTCACCTGTTTGGAAATTGTGGCGCTTGTGTATCGCGAGCAATAAACGGCATTGTGTTACACGAGCCCGATCTTCTGCGAGAGAGAGAGAGAGAGAGCGACAGTCGCCGCAGCATCTGTGTTTGATTAATGAGCGACTTACTGAAAGTCTCATTTTTAATGCTGTGCATCTGTTAGCTGCTTATCAGATCAATGCAGCCTCTTTATGATTATACACATTCATCAGGCAGCTTTGTACATGCGAGGATTTTATGCTCCGACATCTCAAAGTCACACCGGAGAATACGAGACCGCACATGAAATAGAATCAGCTGTGGCATTCAGCTTCCCCAGAGCTAACCAATCAGACTGCCCGCTGTGGGCAGATACCATGCCACTGGCAAATACATGGGCTTTTCTGCGCGTTTATTGAAGAATGCCACCACTTAAATATTCAGCCCATTTTTATGTACGTTTTATGATATTGCGTGCAATCGTTGCAATAAAAAGCCACTTTCCCAACTGTTTTGGTGCCTTTGTGATCCTGCAACCTTGGGCCAACTGTTCAATTCAATTGGTTTGTTTGTTTGGATAGTTTACTCAAAAAACAATAATAATTTATTCAACCCTTATATTGTTTAAAACCTGTTTGACTTTCTTTAGTACAAAAGAAATGAAGATTGAAGTTTGATGAAGTATGTGAAATCTCTCGGTTGTTTTCTGTCCATATAATGGAGGTCAATGGGGGCCAATGTTGTTTGCTTACCAACATTCTTCAAAATATCTTCTTTTGTGCTCTGTAGAAGAAAGTCATGTTTGAAATGAGGTTGCGTAAATACAATTATTTGGGGGTTGACTCCCGGTGAGAATAGGAGCTAGTGCAGCTAGTTACTATAAAACATACTCACACCCATATGTTATGAGGTCTTAACATGTATATACTGTACATATATATGTAATACTATTTACACCCTTCTACATCACTACTTTGTAGTCTTTATAGAAGAAAAGGTCATCTAATTTCTGAAAACATAAGACTTTTCTGAAACCTCATATAAAGATTATGTTTTAGTTTTGTCTCGAAGTTATACACATTGCACATAAGGCACATAAGTCATCTATAACATGAGCATCCATTCAAAACTTTACACTGAGTGACATCTGTTGGCCAGAAGCAGATAGTGCGTGTTATTTTTCAGATGCATTGGACTGTCAGGAAAAATACATTTCAAACATTAAGCAGACATTATATTTACGGACTATGGACCGAATCTTGCTTTTCAGAAATAATGGAGATCAGAATGTCTGTGTATCTCCCCAGCATTCCCTCTAAGCGTATGTTTAAAGATGATGAAAGCTTAACGTTTAAAGAGTCATCCTGTAAAATGCTGTATTTCCATTCTAAAGCTGGCTAAAAAGGAAACCACAAACTATAAAGTTGACCAAAATCACAGTCCTTCAGGATTCATTCCTTCCTCAACTCAAAGGCATGTTAATTATTTTGAATTAAAAGACATTAAAACATCTGCTCAATTACCAGCAACCTGCTTTTACAAGGGAGACAAAAAAACACGACGCAATTTTGATATCCACAATTTTTTTACTTTAACAGAAGTGTTTTTGGCAGCTTCACTGTGGGAGTACAAAGCACTAAACTGCAAAGTTGATTTCAACAGGGTTTTATAGTGCTCAAACAGTTCTTCACTGCTGGAGTTCTTTAAGTTTCACAGTCAGAGTGCAACACCGTCCCCACCCTTATCTTACAGGAAAAATAAAAGTAAACCAAGTACACAAACCAATAGAAAAAACAAATCTGCGTAAATCCGCAAGACAAATGTCTTGGGGAAAGAAACTTCAAAATCAAATACCTGAGCAAAACACACATTCAAGTCAAAAAAGAACACAAAAAGCCATTGAGATCTTGAGGCATCTCTTCACACGTTCACGTACGCTTCGGCTAACGTACAATAGACTTCTCAAGAGACTTCACTACAGTAATTCTTTAAATAACATCAAAGCACACAAAATTAACTCTTTATGGACTAAAAAAAGGAGGTCTTAAATTATTGCCAACAAGTGCAGCATGCAACAAATAAATATACAAATCTTACAGACATATAATTTTAATGTGCATAAAGAGAAGTGAGAAGATAAGAGAAAAAAAGTGAGATTATTGTGAGTCTAACCAGGTGCAAACCCCTTGATCAGCCAGCAATTTGTTCACCAGAACAACCTGCAAAAATACAGAAAATATTCAGGAAAGGAAACTAGCCCACGTGAGATTCCCCCCCCCCCAGTGGAATTATAAGACTTTCATTATAGTTATATATTCGAGCCGATGAATGTGAGGATTCATAACACACATTTAGAAGGGCTTGATTCATACACACCTCATCTACCATCTGTTTCCACATGTGCACCAGGGGAAGGCCGTCCTGACTGACTGTCACCTAAATATAGAAAACATCATCCATCACATTTTAGAAACTATAATGCGGAACTGTCTCTGATCACATAGTAAAACGATACGAAACTATATCGAAAAGACACAGAAAGAAGAGAGAAAGTGCGTCTGTTTATTACAACCTTCAGAATCAAGGCTGTGTTCACAGTTATTTCCTCCAATGCTGTTTTGGCCTCCAGAGAAAACTCAACCTCTCCTACCATACACAAACAAACAGCATTTTAGTTTCATAACAAAACATGTTATGAGGGATCAAAGGGATTACCCGAAAACACAATTCTTTCATCATTTATTCACCCTCATGTCATTCCAAACCTGTATGACTTTCTTCTAAAGAACACAATCCATCAGACAGCATTGGCCCCCATTGACTTCCACTTTATGGACACAAAACCACTGAAACATTTCTCTAAATATCTCCTTTCGTACAGAAATAAAACAGGTTTTCTACAACATAAGGGTACATAAATGATTTTATTTTTGAGTGAACCATCCCTTGAAATCTTAAACAGGTCTATATTTCACCTGGCAAAGGTGCGATATTATCCAACAAAACCTCTGCTGCCTGGAATGGTAACGTCACAAAGTCCGATCTGCCAAATATTTTGATATTTGATGATTCAAACATGACTCATAAGAATCACAGGATGTAAGGAAGGCTGTTATATACACATAAAATCAAACTCAAGCTCTCTGACCTGATCTGCCTCAGGGTGGAGCTGTTTACAGCATCATAACCGCCGTAATCTACATTTCTGATATGAGCCGTGCCGGACTCTACGTCATACTGGATGACCTGGGCTCTCTGCCAGCCACTTCCTGTCACTGGAGCGGCACAGACCACCCCCACTGAAAGACATCAGAGAGAAAAATATTACATTTCCCTACAATGATTGTAGAAGACAGCGATACCGGCAACAGCCAACTACAGTTCAGCTCTTCATTGTTTATATGAAAGCAACAACCATCATCTACATTTATACATACAACAACAGTCAAGACAGACCTTAATCACTTTGTGAAAAAGTACTTTATATAAAAAAAAAAACACATCGAAGAGCTTTTAATTTAAAGGCTTAAGCAAAAATGCATGAAATTAGTTTTGTAAAAAAATATCTAGTTCCTGTTCCTCTCTTTTGTCTATAGGTGCTAAATGTGATTTCTGTAAAACTGCTTTGCAATAATGCAAAACTGTCAAAAATGCTTTTGAAATCTTTTTGAATTGAGGATGTGCATTAATGACTTGAAATCTTAAAACAAAAGTTGAACGTCTCTGCAGTCTTCAGCGGCGAGAAACCACAAGGTTGTATTTAACTACACACAAAGCAAGATGCTACATTTTATATTTTTATATTGCTTTGAAGGGCGACGTAACAAATAAAGCTGAAATGTCTTCCTCGGGCACTTTTTTGTGGTGTGCATCAACACAAAACAACATAAAAAAACAACTTCAGGAAAATCTTTCCTTCATGTTCTCTGCATAGTGCAAAAGCACAAAACAAGCCAACGGCAGGAAAATACATATTTTATAGCGTATGGTACCAACAACGATTATTAGGCACGCAAACATTTTCAAAACAAGCACAATCCTGTGTATGAGACCCCAATAAGATCTCTGTGGGTGGGTGTGTGTGTATTAGGACTCTACCTTCCACAGGCTTGGGCAGGCCGGGGCATCCGGGCTGAGAGTAGCAAAAGTGCATGTGCTCCATGAGGGTGGGCAGAGCCTGGTAAGACGGATGATTGTACTGATGTACAAAAAGATGATGACCTGCCGCCACCCGCGACACGATCACCTCCACAAACACGTCCTGAGGTAGCAGCAGCTTCAGAAAAAGTGAAAATACACACAGAAATACACAAAGGTCACTTTTAGGAAAACAATGGCTCTCACGTCATGAAACTCATAATAATGGCCGAATAAAAACTGCAAAAGTTCTCACCCAGGATGTAACTGGCAGGCAGGGCAGTGGGATACAATGACTCAGATCTAGATCTTTAAACTTCTTCTGGATGAGTACGAGAGCGTCGTCCACTTGCCGCTGTGACCCTTGTGGAATACAAAAACAGCCAGGACATCAATACTGGGGTTAAAGGGACGGTTTACCCAAAAATACAAATTCTGTCATCGTTTACTCACCCTCGAGTTTTTCCAAATCTGCATAAATTTCTTCATTGAAACAGTTCTTGGCCACCATTGACCACCATAGTAAGAACATTTTAAATGCCAGTCAAAAGTGCCACAGAACTGTTTGCTTTCCTACGTTCTCCAATATATTCTGTGTTCAACAGAACAAGAACATTTATTTTTTAAATACCAACTATGATAGTCAATGGTGGCCAAGAACTGTTTGGTAACAAGCGTTTTTCCAAATATCTTTCCCTTTGTTCATCAGAACAAAGACATTTATGCAGATTTTAGAGTAATTTAATGTAGACAGAATATAAAATTTTGGGAGAACCATTCCTTTAAGTATAGCAGGTGGGTTTAGGTTCCTTTATCTATTTGTACAGCTCACCCTGGATGTGACAAATCTGAAAGTCCTGAGTGAAAGGCAGTGTTGAGACGTAGATCTTCGCTCCGGAGCTCTGCTTCAGAAAGTTGACAAACTTTCCCTGCTTTCCGATCAATCGACCAACCAAGTGCTGCCAAGACCAGGAAGTTACGAGCATATCTTAAGAAGCTTTTAATGGGCAATTTTT
This sequence comes from Barbatula barbatula, assembly GCF_947034865.1. NCBI lineage: Eukaryota > Metazoa > Chordata > Actinopteri > Cypriniformes > Nemacheilidae > Barbatula > Barbatula barbatula. The sequence goes on along the minus strand of NC_136787.1, from coordinate 15,782,988 downwards.
ATAAATAAAATCCTCAACAACATGAAAGCATATTTAAAAAAGACTAGTTTATTTGTTTCCTGCAATAATTCACAATTGTTTGTCTTTGAACTGGGCTTACCGCAGGCACCTCTACGTCCCACAAAATGATGGGTGGGTCTGGAGGTGGAGCTGAGCCACTGCTGTTCACAGAAGCTTCGGTGCTTACAAAATTGAAACTTTCAACCACCAATTCTGAAGACAAGTGAAACACAAAAGGACAGATGAGCAAAAGCAGCAAACCATGGTTCATAGTAAATCAAGTAAATGGGCTATAAAATGAATTAAATGGACAAGCTCTTGTTGTAGTTGATAACACAAATATTACGGTATATCACCTCTGCATGCTTCATCTACTTTCTCCACCACTTCACAAATGCTGGGAATCATTTTGTTTTCAGAATCCCTGGGGGTTATCAAAAAACCCTGCCCCTCCTCAGACAGCTCGCTGGTCAGCCCGTCGGCACGCACCACGTCCTCTGAAAAGCAGGAACCGCATCCAGAGTCCTCCTCAACAGAAGATCCTAAATGACTTTGTATTCTTTCGCTGAAGGAGCAGTTTGTCTGCCGAGGGTTTTTACTGCCGTCTTCATTGAAGTTCTTGCGCTGAAACGGATCTTCCTGAGGTCTCAAAGCACCATAAAGCTCACATTTCTCTCCAACCTGTTGGACCAGACTAGAATGTATCTTCTCCGTGTCCTCCTGATCAGGAGAGAGATCAGACAGGTTGCTGCTTTCCTGACTGTCTGAGCTAACAGGACCTGATTGTCGTCCTATTGAGATGGAAAGGCAGCTTGCAGACAGAGAGACAGGATCAGATTCAAGCCCAGAGTCATCTTCACTGGCTTCTCCACAGTGTGGAAGGTCTTCGGTGGAAATGATGGCCTTTTCATTCCGTAATCGAATGGAAACCTCTCCTTCCGGATCAGGTCGAACACCCTTGGTGAGGCCGGGTGCTGTGGGGATGCCAGGGTTGTTTGTTTTCAGGACCTTTGATGCATCTGTGGAGTTACCTATGTCAGATCCTGAGAAGCTGGGATCCATCTGTAGGTTACTGTAAGATAAAGTTTTCATGTGCAACATGCAGCATTTTTTCTTCAGTATTCAATGGATTTGCAGTTAAAGCGTTACTCTGTTCTACCAACCTTTCGGAGCCAGCAGGGGAGCAGGAAACAGAGCTTTTTTCATCCAGAAAACGCACCTCTTCAGTGAGGAGATGAGCTGTCCTCCTCCTCCTAAAGCTGTACCAACACCAGCCCAGCAGAGTCACCACAGAGACCGAGACCAGGGGTCTATACGACAGCTGCATTCTCTTTCTACTGATCCCACTGTGTGTGAAAGAGAGAGAGAGAGAGGCACACTGTAGAAAGAGGGGTCAGTTACAGCTTACAAGACCCTTCCTAGACACGGGCGGCACTTCACTGTAAGAAAAGACGCTTAATTCCCATAGGGGCGGCAGTCTTGACACCAATACTGCTGCAATAGAAGACCGAACCAGAGCAATCTCATTACCGGCTCAAATATCCCCCTCCAACACCTCCAAAACACAATACAGCAACACCTCCACATGTGAACTGAGTCACATTCAACCATCACACATTACCAAGATGTATGCTGCTCTGTGTTTATAGTGGATAAGCCAATCCAATAAATACAAATTTTAAAACAGAAAATCTGATGGTTTCCATTACAAAACATTCCCAATTCCAATTATAACCATTAAATCCCACATCATGTCTGTGATGGTTCCTATTGTTCTATTGTTATTAAGGCAGCAACGAATATTTCCAATGAAAGAAAAAGCACAGAATTGCAATAGCATGATGGTAACAGACATCTTTCACACGGGCATCACAGTATAAGACTTATTTAAGACTTGCAAATAAGAGATTTGCGTTAAGTTGGCACACAAACAATTCGACTGCAAAGAACAACATGGACCAAGTGTCAATGTTTTTAGAGTAAAGTGACTACAAATATCATGGTTACATTGGTGAGACGATGGTAAATTTGTGATTATTATGGGTTTACAACAAATAGGCCTACTGCTGACAAAGCTTCCTTAGCTTTGCATGTTGAAAGTGCAACTAAGTGTAAACTGCAACTACTGTCCTCCAGACATACGCAGCCTAACCAAGATATAAGAAAAAAATACTAGTAGATATCAAAACAAAAGCGGATATTTGATGTCTCGCTGCTCACCTTGAGATTCAGCAGCACCGGTGCGTGTGTGACGTCACGGGGAGCACACCTGGGTGCGAGTCAATAATCAACAGCTTATCAGTCCAGAATTCGCTAGAATTATAGTCAAGACGTTTCGATAAATAATTTTGCAAATACAGACATTTTTTATCTATTTAGGATTCATATTTAATTACCAATACTGAGGAAGATTTAAAGTTATTAAAGTTAGAACGGACGGAGACCGACGTCACATAGATGTAACCTATCATAGACACTCAAATGAGCGGGAGTGGTCTGTCTCGCGCTCTTCTCTGACAGGATCACAGAAAGAAATCTTCGCGACCTTTACAAAGACGCTGCGGATGAAACATGAGGTAAAACCACAACTCGTTCAATTTCAATGACCCCTTATGTTTTTTCCTGCAAGTATCAATTTAATAACATTTAACGGCAACTTAATCATTAAACCATCTGTTTACTGCCAAAAGATCATAGGCATACAGTTGTTACGTCATGGTTTCACGACAGTGGTAACGTTCACTTGTTTTACAAAACATTACAAAGAACGAAAATAACAGATTTGCCTGATTGATTTATGATTTCACAAGTACATATTTAGGACTTGAACAATGGTTGAATAGCACTTTACAAGCATGACGTCAAGATGTATATTGGGGTCTTTAGAAGAGAGCTCTTTACCATTAGACAAGACATACTGTACACAAAGATGAACTGGACAGAAATGCATTTTATTAGTGTTACATATGTAAATATGAATTAGATGACGATGTATTATATAAAGAGGACCCCGAGGACACGCCCATTTTGGGGTAACCCTATATTTCCTCCATGTTAATCAACATATTGTAGTGAACATGTCAGACCGACAATAATTCATATTTTATGTTGTACATATTTATCAATTAACTGCTTTACAAAAAGCAAAATAATACAATGTCATAGTCACTTGTATTTACACAGTAGTAAATATACTTTTCTTTCTATTTTTACACAAAATATTTACAAAGGTTAAGCTGTCGGCATAAAAAAAGAAACCGAAGAGAACAATTATGTAAAATTTGCATAACCCCAGGTGCCAAAAGATAAATCTCTGCCATGACTAACCCTAAATGATGAATATCACATTACAACCAGCATATAACTGAAAACGTACCATCATGAGGACTATAATATGTGTCAGCTCTCCTTAAATGTCACTTCTGTGGTTATAAAAGCAGAACTAAAACAATGCCCTCCGTACACACATACAAACACGTCAGAGGTCAAATGGCACCATTGTGTATGAGGCGAAGAACAATAAAAGGGAAATTCATCAGTACAAGGGGCATAACGTTGACATGAACAATTTCTTGCATCGCCAGGCAAACAAAAGTGCCTAAAACAGTTTCTTTCCATGAGTGTTCTGTTCAATTCCGCTTGTTTTCATTGTTTGGCTGATTGTTTTCTTATTTGCAGAACAGATTTTTCTTTAACTAAATTACAACTCGATCCTCCAATTTCTGGCAGATCATTACTATTGAAGGTCATTTATGTGCAGAAATAATAGCAGTACACTTCAGATGAAAAGGGCCTATCAGAAATATCCACAAATGACGGGAATTAGTGTTTCTAACATTTCTTAAGAAGAAGTAAAGTATATTTTGTCTGTCTCTCTGCAAGCAAAACCATTTCTGCCCGATACAGATCATAGATGCTTAACTAACACTAAAAGTAAACAAAAGCTAATAAAAATACTAAAGGAATGACACTTGATTAATTCTTCCACGAGTTAAGACAAAACATTAGTGCTTTAAAACATAACATACTCAAAATGCCATCCTCAGGCAATGTCTGATTTATTCAACCAAAAACCAAATGAGCACAGACAAAAATATTTTTGACTTCCTCTTGTGTATCAAACAGTGACTGGTTAAAAAACAGAGGCGTTCAGTTCATTCTGATCCAGGAAACACTGCTGGACGATTCAAGGAGAACCTAAAGATGACCGTTTATCGGGAGTGAAGAGATACTGTGTAAAATGCAGCACAATGTCTGATCAATGTCCAGCAGGAGCTAAACTCTGCCGTGCTGTAGTTCTCATACGATCTTTTTAATGCTAGGTCTTTTAAAGCTGCCTGTGCTGCGTTGTTTCTGGACCTGGCTGGCCGAGCCGTGACGCGTGCGTCCGCTTGCAGAGAGACCCGCGGTGGGCGACAGGTCCACCTTCTCTTTATCAATTCCTGCTTAAAGCAAACACAGACGTGCATGATGACAACACTAAAATCAAGGGGACTTTAAGATATTTAGTCTAGCAAGGTGCAACACATTCTGCTAAAGATAAGATAGAGAGATAGATTGAACTAAAGCAGGAAATGTCAGACAGTTTAAAATAGCCGAGGCAAGAGCTGATGAGGAAGCGTGAAGCGTGCAAAAGCGTGAAGCGTGCAAAAGCGGTAATATAAGTAAGAAATGACATATTCTCTGATGTGTGAATAAACACAGTTGTCAAGCAACCTTTAACTGTGACGCTGACGTACAGACCTGGACCGTGCTGGGAGGTGGCCAGCGAGGTCATTGAATTAGAAAGGTTGAGGTTGGCAGTGATACTGAGCTGGCTTTGGACGGGTGGAGGGTATGGAGAGGTGGGCGTCCGGAGACCCTCTTCACTTGTTTCCTCGTCAATTCCGGGGAGATAGGTGTCAATCAGGGCATCCAGAAACTTTACAATTAACTCTGCGTAGTCTGGAAACTGAGTTTGCTGTAAAGAGAGAAACTCAACATTCAGTACACATCTTTTTCAATGTTTTTAAGGTCCAGTGAATGAAATTTAACGGCATCTAGCGATGAGGGTGCAAATTGCACTCCACCCCTCCCTTTCGAAGCACTACGGTGGATCTCACAGAACTAAGATTTCGACACGTTTTCGATTCTTACCCGGAGATAACGTATTTATGAAACACGCTCGGGAGAGAAGGTTGTCTGTTTAGGGCTACTGTAGAAACAACATGGTGAATTACATGCAAGGGGACCTGCGGTGTCAATAAAAATAGCTCATTCAAAGCTAATAAAAAATAACGCTTCATTATGTAAGGTCTTTATACACCTCTGAAGACGTATAGTTATGTTATGTATTATGTATGCACTGTAGTAGATAAATATTACACACAAGACCTTAAAGGTAAATTACAGTTTATTGCACGTATCATATTAAGGGAAACCCAAATACCTTAGAAAAAGGACCAGCAAATCTCCAGAGTCCATTAAATCCAAAAGCTATAAAGAAAACAACATATTATATAACTTTTATTCTGCATGTTTTGATCAGACTGTCAATGATTCGAATGAACTTTTGAGGTCTATTTTAATGTTGTTTTATCATAACATAAATAAAAAAAGACTGATAAACCGTCTTAAGTCTTGTCAACAGATATGTGAGGTGAGCGGTTTTACTTTGCAGGTAGGACGTTTGGTACTGAGGTGGAGACTCTTCATGATAAACTACACTCTGCACAATTCCATGAACCGGATTCAGAAGATTCGGGTCCTGGCACAGTGACAGCAAAGTGTTAATCTTTGAATCCAGGAGATTGTGACTGAAACAAGCAAAACCACACAACGGTAAGAATCTTAATCTAGCATACAGTGCCAATGGAAAACATACTGAGTGTGTTCACACTTACACGACAGGAAAGACCTTTGGAAACACAACAGTGGCCTCAGCTAAAAACTCATACAGGATCCTCTGTTCAAACTCATCAGATGTGTTTTTCACCTGAGTGGCCTGAAAATCATCAAATCAATTATCCATATGTGTAAAAAGGTGAAGATGTGCGAAGGAAGTGACACGTGTAGAGAGGAAGTGACACGTAATTTCAGAGAAACAGACGATGACAAAAAAGGACATTTCAAATATTTAAATAAAAAATACAAAACTGATCTCTAAATAGGGAACTGAAAATTACACTTCTTCTAAGAAAGGGATATATATTAGCTTTGTTCTAAATCCTAAACTGTCCCTGAAAATATATATTTTTTGGACCACAGCCTGTTGGTTGTATGATCTTACCAGTACGGTCAGAAGAAGTGCCTGTATTTTGGGATCTGTGAGAACCTCCTCATTAAGAAGAACGTTAGACTCGGACACAGAGACCTTGCGCAGATGGTGATGCTGGGAAATTCTTTGGGTGTCTTTTAACAGGAAAACAAAGATATTAATAAATGGAAATGTTCAGAGTCATGTGACTATGCTGTGAAGGACCCTTACCAATTTCATACTCATTTTCAGCAACTCTCCTCATCTTGGGTGGGGTTGTAATACCAGATTCCATTTCAGGCCTCTTCGGTGCTTTGGTGTCTGATATCAGATGGTCAAAACTTTTTCTGGTGCCTGAGAAACCAAAATTATAAACCTTTTTTTACTTATTTGTCGTTTTTTGTGTCACCATTGACTCCCATAGCAGTCTATTGTCCTACTATGAGCATCAGTGGTGACTTTCATTAAGATATCTAAATATAAATTTCATTCAAATATCTTCATTTCAACATTTCCTGTTCCTTTTTTGGTGAACTATTTCTTTAACCCAAATAAAACCACAAGGCTTTCAGAAGCCTCAAAGGGATGGTTCACACAAAAATGAAGCTTATATCATCATTTAATAACTGCAGATCACGAAAAAGATTGATAGAACCGCAAAGACATTTCCCAAAATATCGTATCTCGTATACGAGATATATTCCCAAAATATCGTAGTCACATACAGCTTTTGGAAGACATGAAAGTGAATACATCAAACAATATGAATACATGAGTTACCCAGTAACTTCTTGGTGTTGACCTGAGAAGGTTGCCCCATGTCCAGGCTCATGGATTTGCGTGTACGTGGGCTGATCTGACCCACTATGGGATAATGTGCCACCAGGTACCGTTCTGAGACTTTTGGCGATGCCCATGGCTGGCTTTCCCGCAGCATCCTGCATGACACAGATAAGACTTAAGGCTGGGATGTAAATAGTATCACAAACTGAATGTTTATATGTGTTTATACGAAGGCAAACAATTGTCTGCGAGGCACCTGCAGCTGGGGTCCTCATGATGCACTGTGTACGTTTCCAAAGCAACATTCTCCAAGGAGACATCAGACAGTAACAACTTCCTGTGTTTTAGACTGCAGCGGCTGCGCACTTCCTCTGACACCGGAAGGAGAGCTGAACACATGGACATGAACATTACAAACTGCTGAATACTTCAACTAGGGTTAACACGTGACTCTCTTTAATACTTCCTTTTTTAAAGACAGACTGGACAAAATGCACTGTGGAAGAATAAGCGAGTGGAGCAAAAAGAAAGAAAGAGACTTTCTTACCAGCCAGATATGCCACGCTCTGTGGGTTCACCTCAAACTTATCACAGTTCAGGTGTTTGCCTACCAAGGCAAGAAGCATGTGAAGGATACGAATCGTGCGTGCCACTGTGGTTGGGGACGGGTGCCTGAAGCCTGCCAAAAAAACAGATTTACAACCATCAAACACATCCACAATGCACTGAACCAAAGTGCGTTTTATATTCCGGTTAAAATATTTACTGTAAACACCTATATACAAAAATCAACTGCTTAAGAAATAAAATTTTGAATTTACATATTGTATAATGTAAATATTTCATATTTAGTTTAGCTTGCATTGAAATTTCTTTACTCGCCTTGAGCCCCCAATATAAGTTATTTTTTGCTTTAATGTGGTTTAAAACATTGTTAAAATTCACATTTAAAATATATAAGCATATAAACATGATATCATCCCACACTTCAGCTTCTCAAATCATCAAATTTCAGGCTGTGAGTTGAACTAAAAGGGGGAGGGGCTACTCAATATGATGCATTTTTACATTCCTGTTTTTTGGAAATGACATCATTGCATTGAACTAAGATGTGCATGTCAAGCCAGCTCCGTGAATCGTTAAAGTATAAACAAGTAAAAATATGCTATCATCATCTTAATCATTTTACAGGATAATGATTATCACATTTTTTATGTGTATTTTCTCTAAGGAGCTAACAACAATTGTTCTTTTCTACAGCCTATAAGTTAAAAACCTGATGTTTTTGCAGTTGGTTTCAAAATATCTGCATAAAACAGAATCTTTTACCTTTGAGTAGATGTCCAACCAGTGCAAAGTTAAAGTTAGAGTTAAAGTTCAGACCCACGAAATGGTCCATCTGTTTACAGTGCCATTCCAAAGGCTGTCGGATTTCCATAAACACCTCCTCGGGACTCTGAGAGAGACAGAGGAGAAAAAATACAACAGTTATCTAATGCATGAGTCTAATACCAATAGATACTGTATGTGAAGGCTTGTTTGGAGTATGCTGAAATCACATATGCCGCATGGGCCTATCCATGTCTATCTACACTATATGGACCATAATATTGATATCTGCTTTTGAAAGGAAGTGGGTGTGTGACAACCTTGTCATTAAAGACTCGTAGACTGTCGAGCGTGTGCAGGTTCTGTTCAAGCAGAGCGGTCCCGGCCGAGTACAGATTGACTTCATCCAACTGGAGCACGGCAATGGCGACCCAGAACAGAGCTTTGTGCATCGGTGAGTCCTGGGAGACATCACAGAGTTGAACAAAACCTTTCGTACACACATACCTGTGTCTGGAAGAAAGTTGTGAATTGATACCTTGTTAAGCAGAGGCTGGAGTTTTGTAAGAGCGATGACTGTAGCTTCAATAAGCACCTGGCTGTTACAGTTATCAGGACTTTTCAGACAGCTCTCTAAACCCTGAGAAAAAAAATCATTACATAAGTGGCTTTCACAACTTATTTTAATGGCTTGGCTATATCCTGTTCGACTTGAGGTCTGGTGTTTTTGAGGAATAGTATCTGACCCGATCGATGCTGAGGAGAGGGCTGGCCTTGCTCAGGATCCGTATGATTTGTTTGATCTGGGCGTGTGTCACACGTTTACTGATGCAGCCGAACACAACAAGAGCTCGCGGCTGCAGGGACGGATTATATTGAAACGCAAACCTGCACATTTAACACACAAACACACATTTGTTAATAGTTATTAAAGGTATTTTTTGTAAAAAAAATGTAAATTAGAGTAGAAATAACACACTTTTGTGCCAGATCGGTCCACTGATCAAGCCATTTACAGCCTGGAATGTCCCTCATGCATGCCTAAAAAGGAAACAGGAAAAACCCAGTTACACGCTAGACCCACAATACTTTCCCACAACAAACAGTGTTATGAGGAGAAATGAAACAGACAGATGCACAGCATTTTTATACTGTAGTTATTTCAGGGTCTGAGTATAAAAAATAGGTCGTATGGAGACCTAAAAATACAAAGAACCATTTCCTGTTAACAGAGAGCTGTCACTTCTAACAGCATATACATGTCATAATTTAATGTGTAAATGTCTTTAGCGGTTGTGCGTTTTATTATAGCGAAAAAGGGATAGTTCACTCAAAAATTTAAATTCTTTCATCATTTAAACATCGACATGTCATTCTAAACCTGCCTTTCTAACTTCTGCAGTACCCAAAAAATTTTTTTTGAAGAATGTTGGTGACCAAACAACACTGGCCCCATTGACTTCCATTATATGAACACAAAACCACAGAGAAATTTCTCCAAATATCGTCTTTTGTGTTCCAGTCACATACAGTACAGATTTTGAACCACTAAAGGTGAATCAATGATGACCGTGTTTTTATTTTGGGGTGAACGATCCCCTTAAGACAGCAAATGTCTAAAATGTTCTACCTCCATGATCTCTAGTAATGCCTCTGTAACCGTCTCTAGGGATGACAGAGCAAACGTCTCTCTCTCATAGGAGCCTGGAGAAAAGGATCGATCTCTGTAGCTGGAACGAAAGGCGATGACCGCGGCCGATTTGACCTTGCTGATGCCAAACAGCAGGTAAAACTTAGGCAGCGAGAACTCTGTCAGACTTAAACGCAGAACCTCCTTGGTCTCCTCTGCACAACAGATTAAAACAATAATCAATAACTTGTTCTTTCGTGAAGGCATCTCTGAGACATGCTCTTACCGCTGAAGCTCAGCTGGGAGCATGTGCAGAGCGAGTGGATGATGTTGATGACCAGGCCGTGCGTGGACGCCCGGAGCGACAAAGGTCCCGTGGCCACCAGCAGGGTCACGACATGAAAGAGGTAGGGCAGGTGGGCGGCCACGTCAAGAGAGTTGTTGAAGGACAGCATGAGCATGTACCTGGCCAAGATGGCGATATCGTCCCACATCAGGTGTTGTTCTAGGGTGGGTGTGGGGGACAGACATGTCTTATCGATAATTTTACACATCCGAATAATCACCTGTGGAGAAAATGCAGACAAATGTCATTTTTTATGCAAACTATGATGAATGAAAGAGTGGTACATAACAAAACAAAAACAGTTGTCAAAAAGTATTAGAGAGTTTTGAATAAACCGCACACAAATGAAACAAACTCTGACATAAGCACCCATAACAAAAAGAGAGAGCGAGAGAGCGAGAGCGCGCGAGAGAGAGAGAGAGAGAGAGAGAGAGAGAGAGAGAGAGAGAGAGAGAGAGAGAGAGAGAGAGAGAGAGAGAGAGAGAGAGAGAGAGAGAGAGAGAGAGAGAGAGAGAGAGAGAGAGAGAGAGAGAGAGAGAGAGAGAGAGAGAGAGAGAGAGAGAGAGAGAGAGAGAGAGAGAAAGTGAAGGTTGTTACTGGCAGTGAGAACAATAGTCAACCACTAGTTCTATATTTAAAAATGCTATTAGGTCGTCACACATTTGAAGGGAAAATTCACCCAAAAATGGGGTTATTTTATTGTTTATTCTCGTCTCATGTAATTTCACATCTGTATGACTTTGTTCTTCTGCGGTGCACAAAATAAGATATTTTGAAGAATGTTGGTAACCAAACAACATTGGCCCCTTTCGACATCCATTATGTGAAGACAAAACACAGTCAATATCTTCTTTGGTGTTTCACTTAAGAAAGTTTTACATACAATTTAACTGACAGGATGGTGAATAAATAATGACAGCATTTTTTTATATTTTGGGTGAACGATCTCTTTAAGACTGATTTCAACTTCAATAGACTTAAGGTAAACTGGTCGTGTGCATCTATGTTTATTATTTATATTGTTTCCTGACAAAGTGTGCATGTTATGTATCACCTTGCTGGACACCAGTTTGACATTGCCAGAGGCCAAAGCCACAGCGGTGTCTGCCATCACTTCAGCTTTAATGGATCCAAGACCTCCGGTGGCACTTGTTTTTATAAAACTGTCCAGAACGACATCGAGTAGATCTGTTATCTGCAAAAGGGGAAAAATTATGTAGATTCCAGATGATGGTGTTTCAATTCATCGTAAAAAGTTGATATAAACTTAAGAAAAGTGCCTAAAACCACAGAGAACCTGAAATATGTTTATGAGTCCATTTGTAACTGTTTTGGTATCAAAGCATGACACTGAAACCACAAATGGAGCATCATGAGTCCTAAATATAAGATGGGTCTTGTGTTGTGACCTTTGTGACGTATCACGTGGGTCATTTTTAACCTGAACACGTCTCTAGATAACCTCAGTAACATTACTGAAGCGCCTTCAGAACACACGTCACCTGATCAAAGGGAATTTCTTTCGCATTAGTTCAAATGAGCTTTGTTACCTGTCCCAAGCTGCCCCAGATCTTGGCTTGTATTGACGGATACATCTGCTTTTCGTTTATTGTCATGGTAATGAGTTTGTCCAGAATGGCAGTGACCCGTTGGCGTTTGCCATCATCGCTGTGCTTGCAGAAGCGCACCAGATTTAACAGCCAGGGAGTCATGTACTCCAAACACAGATGTTTCAGTTCTATACCTGAAATACATATATGTAGAGTCATCAGTCATTGGAAAACAATTTTCTTCCCGGACTTTCTGGTTTTGTGGATGTTATGCAAACTTTATACATGTACTAAGAAAAACAGTTTACCAAAATATAAAAATTCTGCCATTCCAAACCTGTATTTACATTTAGTCATTTAGCAGACGCTTTTATCCAAAGCGACTTAAAAAGAGTTTAGGGAGCAACAAGCGATATGTCATAAAAGATCAATAGTACAATAGGTGCTAACACAAAGTCACTAGTTTCAACAAAAGCTAGACCACCACCTGTATGACTTTCGTTCTTCTGCAGAACATTAAAATATATTCTTTTTTTAAAGGACGTTGGTAACCGAACAACATTGGACCCTATTTATTTCCAATGTATGGAAATAAACATTTCTCATAATATCTTCTTTTGTGTGAAGAAAGAGTCAAATACAAGAATGACATGAAGATGAATAAAGGATGACAGGATTTTCATTTTTGGGTGAACTGTCCCTGTAACCAGTTTAAACATAAGTTTGGACTAAACTATACAAGAATTGATACGAACACTGACTGGATTTGCTGAAGCCAGAGATGCATTCCTCTAAGAACTCCAGCGTCAGGTGAGGCTCATTGGCTGCCAGAGTCTTACTGATGGACACGATGAAAAGAGTGTTATTGGCAGGAATGCAAAGTCCAGAGGTCTCCAGAAGTTGGCCTTCAATCTTCAGGTTAAAGGTGCAGGTTAAGGCACACAGGAGGTTATAAGCCGCAGACCTGTCAACAAAACCCATACATGAAAAATTAAGATACTCCAATATTTGTATGATCTGACAGCTGTAATAAATTCTGGATGACTCATCACCTTAAACTGGGGTCAGAGCTGCCCAAGTTGAGCAGGGCGATGTTGAGCAGCGTGCCGGGAACATCTTTGGGTCTGATTTTGGTATGCTGGGGGATGGAGTCGGGCTGGGACAGCTCCCAGCGCGTGCGGATGTGGATGATGGAGTGAACGATGCTTTCGCACTCCTGGTGCATGAAGGTCAGCGGCGTGCCCTGGTTGGCGATGGTCAGCGTGAACTGATTCTCATCCACGAGACAGATCTCCTCGATCTCAGAGGCGTAGTAGATGTCATTGAGGAACACCGACTGACCCAGGACTCGCGTCCGCTCGGCTGATGTCACCTGCACGGCCGTACTGCCCACCTGGAACACAGAAATATTGGGATAAAACAAGTCAAACATTAAGAGTACATCTTATTGTTTTCCAACACACCTTAATGGACACTTTTGTGTCCTTGTGAGCCAGTTTAAGGGCGTTGTGAAAGACTTTCAGATCTTCCTCCAGCGCAAGAGTAGCAGCCGGAAGCTTTTGTTGCTCTGGTTCCACAAACTCAGCCAGCCTCGCAGGAGATTCAATGAAGAGTAACTTCTTACTGCCCTTGAGACCTGTCAGCAGTCTCTCGTGGTATTTGGTGTATTCCCGTACCCAAGTGTTACAGTTATAGATGTAGATGGCAGCCACGTTCTCGTAAGCAAAACCGGGGAAAACGACAAACCATTTGGAGAGGAAGTCCGTCTTGAAGCGGTTGCTGGGGCCGGCGTGCGTCAGGTCCACCACCAGCTCGTAAGGTTTGGCGTAGTAGGGTTTGAGAGTGAGGAGCACGTGGTATATGAGTAAATCCCCGTTTATCTGGCCCGTCTTGAATCTGTTGGGAAAAGAAAGAATGCAGTTGACAGAGGAAGTGCCAAAAATACACTTTTGGGAACTTTGATTGACAGGAAAAGTGAGAGGTTTTTCATATACATAAATCATATAAATCATACACTATACATTTTATATACATAAATAATTTCTTTAGATAATAACAGTGCTGTAGATCAAGGTTATTTTAGTGTACTAACATTAAAACTTTGAAAACTTTCTGTTTATTGAAATCAGATTAAATATTGACCGAAAAATCGTTGTAAAAACTTGACTAAAGAAACATTTTTATGTTGCCTAAAAGTGAACTGAAATAAATTAAAAGCACTACAATTATTATATTAAATAAAAATTAGCAACATAAAAAATAAACAAATCAATGATAAAATGTGACCCTGGATCACAAAACCAGTCTTAAGTAGCACGGGAACATTTTTAGTAAAAGCCAAAAATAAATTTGTGTGGGTCAAAATTATAGATTTTTCTTTTATGCCAAAATCATTAGGATATTAAGAAAAGATCATGTTCCATAAAGATATTTTGTAAATTTTCAACCCAAAATATATATAAACTTTATTTTTGTGAGTGGATGGCCTGCTACAGTGCCTCGGATTAACAACTTCAAAATCTAAATCAATATTTAGATTTTTTGCACCCTTTACTTCCAGAGTTTTACACTCTTGTATCTCCACCAGATATTGTCCCATCTTAACAACCCATATATCAATAAAAAGCTTAACTATTCAGCTTTCAGTTGATGTAAAAATCTCAATTTCAAAAAATGTACCCATAAGACAAATGTCAAAAGTGTATAGCAAAATTGCTACAATAAAATCATCTTTTGTGTTCTACAGAAGAAAGTCATACAGGTTTGAGGATGAGTAAAAGATGACAGAATTTCTATTACTTTTAAGCTTTAGTTTGATGGTTACACAGACAGAAAGATGATAATAAAACATTGTATTCATATGCAGTGGATCTAGAATGAATAACTCTTTTAAATGTTGGTCCTGCTCTTGCAGTATCTTATGTAAAAATATTCTTTTGAGCTCTTATTGCGGTAGCCATGAATAGAAAGCGTCTGATGACTAGCCACACAGCAGGTAACGTGCATGTTTAATATTAAAGCCAATGCAGAAGTGAAACACGGACAGGAAACTCATCTCTGGTTAATAAATGTGGGTGTGCACCTTCAGCTTCTGTTCTAAATTACCAGTTGTCAAAAAACAGCTCTAGCGCTCTCCCGCTAACATTAACACATACACACCCTCACGTCAGTCATTCAGACCTCTCCAGACAACAGAATCTCAACACTTAAACGGTAAGAAACTATTTACTTTGTACATCTGCTCCATTTCAGTTCTAATCTTTTATACAGATACTTAAGTCAGTTCACCCCCCCAAAAAAAATCCATAATCAAATGCATTCACCTGTATGACTTTCTTTTTTATCTGCGGAATAAAAAAAGAGGATATTTTGAAAAAAGTCAATGGGGGCCAATGTTGTTTGGTTACAAATGTTCTTCAAACGATCTTTTTTGAGTTCTGCAGAAGAAATAAAGTCAGCCAGGTTTGCAGGTTTTAGGGTGAACTATTCCTTTGATCTGGTTTAAAGAAGGAACATGATATTTATTTTATAAAAAGACATAACAGACACAGGAAGAAACATTTCATTTCTGAAACTCAGATTAGATGAATATGACATCACGGTTTGAATTATTAACTATCAAACAAATTTCGGTAGAAAAGGGGGTTTAAAAATCCTTTTAGGCTCGAGTAATGTAAATTAAGGAAACAACTAAATGTCTCTCTATTTTGTCTTGCAGAACAATGAGAAGTGCCAGGACAGTGTGTTTTGTGTTCTTTGTTATAGTCTATGGCACGCATGCTGACGTCAACTCGATCAATAATACTGCATCGAGCTATGAAACTACAGCGAGCAACAATCCGACCATTCGTCAAATATTAACATCAATTGAAACAACACCCCAGAAATCAAATGGATCAAATCCCGATTGTGCGTGCAGTCCGTCCTCTACCACACCCTCGAAAGGAGCCTGCATTTTCTATATGCCAAGTGACAATACGTTGATTCTGGTTTTGGTTGCTTTCGTGGGGGCTTGCTTTATTTTACTTCTGACCACGCTGATATGCGCTTGCCAGCTTTGTCATATGAAAGTAATGATCTCCAGGTTCAAGCCTCATCACAACAACATAGACCTACAAGCCATGAGAAAGAGAAGCGAATCACCATGCGAGGATGACGGACAAGCAGTGAGGGATCCAACTGAGACCTGTATCATGTTGTCAGAGGACACAACACACGAGGAGGAAAACAAAGAGGAGAGCGTTCCACCCAACAACCAGCCGCATGTTGAGGGTCCAAATGGTGAGGTCGCTCAGGAGGCGAGTAAGGAGCCTGATATAAAAGCACCAGAGAGCTCGGCCATTGAGGTGTGATAAGCGCCACACGCTTAAACAAACTGGTGTCACACAGCACCCCCTGGTGGCATTTCAAGTCTATTGCAGCTAAAGCTTGATTTACAGGTTTGTGGTCTAAAACACCAGACTCAAGGGAAAGGGATTTCATTCATGAGAATGATTATGAGACTGGTAATTGAGTTACGCAACCAAAGACCAAAAGTACAGGAAGGAAAATAAGCAACTTTCAACATTGTATTTTGTGATCCTCAACTTTATTGTATGACCTTCTTTCAAATATGCGCATTCATGCTGTTGTGCTTTTTATTTTTAATCTTTGTTTACGCTTTTTAACATTTAAGTTTCTAGACAATAAAATATTTGTCTTTAAGTTTTTATTTCAAATCTTATCCCACCATTTCTAATGAATGGCAGATCTTCGTATACATCTGCGGGAACATATCGTTTAGACTTCTTCTACCCATTAAGGTGTATCTAGTAAAACATTCATGAGAAAGAAAAGAAAAACAGTAATGTTTTTGAAACTATGATAAGATCCTGAGCAAGTAAATGTGATGATGTCACTTGACACAACAGATGCTCACCAACACCCTAAACACGACAGCGTTCTGGCTTAAACAAATTCTGAATTTACAAATAAGACAAAGCTCCCAGTGAGTCACACCCTCACAGTCTTGCATATGCAAACACAGAACCACTTCAGTCACTTACATCCTCAACGATTGTTTTTACATATTTCTTATATACAATACTGGTCATTGACATTTAATTAACAGTTTTCTAAAAAAAAAAACTTTATTTTTATATCAAGTAGGGTTAGGAGTTTCTTTCACAAATAAAAACTTAAAATAGAATAAAAAAGAAAGAAACAGTATTTATATTTTACATTTTACTAATCATTGCATGTTAGTTTCATAATAGTTTAGTTTAAACATGTAAAGAATCATTCATCAAGTAATTATAATCTAATTCATAAAATCTAAAAAAACGTTCAATATATCGTAAAAATATATTAAATATGTTAAGCCAAAACTTTATGAATTTAGTTTATTATAAGAATGTAAAGTGAATCGTTTGTTTCAATCTGTAAACAAATGAATCACGCAGTGAATAAGTATTGCAGTGAATATCCTCTTGTCCTGGGAATACATGAAAACATTAACAATACAGTGGCCCACTAGAACCGTTGGCCCAGAATTAGTGAAATGTTTTGTGAATGTGTTGTGTTAGAT
Organism: Barbatula barbatula; assembly: GCF_947034865.1. Taxonomy (NCBI): domain Eukaryota; kingdom Metazoa; phylum Chordata; class Actinopteri; order Cypriniformes; family Nemacheilidae; genus Barbatula; species Barbatula barbatula. Next base: position 15,765,549 of record NC_136787.1, on the reverse strand, counting down.
GAACACAGATCAATAAACTAATAGAAGAAACTGAACAGCACCTGTGAAATAAGAGCTGAGCGCAGATGGATTGAGTTAAGCTATTTGACCGTGTCCAAGCTATTTTTTGGTTTACACACGTCTACACAAGATATACTGACACACACACACACACACACACATCACATTAGTAGGCAGTGCATGTAGCATTACTGGCAGCATTAGCAGCATCTGAAAGAATGAATCGATTGAGAAAGAAAAAGAGAGAGAGAGAGGTGGAGAGTGGCAGTGAAAAGGTTTTTTAGAGTTCTGGAAACACCAGCACCCCTTTGTTCAGAACACACACATACACACACCTGCCAGGAGAAACATGGTGGAATACATTGCCAAAAAGCGTGCTAAGAATTTTAGACAACATCACCAAAGAAGAATTTTTGAATTGTGCACAATGGTAAAAAGTTACGATGGTATAAATGTGTAAACTTTGCTGACAATAATCAAATTAGCCCAAATATTTACTTAACAAGCAAACGCTATAGGGCAGTGGTCTTCAACTACTTTTCTGTGAGGGCGAGGTTGAGGTTCCTTCTATACAGTTTTTGTTGCTGTTACTTCTAGTTCATATATTAAAACATGCGCAGGAAAATTACATCCAGATTGTGTGGCTTTTCATGATATTTCATTAAAAGGGATATTGTCTTTTTAATTGTATTTTATATAACTTAATGCGTTAGCTAACCCAAAAATGAAATTGCTGTTCATCTACTCATCCCCAGTGCCCCGCTACTTCTGAAGTGTGGGTGGCGTTGTTTTTAAAGAAGATATTTATGAAGATATTTGGTTGAATTCGTGAAAGATTGAGAAACGACACTACATTCAGCACAAAAGAGCAGAACTTTGAAAACGACAAAAATATATTAATGGACCATTTAAAGTGCAAACGTTCTATGTCGGCCAAGAAACAGAAAATGAAGGAGGTGCTGAAATCTGTATTGTGACATCGGTGTCCATCCTAGAATAGTCTAGTCTAGTTTAGAAAAAAAACATGTACAGATCTACATGACAAGTTACGTAAAAGAACAAGAACAGGAAGGAGAGGAGAAAAAGTAAGAGAAGAAAAGGGGAGAAAATACAGGGGAAATGAATGCTGAATGCTGGATCCTAAAGAGGAAAAACAGGCGTCAGCACTTCCTCTCTCTCCCTCTCTCTCTCTCTCTCTACTATAACCCCCCCTCGCCCCTCCACTATCACAGTAATCCCAGAAAGGGACTTGCACAAACTAAAATAGGATTTGGATTTTACTGCAGAATAGAAACACTAGCACCGCGGACCAAAAGATTTCAGACCCACGCGGATCTACAGATCGAACATAAAGAGAGAGAGAGATGGAGAGAATTTAAAAGAGGACACAGTGATGACAAGCAAAAGGTAAGTGATTCACAATGCAGCACGGCTCACCTGAGATAATCTCACACATAGACAGCTTCCCAGAATTGATATACTGAATTTAAGCATGTTAAATGTAAGCATGATGTATGCACAAGCTTAAAGAATAAAGTCATGCAGGTGCAAGAAGATCTGCAGAGATGCTGCATGTTCACATGGGTGTTTCACTGATCGAGAAACTGATTGCGATTTCACACCGCAGGCAGAACAAACTGCACAGTATAGCATGCTAATAGATTCATCATCATCACTATTATCAGACATGGTGCCAACACTAAAGTCAGTCTCAATGTCATCGAATCTAATCCATGGAAACCATGGAAACATCTTCCTAAGAAAAATGTGTATACGTATATAATTGGCTCAGTCTTACTATTCAGACAATGAAGTTAAAGCTCGCCGCTGTCATCAGACTGCTGTGGTTATCTATGATCAGAGTCTGTATCTTCATTATAATCAGACCAGGTCACTCATTATACTTAGCTTCATTTAAACACTTCGCACCCACATCATATCAGACCCACATCATCAAATTCACTATAATCAGATTCAAGTGTGTAAGTCTACTGTGCTCTGTGTGACCATTTGATATGACACACTACATTGGGTTCAAAATACGATAGTATCACTGTATTTTTTCACAAAATAAAGAAAAATGGAAGTGTTGTTGCTTAAAACTTCTGTATGTAAATGAATGAACATTTAATTATTCTGGGCAACTAAAGCGTTATGGATGAGAAATATAAATTCTCACAGAATGTATTTATAACCATATATTGACTCATCTGTTTATATTTTACGTAACCCTGATGATAAGATTCATCAGAATAATATGGGTCTATGTGCAAGTTTTCCATTTTAAAAAGGGGGAAATGACTGCAATTATGCATGTGATAAAAAAGGATGCACGTTTTTAAGAGACAACATATTTTGTAGGATTTCTGTGAATTAAAATGCTCAAACCAGAAGCAATAATACTACAGATGGAAAATGTTCTATAAAAGATGAGTATTTATTGAACATAAAATTGAAACTATACTTTATTTTCTTGTGCACATTTATTTGGAGTATTTATGGATTGTTATGGATGTGACAATTCTAAAAGGAAACTTCCTAAAGGTCCAGTGAATGAAATTTTGCGGCATCTAGCAGTGAAGCTGTGAATTGCAACCAACAGCTTCACCCTCCTTTTGGAAGCACTACGGCGGCTCCCACAGAACTAAGATGTCATCAAATTTGCTTCTTGGCTGAAGGAGATAACATATTTCTTTAGCAAGACATTTGCCGGTTCATTGTAAAATGCATGCATAATGTTTGCCAATAGGTAAACCAATAGGATGAGACAGACTGCACCGTAAAAGAAAAATGGCCTTTGAATAGCGATATACTGTGCAACTATATTACTGTAGTCTTAAACCTAGAGTGCTCAGTGAAATTAAAGAGTTAGCTCAACCAAAAATAAACATTTATTCAACCTCATGTTGTTTAAACCTGTATAGGACTCTTTCCTGTATGTAGGTCTGTAATGACATGAGATGTAATGAGTAAATAATGAAATCATTGTTATTTTTGGGTGAACAATCCCTCACAAAGGGATGGACTCACGGGTGTCTTTGTGTTGTCCACAGGAACACCCTGACAATGCATTTGTCTGTTTTGCTGTTCCACCTCCTCATACCGCTGTTTACATGCACATACGTGCAAGCAGAATGTCCTGCTATCTGCTCCTGCAGCGAGAGCCATCGGACGGTAGACTGTTCCTGGCGTGGATTGAGAAACCTGCCTGTCGGACTAGAGCGTAACATTCAGTCTCTCAACATGAGCCACAATCGTCTATCGGACCTAGACCATCATCTGAGCTCCTTCACGCACCTGCGCATCCTGGACATCTCCTACAACCGACTGCTTCATTTTCCCGCCTCCCTCCCCCGGGCTCTGTGGGAACTCAACATCTCTGGAAACCGTCTGAATGCGCTTAACAAAGACGACACGGCGTACCAGTGGAACCTCAGGGTTCTGGATCTGTCCGTCAATAAGCTGGAGCGTGTCGTCTTCATCAATAACACGCTCCCAAACCTGAAGTCTCTTAACCTCAGTCACAACAAGTTCTGGACGGTGCCCACCAACATGCCTCAAAACGTAGAAACGGTGGACTTATCCCATAACACCCTGGTTCAGATCTTGCCAGGTTCATTGAATCGGTTACCCAAGTTGTCCCGGTTATACTTGCACGCAAACCGCTTCCCCACCGTTCACGATGGAGCGTTCGAGCATCTGCAAGGTCTGGAGCTCATCACGCTTGGAGACAACCCTTGGGTATGTGATGATACAGCAAATATAAGCCATCTGTTGCTTTGGACCCAACATACGCCCGCCCGCGTGTTGGGATGCCCGTGTCACACGTGGCACACATGCGGAGAGGCTCACCTGTCCCGGACGGGGAGCTGGCACTCTGGCACTTACACGCTGTCTCCATACGCGTTTAGAATCGATGAGCAGACTCATCCATCTATCCAAGCTGTCACTACACAATTCTGGTCCGAGACGTCACTCTTGAATACAAAAGATGACCAAACAGCAACTGGAAGTGCCAGGGAGTCTTTCAAAAGGGAGGCCATGATTACTCCAAGAGTTCCCTCTTCAGATATCGACACAACTACCGACGGCCCAGTCACAACCGGCCACTTCACCACCAGCTACATCATGATCTCCACCCCCCGCAGGACAACTACTCTCCGTACCCGAAGTGTAAAGAGAGCGAAACAGAACTTCGGGAGAAATAAAAGTTCAAGATGTTCCCGTTCGCTCTGCACATCAGTTTTCTGTATGCTTCTTTTAACAGCCATGACGTAAAATATCTAAAGGTGTGAAAACTGTCACCCAAAACCGTACACTATAGTCCGTAGTCATTACCGTAGTCACGCTAATACACGGATAACCTATTTCAGTCATTAGTTTCACTTTATGATAAAAAAGGCATAAAATGGACTAAAACATTTCGTCTTGGAGCATATGGAGCAACGAACAGGTTTACATACTCACAAATCAAAACAATTCTTTGTTAATGACATAAAAATGAATGTAAATAAAACTAATTTCATACTTTGTGATTACATTTTTTCCCAAAGAAAATCTAATAAATCTACTGACGCTGTATTATAGCACTGTGTGAGAAAAAGGACAATTATTTTATTATCCCAATATTTAATTTCATAAATATTAGTCCTCAAAATCCCATCTGGGCAATTCCAACCTTATGGACGTGACATTTTGCGTTATGGATGTGACATTTTGCGTTATGGATGTGACATTTTGCGTTATGGATGTGACATTTTGCGTTATGGATGTGATATTTTGCATTATGGATGTGACATTTTGCGTTATGGATGTGACACAAAAATGCTCAGAGAATGAATTTGTCTCGAATATACTGACCATCTGTTTATATTTGACTAAACCCTTGTTGATAGAGCCTAACGTCCAAAGATTCCAGTCTATGAACAAATTTTCTATTTTAAAAAAGGGGAAATGAACATTGATGTGACAAACAAAGGATGCTTTTTTCTGAAGACGACAAACTTTGTAGGATTTTTGTGAAATAAAACGCATAATCCTAATGCAATAATACCTAATGAATGGAGATGCCTCTTTATAGAACATCAAATAGATACTTTATTTTCATGTGTTAATTCATGTGTCCATTTATGAGGAATATGGATGTGACAATCCTGAAAATGGCACTTACCTGACGGAAAAATGTTGCATTCAAAATAAAACAAAATGCTTTAGAAATATGACGAGAGATCCCACATGCTGTTACCATAGTAAAGGCCGTTGGTAAAAACTATTTTTTTTCATGGAAAGGTTGACATTTTCACGGATTTGCCCAGCTAGTCATTTTTTTACATGACGTAAAAACTTTCTGTGAAAATTTCATCTCTACTGGTTCTCATCAATTTACGTATAAATAGTAAGCTGTTGCAATGTCGTGTAATACAGGATCGTACGCAAAATTTCAACTGTGTGTGCATAAGAGACGCCAATTTGTGTGTGCACCTCGGTGTAGAGCAGCCAATTTGAAATGTACATATAGAGGAAACACTGAAATAATTCAAATAATACCGTTAGGTTTAGGGTCTGGGTTAGGGTACATGTGAATACGACAAATTGCCGTTTAACATGCCAGCACGCTAAAACTGGCGTATCATATGCACGCAAAAATAGGCGTTTTGTATGCACGGAACATTTGAACGCTGGCGTACGTATTACACCATATTACAACAGTGCGTGTTATTTATACGCAATTGATGGGAACAATAATCTTGATATCTTTAATATGGGTAAGACCATGTTAGAAATTGTAATCTTTGTTGAAATCAAACTTTGATGCTTGTTATCTCAAATTTTGATTTTGACACTTTAGCCTGGTTTTCATAGACTGGGTCGCAAACATGAATTAATATTTTAAACTACAGTATAGTAAATAATACTGTTTATTGCTATGTAATGGTAATTTATCACTATTAAAAAATATTTGAAGAGAGGCAGACCAGGAAAAAACATACACGGCAGCTTTTCAAGTTTAAGCTTACTAAAATTGACATTAGGTCATGCTGTATATATATATATTGAAAGAGTGTATAAGACGTTTCTCCAATAAAACTTTTCAACAGGGACTCTTTAAAAAGTGTTACACAAATAAAAATGGAAATTTTTAAACCAGCTCAGACAAGCTAGAAACCAGCTACCCTACTCCAATGACCTAACCATCCCATACTCCTTAGCTTAAGCTCTTTTCCTAAAAAAACACACTCTTTCACCAAAACATTTAGAATAAGATTGTACTTTAAAATCATAATATTTGCCAGCGAATGCTCAAACTCAAAGCCAGTGTTATGAAATCTTAGCATGTTACCTGAATGGAAAACAAATAAAAGATTTGTTAAACAAAATTAAATCTTGCCAGCACGATCCTTCCTTTCCATTGCCGATCCTCCTATTCCAATGAAGGCAGCACATCATGTGACCTGAGCGTCTGTCAGTATAAAATCACTGTTTGTGAAGAAACAAACTAAACATCTTCACTCAACACAAAGATACAACAATCGCTCAACACTGAAGGTGAGTACCCAAAGAACAATCATTTCTATACACTATTATAATTCAATCTTTTACTCTGGAATTAGATTGATATTTACAACAAAGGGTAACAAGGCTTCCTGAGAATTAAGAATGTAAGTGAAATAAGGTCCTAAAAATGTAAATTATCATTAATAAAGGGATAGTTTACCAAAAACGTGATTTTTATTGTTTACTCAATTACATATCATTTCAAACATCTCTGTCATCTGCAGAATAAAATTCCCCCCCACTGACTCTTATTTTATATAAAAAACTGTGAGACATTTATTTAAACGATTCATCAGAATCAAGAAAAGCATAAGGTTTTAGAATGAGGAACTTACAACCAATTTTTTGTTTTTCTGTCTACTTTTCTGTCTATAATTTTGTTCTGCAATACATCTACAGTACACGTTAATAATGCTCTATAGGCCAGACAAAAACTCTTGTATAATCTGCACTCTTGGCATAAGAGAATTCAAAAGATAAATATTTGTACTTCACAGAAGTCATACATTTGAGGACTTTGTTGCATTTGTAACATTCAAATTAAACCCTTATAGTGTTATAATTCAATGACCTTGATCTTATTCTTACGTCTATACTGACATGATTTTTTGATGTTGCAATTTGTTGTCATCACAGATCAAAGACACGTCTGTAAGAATGAAGACCTACATGGCTCTTGTGGCTGCGATGTTCGCCTTGATTATGGTCCAAATGCAGATTACTGTAGATGCTCAATCTAATTACACCAGAGCCAACTCTACCAACACCAACAGTACGGGCATCGCCGGTGGCAGCCCCAATAAAACAAGCAGCACCAATAGTACAGGCAGCACCGGCACTGGCAACGTAACTGGCACCTACACTGGCACAGGCACCGGAACTGGCACCGGCACTGGCACCGGAACTGGCACCGGAACTGGCACCGGAACGAGCACCGGAACTGGCACCGGAACTGGCACCGGAACGAGCACCGGAACTGGCACCGGAACTGGCAACTCCACCGGCACATGGCACAATTCGGCAATGTCTCCATCCCCCATGACTAGCTGTCTCCAACTGCTTGTGCTTGTGCATGTGCTCATGGCTCTGAGCTTTCTAGAGATAATACACTAACCACACTACCTTTCCACATCTTCTGGACAACTTGCACTTCATCGAGTCTTTAGTTTCAATCATTAAATAAACTTTATAGATATTTTTCTGCGTGACCGTCAGCTTTTTGCTTCAAATTATGCAAATGACTTGAATTATTAAAAGAAGTTTAGGAATATAAAAGATGATTATATTAGTCAGGTTGTATTAAGCAACTACTCACTGTGTAGCAGCTAAAAATAAAAGATGTCAAACCGAGGCAAATGTAATCTATATTGTAGTGAGCATCTCCTTTACAAAATAAAACTGAACAAAATATAACTTTTTTGTGTATTTCAATTGATTTCACAGCTGTTACAGGCGACTCATTTTGATGATGCACTACACTGTTTACAAATTCGGTCTTACAGTATGACTTTCATCTGCCGAACACAAAACAAGATATTCTGAACAATGCTGGTCACTGAACAACAGCAGTACCCATAGACTTGCATTGGTTTTGTGTTCGTACAAAAGTGAACTGGTACCGCCATTGTTCGGTTAACAGCGTTCTTCAAAATATCTTCTTTGTGTTCTGCAAAATAAAGTCAAACATGTTTGAAATCATTTAAATGTTTAAGGATTTCAAAAATGGTTACAAATTAATTGTTTTAAAAACCGGAAACAAATGATAATAATCATATCCTACATCACATAGTATCATGTTGGGATTTGGAGTCTTTAAAAAAAAAAAAAAAGTCAAGTTCGTACAGAAATGAATCTGAGAATCACCCCTACTCAACTTTTGTTGACGGATCATGGTGCAAAAACCCAAAGTTATTATTAAAGGGGTCATATTTTACTGTATGTTTTTTTGTGTCTTTGGTGTGTTTTAAGTTGCCCATGCATGTATTAGACATGTAAAATTGCTCAAATGAAAGTGTTGGAACAAAAGATGCATTCTATCTAAAAGTGATTGCTCACCCAGACCTGCCTGAAACGCCACGTGTAACCACACCCCCACAAATCTACATCAGTTCGTGGTATCATTTGACTAAGACCGCACAAATGTTAACTCAAGTAAGATGGGCGTACCTGTCAGTACAATTGCTTTGGAACCTGATGTTCCAAATATGGTAAGAGGCTTTACATTTCCGTCTTAGAACCTTATATCGTTTAAACACATTGCATTAGATCGAAAACAAAAGATATTCATTTTAGCCATGTCATATGACCCCTTTATTAAAAATAACACTTGGTAGTATAAAAAAAACCATATTAGAATAACATGGCAGACTGGTAGAGACAGAAGAACAAATGCCAAGGCGATTTCCAGCAAATGCATGTACTGAAAGAACAAAACAATGTTACCTGCGAGTGACATAATAAAACACTGGGTTTCCGTTCTTCGAGGTTCCGGCCTGATAAAAGATGTTGAGAGTCTTCAGTGCTTTAAACTCGTCTTTCTCATGCACCTGATGTCTAAAGAAAAAAAGACAAACATGAGGGAATCTGTAGACAATATGATGATCAGGTATCAACACAAGACTTGCTTTTTTCAAATCGAAGGAATAATTCACCCTAAAATAAAAGTATTTGATATGAGAACATCAGTGGGGGTCAATTTAAATATTGGTCTGTTTTGCACACGATTCCGAATTTAAGTCAAGATTGAAGTCATGTTACCTGGTCATAAACTCCTCAAATTTGGAGCTGGTAAGATTCAGGCTCGACCAATGAGTGTCCGCTACAGGTTTGTGTTCGGGGGGACCCAGGTAAGCCAGCAGGGTGGCCATTTTATCAAAAGGCCTTCGCCCGACCGCTTTATGATCCCTAGAGAGAGATGAAGATAATAGCATGTATACATTTATGCATTTGGCATACAGTGCATTCAATCTATTTTATTTATCGATATTATATCCTCCAAACGCTACAGAATGTTTATACGTAATTAGTGGGATTTTTTATTTGGTTTAAAAATATATAACAAGACTCCAACTTGGGCCTCCCCAGTACATTGAGGCCATTTCGACTACGGCTAATAATGTATAACCTCACAAATCTTGTAAGGTCAAGAAACACTTTCTTTTAAATATAACTATTATCAACTTTTCTCTTTAAATAACATTGTGTCTGGGGAAAAATAAATGGAAGTTGTAGCCAATTCATGCTTTCAGAATCCATTTTTTATCCCTATCTATTTTATCTTATTAATGAGATCTGACGATTAAATAACATTGAAAATCTTTTATAATGATCAGACCCTTGAGAACAGGGTAAAGTGAATTCTCACTGCAGTCAAACAGACATTTGGATAGCAAACAAATCTAGAGGAAAATGTCCTACTCTGAAGAAATCCCCAACCGCATTTGCATTTACAATAACATTACCTTTAATGGTGGCACCGTGACCTAACCATCACACCAGTCTCACCTGTTACTGGACAAATACTGGCCGATTTTCTCTTGATTGTTCCACAGCAGCCGGTGTAGGGCAAACACGTTTCCATCACTTATGAAGGACAGACTGTGGTTCAGAGAGTCGCTCGCTGGGCAGTCAGAGGCAATGTCGAGAAAAAACCTGCAGATGAACCCAAAACATCAGTTACAAAATCCAGTTCCGAACAAACCAAACACTGCTGCTTTCTTACCTTCGTGCCGCGTCAAAATGACTCTTCACAAATTCATTAAAAGGCCTCATGTGCTCCTCTTTTGTAAACAAAACATGGTTGGCGATACTTTGGAGAATCTGTGAACATGTTAGAAATGACATGTTTTTTATGAATCTGGATTCCACCAGTAGTATGACCTCTTTGTTTCCAGTAGGGATGCGTATATCTCACCTTTGACATAAGTTTAAGGCCTCTCTCTATCCGGGGTGGAGGCTTCTTATGGAGAATCCCGGCTTCATATGGAGAGACTATCGCTGGGTTGACAAACCGTAAGAACATGGCACTACCCACAGCTCCAATGCTGTTCTGAGGAAACCGCTGACTGACCACCTGAGACCAAGAGACAGACACATACACACACGTGTACACAAACATTTACTGTAAGAGGGATATACAGCTAGTGAACTTGGTACCGTTTCATAAGATAGCGCCAAACCAGAATTCAAGATCAAGATTGTCAAAGGTGTGAAGCTTAAATGGTTCGTTCCTCACAAAAAGACATTGAGAGCATTTAAGCACACGAGCCAAATTATTCTGCTTAATAATGTCATTCCTGTTTCATAATCCTGTTCCTGTTTTGTCTCTATATGAAATGGCACCAGAGGTTAAAGTGTTAAAATGCAGGAAGCTTTTTAAAGCTGTTAAACAGTTTAATGAAGGCGGAGCTTCACCAGTGACTTTCAGGAGTGGTACAGAAGGAAAGGAAAAGCGAAGCATTAAAAATGGCACTTTTGAGAAATACGTTTCACTCGGAAAACAAGTTTTCGATTGAATGATTCCGGCAGTTAGGACGTGGCAGAGTATTGCACCAATCCGCTTTACCCATAATGCACCACCGCATCCAATGTCTTCCCAAACTTCAGCGTTATTTTCTAAAACCAGTGGCCCATACAAAGAGGAAGTCAAGTACGTTGTTCTTCAAGGCGCTGATGTTAAAGGGATAGTTCACCCAAAAATGAAAATGCGGACATCGCCCTCATGTCATTCCAAACCAGCGCCACTTTCTTTCCTTTGCAGAACACAAAAGAAGATATTGTGAAGAAAGTTGGTAACCAAACAACATTGACTTTGATTGTATGGACACAAAACCACGGAGACATTTCTCAACATAACTTCACTTGTGTTTCACAGATATTAAATGTTTTGACAATAGTTTTGCCATGACATGAGAATGACGAGATTTCAGGGAAACTATCCCTTAAAGAACGGCATCCAGGTCGGCACCAATAGTTTAGGGGTTAGTGTGCTGACATATAGCGCTAGTACGCTAGAGGCGACCATAGTGCGATTCCCGTCTTGTGCGGTCCATTGCCGATCCGGCTCCCCTGTCTATCATAATAAAGGTAAAAAGCCCAAACATAAATACAGTATATATTTAACAAAAAAGAAGGGCATCCAGTGGAAAGCCTCAGCTAGCCAGAAGTCAGAACATTAGTGGATATGATTTTATGAGAAATAGAGAAGTCTCAGATTAATGAAGCGATTCAGGACAGGAAGCAGATTTGTCCGTCATTTACACTTACTGCTTTTCTCATTTCCTTTCTGTCTTTGACAGATGCTTTAGACAGGAGAGAGTGACAAGTAGCCTACAGGATAGAAATGATCACAAACATGTCACGACAGAAGCGAACACAAACACACTCTCAGATTACTATGCCCTCATGGTATTTTTGGCAGAAACTTCAACAGACTTTAAAGAGGAACTCAACACACGCAGTGACTGATGTCAAATATGCATTTAAAATAAACTAGTTGATTTGACACTGGTGATGTAAGTTCTCCACAGGAACTTGTGGACACAGACGTCCACAGAAACACCCAGACAATAAACTCAACCGGTGGCGGTTCTGTTAACCTCACCTGAAAGAGACAGTGACAAACGCTGCGGAGCTGCGGGGGAAACTCTCCAGAAGAGTTCATGATGGCCTGAAAGAAGCGGTCGGTCATCCGGAGCAGATTACGCTGGTTCTCCTCCAAGTTCTCACCGGACTCCAGCCTGCAGAAAAAACTCAAACAAATAGTCTCCAAACTGAACATGAACGTCTCATCTAATCCCACAAGAAACATGTTTGTGTTGTTTAAAAGTAAAAAACGATTATATATGTTATTAATGTCATGATAATAATATAAAATATGTATTTAATATGTTGCTGTTACCGGTAATTGAAACCACTATTTTACCAATACATTCAAAATAATGAATTTTTAATAATTAAATAATATGAATGCAATTTTATTATTAATAATTTCATTATAATCAAAGAAAAAATACGAATTATTATATATTTTATTGTTAAGTGGTATTGAATAAGTAATAAAAGATTGACTATAAAAACAATTATTTTGTGACATTGTGATAAGTTACTTCTTATTTAGATTACTTGTTCAAATAATTTGACTTAATATTTATGTCTTGTTTATGAAATAATGATCTAAACATTGATAAAAAATGTTTAGCTAAAATTGATACCATATATACTATATTTATACTATATGTAGATACTATATACAGCCAAATAAAAAGTTAGAAATCATAACAAAATAATCTTCAGTTTTTCTGAATTTACTATTGACCACAATACGTCTAGACATGCTGACTTGGAAGGGTCTCTCTCTCTCTCTCTCTCTCTCTCTCTCTATGCACAGTGCAAAGTGACAGGACAAGTGACATATTTGGGGTCAGTTGGACAGCTACCTTGTGGAATCCACCTCGAAGCTTAACATCTGCCAATCAGATCCCGTGAGAACCCTCCTGAGCAACGGCTCCAACAACTTCTGGAGGTACGTAGCACCGTACACCTGATGGGAGAGATTTACACCTCGTAAACTTAAAATCGCAAATGTACGTTACGGTAATCCATCTGATTTGCTAATCGTGCAGAGGTACCTTGAAACAGAATGTCATGATTTTACTGGCCAAGCTGTTTCCACGAAACAGAGTCTGCATGGAATCTGCCAACTCCACCTCCTTAGAGAACATGTTCCACAGGAGCTGATACAACAGATGTCTCGAATCAAAGAGAGTCACCAGGACACGAGCCAGTTCATCCTGAAAGACCGACAGGAGACGGACTAAATCAGACACATCCGAGATCACTAAACATCGACGTAGTTTGCAAACGTTGTGTACTGTGCTTCGTGTATTTTCAACGTAATATTGTGTATTGTTGCATATATTTTGTACAATTGGTCTATTCAATGTTCAACCACAAGTATATAAGTATGTGTGACTCTAAACGTATTGTAATCTGTAATGCATTGTATGTTTTTGTGTTTATATTTTAATAAACACCATGTTGCAAGACATTTTTTTTTATATTTTTATTTAAGTCTTTTAAATTACGATTCAGTGGTAAATGTTCAGTTTGTTGTCTATGCATAACATTGCTGTATATCAAGTATATAAGCACTTGCGTAGCTTGTTTTACAATGTGTATAAAAGTGAATATGTATAGTATACATAACGTTGTATGAGAAGTACTTGTGACTTGTGTATTGTGCTTCATGTTTTATTGTGCATTTTATAATATATATTTTGTATACTAATAGTATACTACTATATAATATAAATATTGATCTATAGACAGTTTCAGCGGCAACATCTTACCCAAACCTTTCTCAGGTAGACCCCCGCAAAGAACCATCAATGACTTTTGAGTTGTTTAAATTGAATTTAACACAATTAATATATAATGAAATATGAATATAAATTAAATATAAAATAAACTGTTATAATATAACCAAACACACACCGGAAGTTAACTTCGGGCCAGTCTACATAAAGACATAAAGAAATGCCTCAAGTGCATCAGGGAACAATATTGAAATTTAGGTCAAGTTTTATGAAACAAACCCAAATATTGTTAGAGAAAAGTGTGAGAGATTGAGAGCAAAGAGACACAAAAAGAGAGCGTATGATATTAATATGGACTGACAAATCAATTGTATTTATCCATCCATCCTTAAAAAACTCCGAAACATTTCAGCTTGTAAATGAACAGGTGTAGGAAAAAAGGGATCACTCGGAAATCTTTACACACCTCAATTACAAAACAGTATGTAAATCACGGTTTGAATTGCTGCTTTATTCACTGGAAGATAAAGTCATTATACGAAAAATAGGCAAAAATGTACCCACCCACTGGGAACAGGGCACCACATTGGCCAGCGCCATGGCGATAGGTAACTCCCCCTGGTCGCCCATCATCGTGACTAGTTCCACAAGCCTCTCGAAGCGGTCGGCCAGGGCGGTTTCAGCCAGCGTGTCAAATTCAGTCCCCTGCTGCAGAATCTTTGTAAGGACCTCCATAAAAGTGGCCCGGGTGTGCAGGTCCTTATGATAGCCCAGACCTGCAACAGCACGACACAACACAAAGTATAAACGTTTTAAACATGCATGTGTATATAATAAACTATGCTTTTACACATTTAAATAATACTAAAAACTACACTTAAACATTTTTATTATTGGCCGAGCACCACTTTTACAAAAGATCTTTGTCTTGTAGAGAGGTTCATGTTTGGGTAAAGGTGTTGGTTTAGAAGTTCATAAATGCAAAAGTGTTGGTATAGAGGTTGGAGTGCCCAGAGCTTTGTGAATTTAAGTGTGCACTTGGTAAAGAGGTGGCTGTTTCAATTTGTGTGCGTTTGCTGCAGGTCGTGGTTTAGTGTTCAAAATAAATAATCTTTGGGGTTCGCATGAAGCGCCACGGTTCTCTCACCGATGGAATGCATGAGGCCGCTGTCCACATTGGCATTGAGCAGGTTGGACATCGCCAGAACGGTACAGTGCCGTAGCGACGCCAACCGCCTGGACATCCCTCGCTTGCGGCCGGCCACCTGCTGACCCTCATCCTCAACTTCACTGCAGTCATTCAGCAGGTTCATGAACAGCGTGAAGTACCTGCACACACCAACAGGGGGCGGAGTTAAGAATAAACCACGTCACAGGGTAAAATAAAAACTGTGAGGGTCTTACTTGAGGAACAGCTGTGATTTGGCCTCCATCAGCTCCACACCATCACCCTCCTCTGGCTGCAGGGGGAGACCGGCTAACAGAGACACCACCGCCTCCATACTCGCCTGGTCCAGATCCCTGTCAATCAAAACAAAAGTCACCAAAAAATTTAACTCGGCTTCATTTCATCCATTGTTGCAAATCGTCGGTGTCCTTGCAAAAGCTCTGATGTCCTTTGGAAAATAAAATGTACTTTTTAAATGATTTTAATACGCTGTCTTGTTTAGGTTTTTGCAAAACCTTGTGACCAACATAAAGGGTAACTAATAATAATGACAAATCAAAATCACAACATGTGGAGGTACAAGGTTTCAAAAGGACAGCAGCAAAATCTTATATTCAAATTTATTGGCTTGTAATGGCAAACTTTATTTTTTGAGTCTATATTTTTAAGAGTGCAGTTTTATTCTTTTCAGACAAACGACACACAAAGGTTAAAATGGTCTGGTGTTTGTTAGTACAGTATGAACCCTTCTATATGTAAATGAAGACTTTTAAGTTTGGATTGGAAAACCTATTTGCATGAGAATAAAGTAGAAACGCTGTAACCAAGAGCCGGGGCAATCGCTCAAGGGATTAACATATAGCCGCGTCAGTTTTGACAGAATTCGAACCGCCCGTTGCTGCAGTTTAGATTTGGTCTGGGTAAACGGCATCGAGTCTTACATTATGTAACGTTCATGAGGTTTTTACCTGGTGAGACACTTCACATCGTCGTCGGCTGCTTGGTTAGAGGTTCCCATCACCCAGTCTGTCAAATACTCCACCATCTTGTTCCTGAGACAAACCCAATGCACTCCACATGAGGACAACACATGCAAATCTGACACTCAAATAAACAACAGGGCTACAACGGGCCTTTCACCTGAACTTCATCTCCTGACAGAAGGAGAGATCATCTCTACGCTTCATCATGACTTCCACCAGCTGGCACAGTTTGGTTTTGATCTGAATGGCGTGGACCATGTTGCCCAGGATCCGCACGTACCTGCCAACATACCAACAGATTCATTAACTTGTCCGTTTTATAAACAGTTCCTTAAAAATCTGTTGCTTTAATATTATTTGCAGCCCAAATTGTTGAACTTTCTTAAATCAGTAAATAATGCTATTTATCTTTAATTTATTTATTAGCTTCAAAATGTAATTAATAATCACGATTAAAATACACATTATATATACAGTGTATTTTGCAACACCAATAATGTCCATCACTGTACCTGGGATTCAAACCCACGACCTTCCCTTCGTCCGAAATCGTCAACTTACACCCAGACAATATATACTGCCGGTGAATATCAGTCATGAAGAGACGGTTTCAACATAACAACATAAACAAACGTTACTGCGCATGCGCTCGTTCGTGGGCCGCCCTTAACCTTCGTTACATATTTGCAAACAATAGCGTGCCTGTAGGTTATTTCTGACAACAAGCAAAAGAAACTGGTACTTTGTTAAACTTGCCTCTCCAATTTTGGAAATGTAGACTGCGATACCAAGCTCAACCACTAGATGTCAATGTACCATACAGTTTCTTTAAATGCGACACAACTACAGGACCCATTTAACAAATTGTTTATTTAAACGAAATAACACGTAACAAATTGTTTATTTAACATAATGATTATACAATAAAATAAAACACTTTCTACTTGTGTGACCATTTACTGAGGGTGAGAGTGCTTTATGGTTCAAGAGTGGATGTTGCGTACCTGACCAGATTGAGCATCATTGTTTCAATGCTGGCTTGACCCAGATGCTCCGAACTGCCCTCGGTGTGGTTATCTAAAAGGTTCTTCATGATTGCGATGGTATGCACCACAAACTGTGTGTTGGTCTCATTTATTGGCACCTAAACATGTTTGAACACACAAACCAACTGTAAGAAACTTAATAGCAAATAGACGCTATTACTACACATCTTAGCTAATTACTAATGTCACAGGGCGTGTAATAAGAAAAGGACATCTTATATCCAAAACAACACATAAGGGCCCATTTTCTATCAAGGGTTAGAAAAATGGTGGAAAGCTGTCAAAACCTTGACTGACATTGAAAAAAAGACTACAAACTATGAAATAAACTGAAACTTGCTTCAATCCCATCGCTACATATATATGAATAAAGGCACGGGGGGGTGTCTTACCGGCCCCTGCGCATCGAAGAATCTGCTGATGCTGTTTTTGAGCTTGTTGAAGAGCATTGGGTACAGCGCAGGACTGAGCTCCAGCCCCACCAGGTCTTTGACGTTAGTACGGATCTGATGGCCCTTCTCGTGACTGCACACCATCAGAGACAGCAGTCGGTCCAGGAACCTGCTCAGGGGCGTCTCCGGGTTCCCCTCACACGAGGACATGGAGACCATGGAACCCTTGCGATCGTTCAACACGCCCATGGGAGGACTGTAGGTGGCGAGAGCAGACGTGTTCCTCTGCAAGCACACGCCACCCAGCGCACACAGGAAACCAGTCATATTGATCCATTCCTGAATTTAATAGATAAATATGAATTATGAAATGTAGTCATTATTTTAAGAAATGTTCTCATAATTGGAGAATGAGCCATATGTATATATGTAAAATCCTTTTTGTTCATCTTTATTGTGGGTGTTATACTGTAGCTACAAGTGAAGGTTCTGGCTGATTCTAACCTGACTGTCCTCCAGTTTCGTTTTCGGGTGGCTTAATATTAATTTGGTGGCATGCTCCCATTTAGCATGTGTGTCCTCCCAGGCCTTCAAAGAGAACAGAGCAGTTTTTATCCGTGCATTCCCTTTACATTTGACAACATGTTAATCAAGTTCCGTGTACTGTACAATCCAGCCATGCATAGAAAACAAATCAAGTGTTTGCATATGCTCAGAGAAATTCAAGCAGTGACGATAAATACGGAAAAGACCAAATCAGACTTCTGCAAATTAGCTTTGCTGTTCTCTGTTCTGAAGGAAGACAGGAAGTCGCGGTGTGTGTGATTGTGCGACCTCTGACCTCTGTGTTTCC
The DNA here is from genome assembly GCF_947034865.1 of Barbatula barbatula. Classification (NCBI taxonomy): domain Eukaryota; kingdom Metazoa; phylum Chordata; class Actinopteri; order Cypriniformes; family Nemacheilidae; genus Barbatula; species Barbatula barbatula. The sequence continues at coordinate 15,747,236 of NC_136787.1, read as the reverse complement.
TGGGGTGGGCAGCTCAATCCTCCGAAGTAAAGCCATTACTCTTTTTTGGAGAGCTGAACGGCCTGAGGAAAAACAAAAACACACACAGTTCAGAATCTGAGCTGAAACCAAGCGAGTTAAAGGGATTGGTCACCCAAAACTGAAAATTCGGTCATCGTTTGCCCACCCTCACCTGTATACATTTCTTTGTTCTGCTGAACACAAAGGAAGATATTTGGAAGAATGTCAGTAACCAAACAGGCCTCATCCCTTATTTACTGCCATGGTAGGGAAAATAAATACTATGGGACTCAATGGGTTACTGACATTCTTCTAAATATCTTCCTCTGTGTTCATAAGAAGAAATAGATTATACAGGTTTGGAACAATTGGAGGATGAGTAAATGATGAACTGTCCTTTAATACAGTTTTCTGATAATAAAGATTCTGAGTTAGCTTTGAAATTATAAGTAATATTATATAGTATAAATATTATTATTATTAGTTTTTATATTCATATTTGTTTTCTTTTTTGGCAAATTTGTTATATGGTTTTGTATTTTTATTATTTATTTGTTTTTTTATGTTATCTTAAAAGCTATTTCGTTTTTTATTTAGTTTTAAGATAATAGTTTATGGTCAAATTATCTTATTGGTGAGGCCAATAAGACCATTTCAATTTTTTGTTTTGTTTAAGTTTTAAGGGATAGTATTAAGACTTGATTAAGAATTTATATTTTATCAGATTTAAATTTAGAGAATGGTTTAAATTGTTTTAGTAAACTTTAATAACCTTGATGCAAAGTGGAGAAAGTTCTATGCTGCCCTCTATTGGTGATTCACTCTATAGCAGCATTTCCCTGTTCAGGCAGCCCGTGAGGGTTTAAACTGCTATACTACCTTTTTGCCTTTCTATCTAAGTTTAAAACATAACATTTCAGGTTACTTTATGCACTTATCTTCCTATGGGTTGAAATCAAACAACATCAATCATACATTGCAACTTAAAAGCAAACCTCAAAGGCCACCGCTCAGTTCCTGTAGCTCAGTTTGGATTTTCTTGTACATCTTAATGGAGTTTGAAAATGTGTTTATACAAATGACTTTAAACCTGAATGAAGCGTACTATAAAGATTTGAACACATGCAGTATGTGCTCAGGAATCCTAGTCAGAACCAATTTTTCAAATCCTCATTTAAATACAGGATTAAAACACAGACCTGTAATCATCATGTTACTGACGGACGCAAACTCCATGAATGTGTTATAATTGGCCAGGAGTGACTGCACTGGGATGTCCTCGGCACTACAGCGGATCTCTGCCTCCTCACACAGGTAACGGAAACAGGACATGGCCACCAGAACGGCCTCCATGTCTGGACTCCACAGGAACATGTGGAGACAAACCTCCAGCTTGGTCTGGGCCTGCCTGCAGATGGCGATATTGCTACCCGCTGTGACACGGTCCTGAAAGAGAAATAAACTAAACATATCAAAGTCTTAGAAAATAGAAAATACTAAGGTCGATCATACGTGCCATTTTTCCCAGACGTGTCCGAGCCAGGATTTCAGGTGAATCACCCAGAGGTCGCATTGGTCCACCGCATACGTCATCGAGGTTCTCACATTTCAGTTTTAAAAACATTATAAATTTGTCTAATCTTTGTAGTTTCATTCTTACCTTGAAATATCGCGTTTGCTTTTCTGAAATAAAACCTGAAGGACGTAAGGGGTGGACAAATGTGGCAAAAATATTTTGAAGAATGTCAGTTCCGGGGCACCATTGACTACCATTGTAATTAACTTTGGTAATTAATGGTGACCAAGAACTGCTCCTGTTCATCAGAACAAAAAATGTATACAGATTTGGAACAACTCGAGGTTGAGTAAAGGATGACTGATGATGAATTTAAATTTTGGGGGGAACTGTCCCTTTAAGGTCATACTTTACCTATAATTGCTCGCAAGAAATAAATGGTCGCAACATCTTACCTTGTTCCTGAGGAGGAATTTGTTCCTGCAGATGAGAATCTCTCGCAGCCACTTGAGAATCTCTGTGCTGTTGATCAACTGATGGCTAAACAGCTTCTTGCAGATGAAGTACAGGACCTGAGAACTGGGCAAAAAGACAATCGGTCTAAAAAATACATATTCCGGTAATGATTTATAAAAGTATATTTGTATGTGAAATATACAGTATATTTGTGGGGGAAGGGCTCTTCCACTGAAAGTGATAAATACGTGCACAGAAACTGGCGTGGATGGCCATGTGGAGCTCTCGGTGGGCTGGAGATTATGTGGACCGTTAAGTTGCAGCTCAATGTGTCACGTTCGGGACTCAAACAGACGGAGCTAAGGGACTACCGACACTGACGCCAGAATGTGAGTGGCCTGTTAGAGCGCCCATCTCACATGCAGGAACGTTCGCAGGTTTAAGCCCGCTAGTCATGGATGCGAGTAAAGCTAAATTTATACTCTACGTGTCGGATTTCATGCTTCTGCGGTCGTGGTCCGCGTCGACAGGCGATGACCACTAGGCGTCAGTGTCCACGCACGTGATGCTTGTGTAACCAAGACAACAGCCATAGAAGAAGCAGCTCCTTTGAGGAGCATTAGCAGTGATAGAGGCAAGTAAACAGCCACTTTTGAGAACTAATTAATGCGGTAACTGTCATATTTTAACTAGAACAAGTTATACTTGCATTTTGGTAAAATGTTTAGTGGTTTCTGTAAAACCTATGTGGCTCGAAAGTATGATTCGTGTAATGACCATAGACGGTATGACAGGTAATGACCAAAGATGTGGAATCGCATCATTTTATCCCGTGCCCTGCCACTCCCTCACTCTTTCTTCTCACAGCGTTCATGCCTGTTTCCGTTGCATTTTTCAAAAACGACAGTGAGGTAGACTGTAGCTGAAAAGGGGAGTAATGTCGAGTCTCTCCGATGGACTACCTGATATCCCAGAACGTTTCCATAGGAGCGTCTGGGTTCCACAGCTCAATGCTGTCGGGCTGATGAAGGACCAAAAGAGCCTGAGAAAAAACAACATTCTCATCAATCGATTGTTCCACAATGATGACTCAAGAGCAGAACGGGTCTTACCTCCATGGCCTCCTGGGAAATATCCCCCATGTTGGCCAGAGGTATGAGCTGCATCAGGCCTGTGATGAGCTCCGTCGTGCTGCCGTGAACGTCCTGACCCGGTTTACCTGGATTCTGATTCATATAGACGGGGCATGAAATACATTTGTGATGGAAATACATCAAGCCAGAGGAAGCTGTATTTTCTCACTCACGTATAGCATCAGTTTGGGATCTAAGTGAATGAGCTTCACCAAAGCCAAAAGCAGATACTTGTGACTCCTGGTGTCCAGATCCGTGGCTTTCTCTTTGAACTTCAGACTGCTCATTTTTTCTTTAAACGTCAAGCTCTGACACATGAAAAAAGAGGGGGAAATCTTTCACAAGGTAAACACGAAGAGCACATGGCATAGCGGTGAATGAATTATAAAAGTTTCATTATTCTATTGCTTAAAAACAGGTTCAACGGTCATCCTACCGGTGTCGAGCGTAAAGGGGCGTGACCACTGCAGCCCTGCACGACTCGCCCCAGAGTCTCTGCAAACATGAGACGCAGCTCTCCCGAGTAACAGTACACCGTATCGATCTTCGGCCACCAGTCCAGAGGGGACTACAACATGATGGAAGACACACAGAGGACATTTGGACACCCTGCGAGTAAATCCGACATTCAATCTCTCTTCAGGTGAAGTAAGGACATTATCGGCTCTTACGTTGGTGATGATCCTGTGCAGAGAATTCACCAGCACTAAATGGAAGATGGGGGGCGAGGACGACACCAAACACACCTGAGAACATGCAGAGAAAGAGAAGAAAGTGTGAAAGGAAATGAGGACGATCTGTGAGCGACATGTTTGCGGGAAGATGTCCGCACCTTAAACTGCTGATTGTTGTGCGGGTTGATTCTGAAACAGGAAACGAAACAGTCGATCATCAAATCCACGTCTGCACTCTGACTCCCCGTGCCTCTGGAAAACGGCTTTGTCGGGTTGAAAAGCAACCCCTGGAGAGAAATCAAAAGAACTCAACTAAATATTGACCTGGAAACACTGAAGAACACATAAGGACTTTTGCAAGTCACTGCATTTTGGTCTGCATGCACTGCACATGTGATGTTCATGTGGGAGATGTAGGTTCAAGTCTCCTTATGAGGTAAAGGTCTTAAAAAGGTTTCATGTAAACAGAAGTCCAAATACCTTCAGGTCCACCACGATAGACTGCACGAGCAGGAAGATGACGGAGTGATCCTCCCAGTTAATGTAGGTGGAGGCTTTACACAGTTTGACGCAGGCGATGGCCGCGCTCTCTGTAAGCTGTTTGCTCCCACCGTGACCAGTCAAGGCTTTCCGTAGATTCTCCAGGAATAGCTTCTATGTAAAAAAAACACAGAAAATACATATTACAAGGTGTTCAATGTCAATAAGTATCATTTTGTCTTAGGTTCATACCACTACTTGACTCTTGTACTGTTCCAATATTATAATTTGGATTACCATTAAGTTCTGATAAATTTAATTATGTATACTCAATATTTATTCATTTTAATTTATGAATTAAGCAGATTTGACGTGCATTTAAGATAAAATATACTGTACATTTATTCAATATCATAATCAAACATTTCATCATTATATCTGGCCAATCAGAAATACCAAATAAGCTGCCAAGCTCCTCCCCTTTTTATAACTCAGTTTCTCACTAATTCACATTGTATGTGCATTAATCTGTATTTAAAACATAGCACATATATTATCAATATGCATATTTTAGAAATAATAGAAATATTTCATTTAAAGGTCCAGTGTATGAAATCTTGCGATGAGGTTGCAAATTGCGACTAACGTCTCACTCCCCGCTCCATTTCGACACAGAACTAATAAGATGTCGTCACGTTTCACTTTCTTTGCCGAGATAACGTATTTACAAAACGCACTCTGAAGAGCAGCTACTGTAGAAACAACATGGCGGATTCCATGCAACGGGACGAGATAGAAATAAGGTAATAAAAACATAACGCTTTATTATACAAGTTCTTAATACACCACTGAAGTCATAGTTATGTTCATTATATTGCATTTCTGTCAACAGATCCTCCAAAGAATTACACGTTGGACCTTTAAGAGCAATAAGAATCTATTGAAAGTAAATGAGCACATGAGTTAATGTTTGTTTGTAAAAGCATGTGCCTTGTTGTCTTTGGAGTCATCTGGGGTTTCTCTGGACATGTCTTGAGTGATGTCAGGGCAGAGGATGAGGAGGATGATCTGCAGGGGCCACACAGCCGCCTTCCTCTTTGCGCTCTCAGCAAAACTATCCACCAGATCAAACAGCTTCTCTGCACACTCTGCAACACACACACACATTTAATATGTCTGAGCATTGCAGTACTCATATTATCATATGGTACACTGGGGTTTTTAGTGGTCCTACCGGCCATGTCCGCCTGTGGCCTCTGGTACAGCATTGTGAATTCATCAGGATAATTCTCCACCCAGTTCCAGAACGCCTGAAAATCAAAACAAAAGATACACATGGAGGATGTGACATCACGAGTCACAATGAACTGAGCTATTGGCTTTTATCTGCTTCTTCCGGATCATAAAAATCTTAATCTATACATGTGTCCTGGCCCACTAAGAAGACAATATGTTAACATTTCATCATTTAGATATAAAAATACCAGCATTTGGGACTTGATAAACAAATAAGAACCATTCAGATGATCACTTTGGCAATTATGTTATTAAAATAATGAAATAAAATGACATCTTGCAAATATGATTTGCACTGGCAAGTTGATTTCTTGTTCTCGTCCTGTTTCTTTTTCTATTTCCTTCCTGTAACACACACACACACCTTCTCTAGATTATAGATGACGCTCAGCTGTGCCGGCTTCCTCAAGGCTTTGAATTTAAACACAGTTTCTGCAAGAAAAAAAACTGCAAGTTAATGGAATTTAAACTGTAATTTATGAGTTAAAATACTTTCTTGTCCACGGGTTAATGTACAGGGAGTATAATTCAATAAGAGACTGAGTTGCACGAAAAACATAAACATTTATCGAAACATTGTTCGGTTGCGCATATTTATCTCAACCAATAGTGCAAGCTTTGGGCAGGGCTATCTGTTTGTCCGACCAATGGCAAACGGGCTGGGCGTTTGGGAACAGCGATTGTCATTATAACATCATTTGGTCACCCTACTAGTGCAAAAAATGACATTGCTTTAAATGCATATACTGAAACCTTGCAAGAGGCGTTTGAGTTTACAACAGTCCACATTGATGTGCTGAATGAGCTCGATGTCGTGCACGTCTACGTTATCTTCAGAGCAGACGGTCAATTCCTGCAACCTGCAAATATGAGAGATTATATAAACTCAATTTATTGTTAAAAAATAATAAAATGATCAAGGACTGAAAAAATGTACTTAAGTGTTTCAAGTAATTCATAGCGGTTTCTCTTATGAGAGAATATATGTCCAGAAATGTAAACAGTAACAGATTGTTGTACAGCATTAGTTATAAGTAAACTATAAGCTATATAGGTGCTGTGCATTGTTGAGGTTAAACCACAGTTAATAACCAATCAGCATCCAGGACCAGATCTGTTTTTAAGCGTAATCTGAAACTAACTAAAATTGAAAGCTTTGTTGTGTGACATTTGTGGTCAATGTAAAACAACTACATCAGAGGAAGTGATATTTCAGGATGATGTTAAACAACGATCCATTCGATCCTTTTTCCTCTCGTTTCAGGGGTACGTGTGTTATGTACCTGGTAGAGATGCGACTGATGACGGCGTTGAAGTTACTGCAGCTGAGAGAGAACAAGACCCCACAGGCTGAGTGGCGAAGCTCGGCTGCGTGCTGGTTTCCCTCGCGGTACGTGTGGATGAAATGACAGATCTCGGGGAGAAGCTGCTTCACCAGCATCGTCTCGTCTAGACGCATGCTGTCTTTCGGTTGCTGGAAAGAGTTAAAAGTAAGATCAAAGAAAAGGACACAAAACTGTAACTCATTTAACTCATACCAATGCGTCTCTCTGTCAAATAATAACACAATAGCGAGACAGAAAGTGAGAGAGGGAGAAAGACCGAGTGGCAAGTGTCTCTCACCCCTGACAGGCACTTCTCAAGTGTGTCCAAAATGATCAGCTGGGACAGGTAGAGGTTCTTCTCTGCAGTCTCACCAAATATTCTCTGCAAAATAAACAGACATAAACTACTGAGAGAGAGCGAGAGCGAGAGCGAGAGAGAGAGACTATCTCCCTCCAATAACACAGAGAATCAGAACTGTGTCTAGAACAAACTTTGATGGTTTCATCGGACCGCGCATCTGTCCCAAAGTTAACTTCCAGTCTGTGTTTGGTTGTAATATAACCATTTATATCATATTTTATTTGTGTTAATATTTTATTGCATAATAATTACTGGAAGTTGGCTTTTTAAAAACTGTCTTTAAGGCCGAAAACATGTTTAAAACTTAAATATTCAAAAAAATATTAAATGTGACTCTGTGAAGGATGTTTTTACTGCATGCGCTAACTAGGCAAGACACAAAGTGCCAAGCATTGTCATAACAAGCCAAGCTCAACAGTACTGTGCTGGGTAGCTCCGCCCACAGTGAAATCCCATTGGTTCACGATCCCGCCCCACAGCTGTATTTTACACATAACATCGGGTGTGACGTTTGCGGTTCGCCAGCATCTCGTCATGCAGGACAGAATCCTGAAACAACGCTTGCACAATAGCGACGAACAACCTGAAAATCTCTCACACATCCCCAGCATAAGACACACTCACCATGTTATTGACGTTTTTCAGTATGTTGGTGAGTCCACTGATGACCAGAGAGAATTTGTATCTGGAGATGTTGATGAGACATTCTTTATTGTGCTCCGTGCTGATTTTGGTGTGTGTGTTCTGGACGCCAACTTTAACAGGAAGCTGCGAGCAAACAAACAGACAGTTTACACACCGTCCAGGGATTACATCAGGAGCTTCTGTTTCCAGTTTTCAAGGCACTTAGAGAACACTGAACTCTCTCTGGGTTACATAGAGCCTGTCTGTCTGTTGTGTGGATTGTCTTTAATTTATCTTTATGTGAAACAGTTATTTTGAATTATTGTCGAATATGTTTTTACAAAGACTGAATTCACCAACCACGCATTTCCAAATTTGACATGTCTTAAGGTTTTTAAATAGCCTTTAAATAGCAGACTGCTAGTCAAAGGCAGGTAGTATAAGGAGGATTTTCTTTCATTCTAGAGAGCATTTTGGGGGGGGGGTTTAGTTACTGGAGAAACATTTCGAATATTCTATGCCAAATGAGCCTCAAATCTTTTTTCAATTTTCTAAAAATAAATCTTCCTTAAATCACCATGAAATCCAATCTGACAATTTACCTTTTTTATATTTCAATGTGTCTTTATAAGGTCATTTAATTATTGTGCACATATTTAAAAAAAGATTCATGATGCCCATCTCTGCATGAGGATGAGTATTGACTCCAATGATCCAATCGATCCCCCAAGGACAAAATCAAGTCCCCGCCCTAGTAATTCTCACTCCATAAACCGATTCACCCAGATATATGTCACGATACGAAAAAACAACATTGCCGACTTTTAAGTCAACGTTTGGTCTACTTTTGTCAAGAGTTTATAGAATTGAATGGACAAACCCATAAATAGTAATAATATTTTAGTCTTAAAAGCCTAAAAGCAGAATATAATATAATTTTAGGATTATCCAAATTTTAGTAATGGTTTAGCATCAAGAAAACTCCTAATCCCTGTTGAGCTGCATTTAAAGTGCAATGATCCCAACATGACCCACAACAGGACTTCTTCTAGTTGTGGCCTATGAGTCTCTCACAGACAGATGTAAGTTTGCATTTAGTGAAAAAGATTAATCTTGTGTACCAACCGCATAAAATAGCACGGAGCGAGAGGACAGAGCATGGGAGGAACAGTTTTGTTTCAATTTGTTTGTTGTTGTAATACCATTCGCGACCTTAAGGGGAAGAAATAAAAGCTTGTGTCTGTAATTTGGCCTAAACAGAGTGAAAACTAGCCAGAGTGGCCAGTTAAACCTCGCTCTATATCACCTTGATACAAAACCAATATTTCATCTTCAGATGACCACCTGTCTGTCAATGTTTCTTTGGATGTCTGGTAGAATTTTAGCCACAGGCTTACAGGCCTTTGTACAAAACATGTCAACGTTGCTTCAACTCTCACAGACACGTTCCTGCAGTTAAAACATTGTTTAAATAGGCCAAACAATATAGGATGAAAAGGTACCACCCCAGGTTGACCATTCACAGAGAGACGTAGCATTCACACACTTATCTGTGGGTTTATTTGTTACATATAACCGGTTTTACGAATAAACCAGAAACAGAAAGATCATTGTGGCATACAAAGCTGATCTAAAATGGCCATACACTCTCATTGACATTATGGTACAGAATGATACTGTATATTTAAAGTCTTCTACGCTAGACAGCAAATCTCTTATAATGTAATTTACATAATTTATCAAAGCCCTAACCCGAACAG